>NC_089556.1:4150713-4469999 GCF_040115645.1 Euwallacea fornicatus
TACTAAAAATTCCTCTGCTTCCTTGTAAACATTGCACCATGCAAGACTTAGGTCTAGATTACGTTCCCTGGAGTTTGGACTCAGTGGAAGCCTTATTACCAATCTTCATGACCCAATACTCCGTTAACACCCTCAATAGTAATCTATTAAATGACACTGGAAGATTAACAGTGGGCCCTCAGTACCTTAAAGCTCTTCCGGGACAAGAAGAGTACCTTAACTTTGTGTTGTCAATTATGGAGAATTGTGCAGAATGCCTTAAAGGACAAGATCAAACTTCAGTTCGGGTATGGTGGTTCAGATTTCAAAGGCTGCTTATTACACTAGAAAATCAGGGCAGGTTTAAGATGCCCAGTTATTTAAAAAAGCGAATTAAAAGCAGTATTAAAGATTTGCTAAAGCGCGAGGACTGTAGGAATAATGAGGTATATTACATTGAATATGCTTTGATTGAACAGGCTCTAGGAAACCTTGAGCAGGGCTTAAAAGTTTTGAACATCGCGCTGAAAATGAATAAAAATAAAAGTATTCAAACCAATAATTGGAGTGAGGCGCAAACCAATCAATGTAGGCTATATAGAACTTTAGTGGAGTTCACTATGGAAGGTCAGAAGGAGGATATGAAGCAGCAAGTTCAGGAATTGTTGGTGAAGCTAGCTTTGCAGAGAAGTTTTGTCTCTATAACTAATGGCTTAATAATGGAAGCTGAGAGTCGTTATAAGAGTATTACAAATGCACTGTTGGGGATAGAATTGACCAATTTTAGCTCAGTGTATCATTTTTTGCCTGAGTTTTTTACCGATTGGGTTATTTGCTATGGATGGTTTCTATTCTGGACTAAAGGTACATATGATAAAATTAAAACAAAAAGTAAATGGATAAGATTTGTGAAGAACATTGATATAGGAAAAGTTAGTAACAAATACACCAAAGGAAAAGTATGTTCAAATATTTTAGCTTAGAATGCTATAGTAAGCCGATAGAAATACGTGTCGCCTAATGTTTCCATTTTTACAATTGAATTGAATACTTAATTCCGTTTGTGGATTAGCCATCAACTTAACTACCTTGTTTACTTAGTTTTTTATTTCTTCTTTTAGGGGCTGTTATTTGTGGGGCATTCCTCGAGTCCACGCTAGCCGAGCTTGAAGCTAAATCTTCAACACTATACTTCCAAAAAGAAACTATATATGAATTTTATTGCACCATACTTTTTAAGCATTGCTCAGAAAATCCTGGAAGTGGCGTGTTTAAAATCCTAGACGAAGTTTTATTCAGAGCCATAGAGAAATTCCCTAATAATCTGCATTTACTGGGAATTTTGGCCAAGGAACAGGGCATGACTCGGAGCAGTGGCGTGTCTGCTTGGAAAGTCCAAAGTTTGCTTTTGAAGTCCGGTAGGGCTATGGCCACAATTTTTACTGTTATTATTAACAATTTAGTCATGTTGGAGATAGAGAAGGATGCTGTTGACTCTGTGACGGGTAGAGAAAAAAAATCTCATCAAAACTTTTTTTTAATCATGTTTCTTGTAGGTAGATCTATTGATTTGGCCCTCTCATTTAAAAACCGAATGCTGTCGTTATTCAAAAAAATCACCGCCGGAGATATGTGTACCAGAAGGTGTGGTTTAGCATGGAGATTGTACTTGCAGTTCGTTCACACCTATTTCGACTCCTCTTTATGCAGGAATGTGTATTATCGGGCTGTGGAAGAGTGTCCCTGGTTAAAGGTAACATTAAAGTATACTAACTTTCTTCTTTAATTTTTTTTTGCAATAGGCTTTGTATATAGACGCTGCAATCTATATTCCCGCAGAACTGGCTCAAATTCAGGACCTTATAATAGAAAAAGAGCTGCGTTTGCATGTCACACCAGAGGAATTGGACATCCTAAGAGCCTAAAATGTTCTCGTAGAGACACGGAAAGACCAAAGTAAATGGAGTAAGTTCAGAAAAAAATGTTTATTTTCACTATAAAATAATATCTAATTTTTTTTAATACATAAATAGGTTTGTTGGAAAATGCCTAAATCGAAACTATTTACAAATAAATAATATTGTCTTAAATCCGTAATAAAACTGTGATGTCTAAGTGTTATTGGCCCCCCATCTATGGAATTGCCATATGAACTGCCTGGTCTGCTAGAAGTCATCTCAAATCATTGTATATTAGATTTTAAATAGAAGCAATAAAGTTTATCTGCGTTGAAATCCCATAGAAGTTCGCCTTGACCTAACTGACTAACCACACTAATATCTAAAATAACCATTTTTATATCACAATAATTTTATTGGCAACAATACAATGTAAATAATGTTTGATTAAGGTGGACATTTCCATTTACTCTCAAGAAGTTTATGTTTTGTCAAGATGTTAAGTAGACTTGCAGGTTAAATCTCTTCCGTTTTTTGCCAGTAAAATGATCACAGCTGTTGTTACGTAATCGTAGCGGTTTTCCACATAAACTGAAATTACCAATAGCTGCTAAATGTATGTGTTAATCATAACATTACCGCATCGCCAATTAACTTTTTTAAAGTTCTTCATATTTAACATAAATAGAAAAACTTGTTCCTGCATTACAACAGTACGTTAGTATAAATATGCAAATAAATATTTGCTACTTTAGTGCCTATGGAGATTTTAAAACTACCTGTCATCCATGACGACCTGTTTGAACGTGTTTATCCCTGTTGACATTTGGGATTTTACCTCGTGGCTACCAAGCGAGGCGGTCCCATCTTTAGCTATAAACAGTTGCAAACCGGACGCTAAAAAATAATAATTTTGTCAAGCAGAAACTGAAATGTGTAAAACTTACTCTCAGCCGAATCATCGCATGGCTCGAGATTAGTCCCTTTGAGCAGGTCCGCAATTAAATCTTCTGGATTCACCCTAGTCGTTTCTACACGACCGGAAACTCCTGCATCGTCCGGAGCATTAGGGTTTTTTTTTCGGCGCTCATAGGCGGATTTGGCTCTATCCAGTGATCCTGTGTCGCTTGTGGTCTGTATACTACCCGAACTTGTATTCCTAGAACATCAAACATCTCATAAATGAAGCACTATAGAATATTCTTGGCAGTGATGCTAGAAATCAGTTAGCAACAGCAATAAAAATGCGGGAAAAACATATATAAGTTAAGCAAAAAAGTAGTCATGCGAAAACAAGAAACAACAAGGATTTACACGACACTAACAACATTAGAGTGGTGCTGGACCTTCTGTGGCCCTCTTCGAGAAACCCATCACCTTCTTCAAAACTGTCTTCTGGAGGACTATCGCAGGGGGTTAGCTTGGTCACTGGGGGGCCGTCTAGAAGCATTTTGCGGTGCAGCCTACGATAAAGGTTAGTAGGTTAGTAGCAGGTTAGTTAATTTGCCGGTTACTATTTAAAATAGCGCCGCTTTCTGTGCTAAAATTAAATGTATTCTCAGTGTAGGTTAATTCTAACTTGAATTCCACGAATTCGAGGAGTGAATCGGGTCACATATCTGTTTTGGAAAACAATCCATTTAACAAAACACAAGCGAATGCACCTTTAAAGAAAATAATGCTTTTAAATTATTAAAAGCTGGATAAAGGCGACGTTTTGCGATCATTTCACTGTCAAGTATACTCTAGAAATAATCAACAACAGGGGATACTTTTATTAGCTGCTGAGCCTGTGAACCAAACCCCCCTCCCTTTCCCCAATATTCATCTTTAGCCTCTCCCTTCCAAGCTGTTAGCAGAAAAACCACCCACAAACCTTCACCGCAAAGCTCAACGCAATACCTCCCATCCACCTACCTGCCAAAATTCGACCCATAAATAGCCAAGTGCCCGTCGTTGCCAAATTTCAAATTTCCCATGGATGCGGCTCTGGACTCTCCCCGGGAGAAAGGATCGGAAACAGGAGTGGATTGGGCCCCGATTTCTTTACGAGGAAGCCTTGGAGTAAGAAAGGCGGCTATGACGTTGGATAACGTGTGCTCCCCTCTAGGGGCCACTGGGGACAGTTTGGGGATGATGAAGTCGCTCTTTGAACGTAAAACCCCTTCAACTGGAGGTTTGAGCGTGTAATTATTGTTGTGGACGCCTTTTGAATGACGCTCAAAGTGTGAGGAAGTTTTGGTGGCCTTCGGTTCATGGAAACGCTCGACTACGCTACTAGAAGCACTTTTCTGCAGTGCATTGAAGTTTTTATCGAAAACGTTAGTATTAGAATTGAAACTACCCTCAGGGGTCTTAAAAACCTCGTCCAATTCCGCACTTGTGTCGCTTCTCTGCTGCTGATACTGTTTAGTATAATTCCCAGATTTTTGAGGTGTAATAAATTCGCCTTGCGGAGTGTAAAAGACCTCTCTATTGCCGACGGGAGTGGAGTCGGAGCCCTGGGGGGTGTGAAACCCCTCCGAGTTGTTCAGGATGGGAGGCCCGGGCGACTCGGAGGGGATAGTAGTAGGGATGTTAAGCCTGTGCTTGGGAAAGGTGTAAGTGCGGTGGAACTTGGAAACGGGCCTACGAAGCGATTCGTGCTGCGACATGTTCCTATTGCCGGAAGAAATAACGTACATATAGTAGTAGTAGCGAGGCATGCAACTGCGTCAAGATTGCACACAGAAAACTTTGTACAGGGTGGTCAGATTTGAACTTGTTTTGACTGGAAAACGAGAGGGAAGTTTCCATTTCTACAGCAGGTTGGAAAATACATAGGAAGCAGGTCGATCCAATTAAAGCTTATAGGCGTCGAAAATAATCGTTCATGGTACTTTAATCGAGCTTCTAAGCTTTAACACTCATAAAACAAAACGTGTATATATATGTGTGTATATAGATGTTATGACCCTGACATTTCAAAAAACATTATTTGATAAAAATTACTCGACTCAGAATAAAATGCACTTTAGAAATATTAAATTCCTATCAGACAGTTAAAATCTGAGCACCACATGTTTTCGTTGCAGTGTGAGGCTTAAACGTTTATGAAAATATATGATATAGTACTATACCTCCAAAATCATATTAAGCGGGTACAAAGTTATTATGAGATCATTATCAATTCTAAGGTACAGAAAGATAACTAGGTGATTCCTAAGTTCAATTATCTTTCAATATTATGATTCATATACTGAGATTTCTAAAATTAAATATTTTAAATGCATCCAAACTTCACTAATTAATACGCAAACGTACAGTAGTAAAACCAAAAAGTTGTCTTCTTCACCCATCATAGAAGTTAGTATACACATAACACCTAAGCCACTGAGTATCCCCTCAGGCAATAAGTTTATTCCTACCTGATGTGCCCCGCGGTTGAGTCCCCGCTGCTGCTCTGCCGACTATGTGAAATACTGCTATAACCTGATGCTTTCGACATCTGGCTGGTGTTTGAGGAATTTCGACTGTGTCCCAATTCCTGTCCCGGCCCAAGAGTGTTCGATTCACTCGTTTGTTCCGTATAGACGTTGGGTACTATCAGCTCATTTGCTGACGACTCCACTGGTGCCAAGGCGGAATCCATGTGCGATTGCCCTTTCACCAGTTCTGCAATATTAAATTCCGAATGTTTACTCCGAGTCTCAATTATGTGAAAATTGCCATTTTTTAACTCGATAGGTAGTAATTCTCAAGATTGCGGTGTACCTGTAGGTAAAGGGGTTCTCTTTTTAGGCAGGCTGCCAAAACCGGAACTTCCACTGTTAATCGAACCCGCCAACGATCCGCTAGAATACTCGTCCGATCGCTGATCAGTGCTTGTGTCTTCCATAGCAATTTGTTTGTGTTTGAGGGAGGGCGACGGACTATAACCGAAAACATACTCGTTAATAATACCGTCTATTTGTTCATGCACCGCCTAGTATGAAACAGTTTTTCGAGGCGCACGAACGTAATTTCTGATAATTAAAAATTGAACTGCAATTAAGAGCGTTAAAAGTGAAAACCTTCGTGTACGTAAACAATTATTCAATGAAAACGAAAATAGCTTACGCCTTGAATAAAATATCGCCTGAGATCATGTTGAGTTGGATGCGAAACTTGAGCATGCTATTGTCTTGTCTATGCCTAGTGTCGTAGCCCTCGAGCAGGGCTTTTTTAAGGATGACTCCTGCCCCAGCGTACTCTGCTAGGTTTAGGTCAACAAACCCTAACTGTGAATTAAATTTCGTTTTTCAAAATTTACCTCACAACTTCTTTTTAACTTACTTTATTAAAGCTTCTACCGCCTTTACTCTCTTTCCTAATGGATATTCGCAGGACACATTTTTCCATCACCCCTGTCGAGGCATTGGCCATCATCTTACATGGAAAGGAGAAATTCGCGTCCCACTGGACTTTGTGGTCTCTGACTTCTTGTCTAAAATTTCAAATCACTCGGTAATTATTTCATACAAGGCTAAATATTAAGATAGTTTTAAATTCGATGGACTGTTGCGCAACAAGTCAACAAATCAGTTTTGAAAAGGAGGTCGTTCTGAGTCTAACTAGTTTCTTTAATCATTGAAAGAGGGAGGTGAATCTGTAATTATTACAGCACTCACTTTCTTTTTTAATTGATAGTAGCTATTATCAGGTAAAATCAAAAAACATTCACCCGACCTTATAATAAGAAACTAACAATTACGTTGTGGGTAATAAATGGCTACTTTACTATATTTAATAAAAGGAATACCTCGATCACAGTGGTTGTTCGTTGAGGAACTGAAATGGATGTGGAGATAAAAGAAATCCGTCTTAATAAGTTATTAGTTTCGTAAATGCATATCCACATCCTCAGGACAATAACTAATAACATACTTAGTTAATAATTTGTGTATTTAACTTAAAATGCTGTGTTCTTAATATTCATACTTTTGCGAGTGCCTTCAAAGAATGTACACATGGACAGAGGGGCGACTGACCAATAGTCAACAGCCCCCCCTAGAGTGGTAAATCAACGGACGTTGAAGTGTATGATTGCCCAACAAGATCATCGAGTTACACCCGAATAGACTTGTCGCCCTCATCAAGTCCGTAAGATTCTACTCAGACCGAATGTGACGGGTTAAAATAGATGTCATATAGGTAATTAATCAATCCGTTTACCAAACGTGTCCAAAGGGCAGATTTTTAATTCGGTCAAAATCCCTTTAAGCCCGGACACTTTACTAATCGTTTCGAGCAGGGATTAACCAAGACAGGCTTTTGAATAACGAGGTGCGCGCTTAGAAACCAGGTCAAGGGCATTAACGAAGGCCTTATATTTCTCCCGGAATAAAACTGCAACGAACCACAAATGAACCTCCTCGTCGCATAATCGGCACCGCAACTAAAAGCTCTGGCACTAATAAATCAGCTAGAAACACATCCAAAACGAAACATCCGGCCCGCCCGTTGCTACGCCACTTCCGGCATTAGTACGTTTGTCTTTATTGCTATTCTCCACATGGGGTAATCAAATTAATGTATTCCACCCGACACACAGTGCCCTCAAAGGCAAGCTGCATCGCGTGCGTCCCCAAATCCCCATGTAATAATACACGAAACGTTATATAATACTGCGTCCCAGAAATGGGTCAGTCCTTTTCGAGACACCTGGGTTTGGGGCATAAAAAGCGGCCCTTCCCGTGGTAGAGCAATTTCATAATAGGTTTGTAGCAATTTTAATCCCATAAACAAGTTTTAAGCAAAATTGGCTTAAGCGATTAGTCAGGCTACGAGGGTGGTTTGCATATTAATACGGATCACGCGGGTGGCCTGTTCAAACACTCAATGACGCAAATGGGCGATGAGAAATTACCTGGGGATTTATCAAAAATATATATAGGGTGTAAAATATTATCACGGAGATGTTTCAAGGGGCAATACTGCCTTACAAAATAGTAAAATAACGGTAGCAGACTATGGTGAAGAACACACCATTTTCTATATGCAGGACCGCACATTTTCAACCGTTTTTAGAATTTCGGTGTTTAGATTTAATTTTATTAAAAAAAAAAAAATCGTTTTTATGTTGAAAATTGCTTGCTGTAGCTGATAACTGGCCCGGATGGTGATTTTTTCCTTGCTTCCTTTACATTCATCATTCGCATCGATATTTTTGCAAATTCTACGAAAACGGTGAAAGATACGAAAATACTGTAACAGACCAAAAAGCTAAACAATTGAAGGTGGAATTTAACTTTGGCATCAGAATTCAGACAGGGTGCTCCGAAAAAGGTACGAAGCATAAGACAGTACCACGATCTGAAAAAAACGGAACACTCTGTATATGGCCAGCAAAAATTTTAACATTTTGTTGTAGAGGGTCGCACAGAAAATAGGGTTACGAAAGTCTAAAAATGTGAAACTTTGCTACCGTGCGTGCCGAAAATAGTGCATTTTTGACCGTGTGTCTATTAGCAATTCCTCGCAATTTTGTAGATGACGACCACCGCCTGAAACCTCTCCATGACGACGTGTTGCACTCTGTATATCAAGATTTAATACGATCCGACTCCGGTCGTTTAGGATTCCAAAAATCCCTGTGAATGCAGCCCTTTACAGGTCCGCTCCCGGGGGGTCCCCGATATAATCCCCTTGAGGTTATTTACCCGCTTTAATTTAAACTTCTATTAAATGCCCGATGTGAGGCCATAGTCGTTTGTATGTCGCTGATCAGACAATGCCTGTTTCGTTTACCGTCACGTCATCTAATGTTATTTAAGTGTAAATATTTATCTAGTTTACTATGCTGGGTTACTCTAGACTGGTCGAACCGACCTTGCAAGGACGGACTGCTAAAACAGGTTCCAACGGTACCGCAGCTATCGCAATCTATTAAAAAGGCGCTACTTTTTTATTATCGAAAGGCAGGGCAACACGACTTATCATGACGACGAGTCGAAAATTCATCCACCAATAAATTGATCGGTAGCTCTCCTATCTACGTGGATGTTTAATATCAAACGCAAACAGTTTTCGATGAATAATAACTGGCGAAGATGGCAAAAGTGTGGATCTCGCAAAGCCAAAGTTAATTCAATAAAGAAATATTGTAAATTTCCAGAGATATTTCTGTATTGTCAGAGAAAGCCCCGTTGTTTGGTTTGGCTGATAACTGTCGCCGATGGGGAAATGTTACGAAATATTGCCCAGAGATGTATCGACTCATCAAAGAAAATCAAAGGGAAATAAATGCGGCAGCTGTGAATTTTCCGCATTTAATCGACATTTCAAACCAATCCGCCGATTCGTTCAAGAAGAACTGAACTGACAAAAACAATGTCGTTTCCACTTTTACTGCGAGTGATTTAACACACATGTTTCCTCCGCATGAAAGTGCCAGATGGCCCCATTCAAAGGAATTAAATATTTCAAACAATCCGTCCCAGCGATTGGTCGAATGGGCGGTCTGGCGCGGATTCCCATGGGTTTATGGTTACATTGTCACTACTGTTATCTAACCGAGCGATATTTCACGGTTTTGAAATGCTACTTTGCTTAAATCATCAGACTATTTGTAGATCCGACTTCAGATAATGAGTAATTTGTGGTGTCCCGGAGTAATCGCGGATTAATAGATATAAACGCATCGTTGGAAATCATTCGGTAATAACCCCATAAATAAGGATAATATTGAAAACTCGACTTTACAGTAATCTACAGCGTTGCCTTCATAATTGGGGCCATTATTAGTTAAAAAATATGGCTCGTTTCAGGACAAAACCTCGACATTGGCTCAAAGGTTGACCCTCGATCAAGGTTAATCGAGAGGTTAATTGATGTGTGATTTGCATCAATTTATTACTTACCGGCTGCTATGGTCTTGAAAACTACCTCCATCGAGCAGCCTCAGTTTGGCGAACAGTACTGCGGATACAAAGGGCACCTCCAATAACTCTTCCAGACATATTTCCACTTGAAACTTGTACTTCTTTTTCTTCGACATGAATGAGGTCATAGTGAGTCCCCTCACCACAGGTCAGCCTTGAGGATTGGTGAGTGTGACGACGTTCATGACACAGATTTGAGCTTTTGGAGCCGGCGGAAGAGGATGCAGGAAGCTCTGCAAAGAGCCGGACTGAAGTATTTATTGCGATATAATATAATGCTTGTTTCAATATGTACTACCTACAGATTCTCTACACTCTAATCAAGCCGGACTGGCCTTTGGCCACTTGCAATTGAGACAAAGAGGATTCTCGGCCGGAGTTTTGCGAAACGCTGAATGAACCAGATCTGGTGTAAAGGTTACAAAAATAAACAAACTCTGGAATGAAACTGTTCAACGGAAATTAGGTGTAAACACCAATTAAAATTCGGTTATTGCTACGTAAACATTTTCCTCCATTAGGCTGGTGTAAAATTTTGATTGCAACGGCGTTCTTACCACAGGCTCATGGGTCGTGACTTAAAAACACATTACTCGCCGTAATGCAGGTACATAAACAGCCTTAAATAACACACAAGCCAGGGCGTGTGTCAATAAGTATAATAATAGGCAAATGGTCATTGGATAAACTCCAAAAAAAAGCAAAAGCTAAAGACCTGAATCGATTTGAACTAATGCCAATGAGCAAGTAGGTATTTAAAACACGTACGAAACGTATTAAAGTCAAAAATAGCAAATATCCTATTGGAAACGGCAATAAATCGTTTATTATTGAATGATAAATGCGTACCGGGTATTTTTTTTTCCTCTCTACGAGGAAAAAATTATATCGTTATCAAACGAAAAACAACCGGCATAATAAGGACATAACAATTAAATTTATCAATTTTCATTTAAAGGCAGAAATTCCTTCCGGTATATTAAAAATTGTTATCGCTGTGGCCGATCTTGCTGTCTTGACTTTCCATGCCCAACAAACCAGTTAATGAAGCAATAAATGCGGGAATAAATATACACAAAAATAGCGGTTTGTAACAATTGCACAAAAACCTTGAATTTCATTTTAAAGCCTGGGAATTTGTTAGTATTCGTAAAATTTGTTGTAGAATCCACTTTGTTCGAAGAACCTGAATAACTGCTAAAGCATACAAAGAGCTCCAAAAAGGTTGTGCCAAGCTTAAGGAGGTTATAGGTTTCATAGCGGTGAACATATTTTCGTATAAAAACTCTAGTCAAAAATGAGCCGTTTCTCGCTCGAGTCGTTTTTATTCATCAAGACTTCGATATTCAGTTCGTTTTTATTAATACTAACGGAAAAAAAAAACAGGCTGTCCCAAATAAAGTGAGTTTCATGGGATTATGGAAGCGGTAAGAGATACAAGGTGACTCAAATTGGAAAAAAGAAGCGCATTTTTGTGCCCATTCAGAAAATGTTCCAAATTTAAAAATATGCACAGGGGTTGTCAAAATATGAGCAAAAAACTGAAAACTCGATTTTCGAGAATCATAAATTATGAGTACACTGTTTGAGTAAATTGTACCAAATTTGGCAGTTCTTTATTATCGACAACTGCCAATCGAATGGCGTTTTCAGAATTTTTCCAGTCCTGCTAGATTTCGAGAAATTATATTCAACTTTGTTATTTCTTATGGGCGCCATATTGGATTTTGGTGCTATCGAATGGACAATAAAAAAAAAGTATTTTAACCATGTATCATAGAAGTGCCCGTGGACCTGCCAAAGTAAGAAAAATAAATAAAAACTTTTTTCACCTTAGTAGGCTTAGAAACAAGTACTTTAGTGTTGCTATGGATACTTTCGATACATGCAACGAATGTCAACAAAAAGTCTTCACTATTGTTGTATTTGAGGTCAATTTTATTCAAATTTATTTTTCTTTAGGACCCGATAAGCAGTTGATCTAGGTATACCAATATTATATTCTATTTGATGCAGTGAGATGCGAGGGTTTTCAACAACACTTCCAACAACATAATTTTCAACATCTTCGTTAATCCTGCGTGTTCTGGTTTTCTTTTCAAATGATCCATACTTAAGTAGATTCACTCTAAGCCTATTAAATATTGCGTGCCCAGGTTGACGCCTCTCTGGATACCTCTGGAGATACATATTTTGAGCTCTACCTACATTTCTTCCACTTAAAATGTAGCAGTTATTAATCTCCAGCTTTTCTTGATTTGAAAACCGTTCCATAATTTTATTACTTGAAAATTTCTGCCGAATGAAAGAGTAAAACTGATAAAAATGAAATAGAAAAAATAAAAATTGACCTCAAATACAACAATAGTGAAGACTTTTTGTTGACATTCGTTGCATGTATCGAAAGTATCCATAGCAACACTAAAGTACTTGTTTCTAAGCCTACTAAGGTGAAAAAAGTTTTTATTTATTTTTCTTACTTTGGCAGGTCCACGGGCACTTCTATGATACATGGTTAAAATACTTTTTTTTTATTGTCCATTCGATAGCACCAAAATCCAATATGGCGCCCATAAGAAATAACAAAGTTGAATATAATTTCTCGAAATCTAGCAGGACTGGAAAAATTCTGAAAACGCCATTCGATTGGCAGTTGTCGATAATAAAGAACTGCCAAATTTGGTACAATTTACTCAAACAGTGTACTCATAATTTATGATTCTCGAAAATCGAGTTTTCAGTTTTTTGCTCATATTTTGACAACCCCTGTGCATATTTTTAAATTTGGAACATTTTCTGAATGGGCACAAAAATGCGCTTCTTTTTTCCAATTTGAGTCACCTTGTATCTCTTACCGCTTCCATAATCCCATGAAACTCACTTTATTTGGGACACCCTGTATAATAAAGGTCCAAAATTACGATCCCCAACCTGGTTGTGGACCATTATAAACATTATTCTTTGAATCATTGAATCACGCGCCTGTTGTAAGATGTGCGGATCTTGCTGCACGAAAACAAAGGCTGCCATCACTCTTGCCAGCAGTTCCTCTTGGGTGGCTACAAGAGTTTCATACACCAACGACTTGATGTAATCCCAAACGAAAAAATTCAACGGGCTTAAATCGGGACTTTGCGCTGGTCACCGGATAAGTCCCGTTCTTCCAAGTTGTTCTCCATAAAAATGTTGATTCAGATGATCCTGCACAGTATGGGTAACATGTGCAGGTGCACTGTAGTGGCGAGACCACATTCTATCCTGTATCGCCATAAGAACGTTTTGATAAACAGTCCTTAATCAAACAGAGAAGACAAAAAATGTTATTTTGTTTATTTTTATTCTATTTGTTTAAGTTGAATATCGAATTCTTTTAAACAAAAATGACTCTTTGGCTAACTAGGGGTTTCTGGGCAAAAATTTTCACCACAATGTCTCCTATAACCTCCTGAAGTTTGACACAATTTTTTTTAAACTCCCTGTATAGGGAAATGGAAGATTTTCTAACAAGTAACGACCAGGTAAGTAATTTGTAAAACGTTGCCAATGCAAAATAATCCTTGAAAACTTATCGTTTATGGATATTTGTTATAACTTATTGCTAAGTAGCGTTCTGTAAGGGGAAATCCTAACGCCTTTAGTTATATTAGCCAGGAAGATAGACCAAGTTAAATTGGGAAAAACCAAAGCACTGGCCTTATGGAGGGCGAGGTTAGGTGACGGACTAGAATAGTAGATTTTCTTGGCTGGCGGTTTTTATTGGGGGTAGGGGGATGTGATGAAAAATTTCGCCCATGGTGACAGATTGGTATGGCCTACTCTGTCCGCAGGATAAACATTAAGAGTAACAACAGTAAACCTCGCCAATACGTAATGCCTAAATGATGCAACAGTGACTACAACAACTAACTCAACAGCATAGGATAGAACTGGATTTACCCTAAAATATCTACCTATTATATGAATTATATTTCGGACTTTACCCACGTCTAAAACTTACAGCGTGACACACTAATGGAAAATGGAAACATGAACTATTACAGTTGTATCATTTTGAATAAGGCAAAAACTAGAAATAATACAAAACTAATATGTTATTTTGAAAAATATATAACGGATAGCTTGAATACAGCTTAAATCTTGCTGAACATGATTTTAGACTTAGAATAGATCATCCTGTCATGACCTTATCATTACACATACCAGTTCTAGCAGACAGGTCAACAAAAACCAAACTTGAAATATTACGTATCTCAGTCATGACCCATTGGTAAGTTTTGGATATTTGATGTTATTTCAACTATTGCTCCTACAAAAAAATTGACTTTAAAAATTGAAAAGATTCTGCCTATCGTTTTGGACGATTGAGTACTCCGCCTTTGGCGTTGTACCGAGAACTTCGTCCTGTAACGACATGCCCACCTATTCACCCTTATACAATTAATCCATTTTCGTACTTCACGCTCTCCTCAATCTTCCCAGCAAAAAACTGGCACAGTAATCTTTAAAGCTGATATAAACTTTTTGAGAACATTTATCTTAGTGCCCTGGATATGCTTAACTCTGGATATAACTTAACCCAAAACTTACTTTCCAGACTGCATTTAAGCAAAGGGGCATGCTAGATCGTGAAATAGGTAAATGATGGCCACAGATGCACAATGAATAGAAAAAATTGCAAATTGCCTTTGAATACAATAAATTGTCAAAATTTGTTCCAGTTTTAAAAATAGTTTGCTGCTTCTTCTCAAGAAGACTGACAGGTACACGCATTTTACCTTGATTGGGTCACTATTCCAGAAGAGTCCACTTTACCACATTAAACTAATTTTTTTAATTCTAAGATACGTTAAAAACCCACAATGATCATTCTTAAGCTTTTCTATTCTACACCATCCGCCATTATGGTCTATCAAGAACTGAAGGAAAATCTAAACCAAATTGACATCCTTTAGTCGAACTGACAGTTCTGACACGAATATGACATTTCAAAATTGAATTATTTTAAATTCAGTAGTAAGGATGCGTTAGAGAATGATAGAAGTTATTAATACAAGAAAAAAGACAAGGAAAAAATTTCATCTTAGAGCTAACCAACAATTCACACGTCAAATATTAAACTAACCTCAAATTCGATTATGAAAATATATAAACAAAATCCTTCAAATTTAACGAATCGAAAAATAATTAATCCAAATATTGAGTTACAAACCAGAAATCATGATAATTATCGTACACTGCATTGGAATAATAATTTTCCAAATTTTGCGCAATAGGAAGCGCCTTAAGGCCAATTGTAACACGCTCAAAACCCCCCTACAAGAAGCAAATGAACAAATTTTGGAATCCAAGTTCAAATTTGATCCCCCTCTGTACAGGCAGAGATACGCGAAAGTCTATGAAACTCTGACCGATGAGAGGTGGAAGAATAGTTTTAAAAAACTTGTGGATTTTGGATGTGCAGAGTATGGTCTGTTTCACTATATAAAAAATTTGAATTTGGAAGAAATTTTGCTAGTTGATATTGATGAGTCTATACTGTACACAAAAAGCGGCATGTTGGAACCTCTTTTAAGTGACCGATTAGGACGTCGCAGAACCCCGTTAGATATTAAAGTTTTCAGAGGCTCTGCCATAGATCCTGATTATAGACTTCGAAAGACTGATGTAGTTACCGCTTTAGAATTGTAAAACATCTTCTCCAATGCTTAAAATATTAGTTTTATGTTAATATATTTTAGAATAGAGCACTTGTATCCAGACACTCTAGATGCCCTTCCATATAACATTTTCTTCTTCATTAAGCCAAAACTTGCTCTATTTACAACTCCAAATGTAGATTTTAATGTGGTGTTTGGAAAGAGTAGTACTTTCAGACATCCAGATCATAAATTTGAGTGGACCTCTGAACAGTTTTTTGACTGGTAATTTACTCACTTTAGTTTCAAACATTTAAATTTAGTATAACTATTTTAGGGGTACAAACATTACTCAAAGATTCCCAGACTACTCAGTAGAGTTTCATGGAATTGGTGAAGGACCAAGCAATTATAATAACATAGGCTGTTGTTCCCAGGCAGCAATTTTCATTAGAAAAGACATGCTACATAAATCTTACATATCATCAACTGATGTAAAGTCTTGTCAATGTGATAACAATAGCCCTTGTAAGGGGCCAGTTGTAAAATGTACACCATTGTGCAATTGTTTATGCACATTTTGTCTTCCTGATATCAGTGTTGGAGTATGCACTTACCTAAGCTGCAATCTAACTGAAACAGATGCATATAGACCTATGAAAAGTTATCCTAGACCCTCAGACAGTTTTAAAAATTTAAATCCATTTTGGGATTTTACCACTGAAGCATTTTCAACCCCAAAGGAGGAAAACCTTCATGAATCCGATAATATTTTTTACAAGTTGGTGATGAATATAGATTATCCTTATCTGCCTGATACTAGATCTCATACTCAAATATTAATGGATACTTTTGCATATAGGATTAATTTGTTTAACCATGTGAATAGTAGATTTTATGTATATGAGAAAGAACAGTGTGAAATACCTCTAAAGGAAATTGTGCATGGAGAGATTGATGTTACACTTGAGGAAGTAAGGTAAGTGAACTAAACATATAACATATAACTGTTATAACCCATTTAGTTGATTATTGGGTCCTAACTAGATAATTCTTATATAAAAAGAACCAATGATGTGATAGCTTATTAGATGTTGTCATAGTAATTAGTTCCTTATAAGGATGTTATGGAAAATAAAAAATGGATATCCAGATCTTTAAGTTGATTAAGGACCAAGTTATTAATCTGACTATCACTTTCAACTGCAAACTTTTTCCGTAGAAACGTTGGGATAGAACCTAGATCATGGTATTCTGGAACATGCTGTAGTTATTGTAATAATGAGATCTTAAAGATAAATAGTTTATTTTATTAGTTTCTATAGAAACTGAGGAAATGACCAACATTAACGCCCCATTTCGACGGTTCTATGGAAAGTAGCCTGCAGTTAAAATTTACAGCACATTAATAAGTTGACCCTTAGTCAATTTTGCTAAATTGTTATTCTAAACCACGATGTATGATTTCACATGACCACATGTCAAGAACATGTCAATATCAAAAATTGGTTAGTCATCCAAATATTTCAAATTTTTAGTCACTCCATTGATTCTTTTAATTTCTTAATATCTCTAAACTTACCTTATATTTATTTGTAATATGTGCAAAACCCACAAGATACTGATGAAAAGCTTTCAGTTAAGGTACAATTTTAATTAATTTTATAGGGATTTATTGAGTAACGCGGGATATCGTGTGGAAAAATGCGTTATTCCGGAAATCAACGAATATGAGTGGTGCATTGTATCAATGCCTCAAGAAATGGATGTAACAAGCAATTCTGAAGTTACCGATGGGTATAGTTCTAGAAGGTACTATACTTTCATTATTTACTTCTTAAAGTTCAAATATGGTAACGCTTTATTTATTTATAGTAACGATTTAAATTTCTTCTTAAAACAAAGTTTACGCATACAAGATTTATTGGCGCTAAGTTAATTGCATCTTAAGGCACGTATTCATGTATGCAAATTCTCTGGTGCTAGTCAACTAGCATCAATGATTTATGCATGTGTAAGTCTTTTTTATCTTTCAATATATTTTATTTCTAACTAGCAGTGAATGTAATGAGGATCCTAGACTAGAAGCCAAGATTCAACCCATATCAGGCTGGTATGAGGATTTGGATGCAGAACGCAATGCTGAATCTATTTCAAATTGGGACGAGGATTGGGATAATGATTCTTACTTGACCCAAGAAAACAAGGTTGAGACTCACCAAGGTAGATAGCAAACAAATTCTTCTATGATAATCCTGCGTCATTATTTATATTACAGAACCCGCTTCCTCATCAACAACATCCAAAAATCCCATCCCTGACCCTTTATTTGATTCTGGCTACCTCAAATCGCCATCTCCCCTAGAAACTAATAAACCTCTACCCAACTCACTTCAGTTAGAAAACCATGAAACCCGTGAAAATGATATATTTGACGGTATGGCCATTACTCCCAATCTTAGTAATGACGACAATAACCGGGATATTAAAAAGATCGGCACGAAGGAGAAGTGTTCAGCTGCCTTGGTTCCCTTGTCTGAAAATTACAACAGGTAAAACAAAACTTTTACCCTTGACGGAAGTTTTCTAATATTTAATTGGCTCAGGTCAATAACTTTAGATCCAAATAGGTTAAATGAATTAGACAAGTTTCGTAACTTAAAAGCCACTAAGGCTTCGACGAATAACCATTTAAAGCCACAAAATGAGTTCAAGAAAAGTTCGTTCAAAGATCTTTCCCCAGTGGCTGGGACTTCTGGTAGCTGGAGTAAATACAGAAAATCTAATAGAGTAAGTTGCCATGGTTATTAAGGGCTTTTATTTTGGAAATCGGTTATAGGATAAAAAGATTCAAGAAAAGAAGGAACTGAACGAGCCCTCGCTTTTTGATAGTGTTAAAAATGAGCTCAACTGCATTCCGGACAGTTTGAATAAAATAGAATTAAAGGGAGATGGATTTGGGCAGTCAGAATTGATTAAGGATTTGGTAAATATAAACTGTTTTTGCTACAAGAGTAGAGCGATAATTAATCCGTTTCAGAGTCCTTTGGAAGAGGTAATCGATGTCGTTAATGCGGACATCATTGAATTCCCATTAGAACCCGAGCCTCAGCAACAAGAGCCTCCTCAGCAAGCCGTAGAAAATGGGGATTTGGTAAATAATAACAGGGATAACGAAGGTTTGTCTATCTTTTACAGTTAAGAACAGTTAAGAAAATACCCTTTTCAGGCAATAATATGCCTGTAAATGAGCCCGTTGACCTAGATATTGATGAAGGAATAGATTTATTAAACGATAATTTGGAAGATTTAGTACCGCTACTAGTAGGTAATGTGAACATCATAGAAAACAATAATGACGCAGCAGAGGAGGCAAGAAACGATCCGGTTGAAGTAGAAGAAAATCCGCAACCACCGCGAGACATGTTAGCCAATAACGACGAAATTGAGGTGAGAGTTTGTGGAATAAATAAACTTGCAAACTTAATAGATAAACTTGCAGGAGAATTCTGTGGCTCGACCTAATAGGGAATTTTTTTATGATGAAAATCCTGAACAAAACTTACTGATTGATTTTGAATTCCCTCTTCAATCTAACCACGAAAATGTTTTCACTTTAAACCTCGACACACAGGTTGCTTTAGTCGATGTTCGTTCTGTCAGCTCTGATAGTATTATTTCAAGAGATGATACTGCCGGTGAGCAAATTTATTGTTGATAGTTCTTGCTGAGTTTCTCCTGGCGGTTTTAGGATGTGTCGCACAGGGAAACAGAAACAGTTTTCCCAATTGGTTACTGCATATGTTAAGAACTGCAGGGCTGCCGCAGAACTCCAATATTCAATCTCCCGAAGAGCACGATGAACCACATTTTTATTGCCAAGGAGATGGTTTAGGTACTTCCCACAAAAATGATATAAAAGAAGCCACATACTTTAGTAATGTAGATTTATTAGGAGTTCATCCCTCGGTGATAGCAGTGGAAGTGGACGAAGCAGAAGACGCAGATATCGATAGCACCACTGAAGAGACCTTGTCTAATAACACAATCGACTATGCAGAAGTAAATCCAGGACCATCTGATGTACTTGATATGAGCATTCTTCCTGCAGACTTTTCATTAGTTGGACCTGTGATAGAAAAAGAGTTATCAAAACCTGTTGAGTATCCTAAAAAAGCTACAGCTGACCGCGTAAGCTTTAACGTTAGTTGTTATAGAGCAGTTTAATAAATAATTTACAGGAAGAAACAGCTACTAATGGCATAGCACTGATTGACGAAGTTATTAGAGCTGCTCAGGAAGAAGTATGCAGGAGATATCAAGTAGATTTGCAAGAAGAAAGCTCCCAGGTTAGTACGTAGACAATGTCACAATGAATATGGCTGAACACATTTTTAGAGGAATAGTTTCAATGCAGAGTCTCCGCATACTGTGATCAACGACAGGTGTTCACTAGAAACATCACTTTCCTCGGAATGTCAGTCCTTGATATTTTCTTCTCCTCAAAGTTCTGCGATAGAGGAACATTCCTTTCTTGGAGAATCTCTAAATCTAGAAAACTCCGCGACTTCAGAGGGCGAGCTAAGTGGTGAAATATTTGAACAGGCTAATAGTTTCAATGATTCGGAAAAGTCTCAATACGATTCCACTGAGGAATTTTCGGAATACTAATCTCTAGTGGAACATAATTGTCGCTAAAATATTTGAGTTGAGTTGTTTATTTATTATGAATTAATGAAAACGAAAAATGTTTCTTAATTTATATTAAATTAACCTATTGAGTAAAATGTACTGTAATAATATCCTGACAATATTATTTAACAATATTTTTGAAATTTACCCTTTTGTGTATTACAAAAGCGCTTGAATTTATGTTTAAATATAGCAGACCCCCCAGGAAATGTCACCATTAAAATTAGCTTTCGTGCATTTCGGCTTTTTAATTTTTTTTTTTACCTACGAAAAGATTACAGAACGTTTTTTAGCGTTTTCTAAAATTCTTAATTTTTTATTTATTGCCCTATACATTATATAGCGAGTGTTTGTTATCCGATTTGATGAGATGAGATAAATTGATCCTAACTGCACATCGAATATAAAATTAGTGGCGTCAAGCTCTACGTTCTAAGTATATAAGTGAAATCTTTGTGGTAAATTCTTTAGGATTAAAAATGAAAAGCGTTTGTTTAATTTTTAAATGTTGCATCTTGATGGCGCGTTTCGCTCTCTTTGTGATTGGTTTCACATTTAGTCTGTCAGTGGCACCATCTATCAACGAAATTGTTGATTTTTCTTGCAACTGTCAATTCACAATTTACGAAAACCAAGTAGAATTCAAAAGGCTTTTCTTGATTTTTTAGATTTTATAGCATAATTTGATTTTTCGCAGAAAATACGTAATGGCCAGACTAGACGTAAATTATCTAGGGGTCATTCGAGGCAGTTTCTTTAATTTAGCCCAGAATGATAAGAAAAAAACTTCTTTCAGTAAACAATCCAAGAAGAGAAACGAGGATGAGGAATTACCAAATACTATTGTTAAATCAAAACCTAAATCAACTAACACAGATAATTTTTGGGAAAAAACACAGGAAGGGAGTTTATTCTTGGAGACAACAAAGAAAACAAGTTCAAGTGTCAGTAATTTGAATGGTGGATTTGCCATGAAATATAAGAGACGATGTATAGCCAAGAAGAACAATTTACGGAAATCTAATGAAGAGGTAAAAGATAGTAATTTTCTGAATTATGATTATTGTGATCACAGTTTAGAAGCTAAAATAAAGGAAACAAATTCTATGCTCAAACAGCAAAACGATGTTGAAAGGCCATGTCGAGGGGGGCGCTTGCGAGTGAAGGCGCTTTCACTACCCGACTTGCGTTTTCGGAGGTTGTAGAATAGACCAAGCACTTATGCGAATATGTAAATATGAATATATTGTAAATATTAGTCCGCAAAAATGATTGTGAAGAAAGAAAACAATATATCTCGCACGATACTTAAAATCTATCTTGCCGTGTCTAGCACCCAGAATGAATAAATACCCTCCTTTTTTCCCAGATGGTCTCTATTCGAACAAAGAAAAGAGACCCGCGCAGGTGCGGGTTAACCCAGGCTCTTTTTTCCCTTCCGGCAGAATGTTCTAGAATGACCTGTCGGAAGTGCTAGGGGAAGATTTTTTACCGAGTTCTGGAGTACCTAGGGAACCGAAGGGTCACCCTAGGGTACGTCACATTGTCAAGCCTGACAGGTGACAGTTGCTCCGCTACCAGCTCCGCCACAGTCACATCAAATGGTTGTTAATGGTAAAAACCAAAAAAATTCTGGAAAGGTTAATATAATGAACAAGGCACACTTTCCGATTTATCTCTCTTCAAGCTTTTCCACATATGAAAGAGCTAAAGTATCAAATCCAAATAGCAAAGGTTTGAAGCATAGACCTTTCAACGCAGACAATTTTTGTGAAGAAAAATCAAATGGAAAAGAATTTTTAGTGAAAACAAAGAGAAATATCTCAAGTGGAATTAATCCAAATCGACGACTTGGAAAGAAACCTAAGAAAAACAACTTTAGTAATAGCAAAATAGTAGAAAACAAAAATAAAGTGTTCAGTTTGAGTGGAGAGTTTCTAGTAGATTTTGTTTCTAACAGTGCCTACACACAGCAAACAAAATCAAAAAATAAGAAAGAGCATTTAAAAAAGGGAAAAAGTACTAGTAAAAGGACATCTAAAACTAAACAATCCATTGGAAATAAACCAAGTGCATTTGCATTAAGTTCAGAAGACTTCTACGATGATGAAAGCATATCAGTTAAGGGGCTCGAATTCAACAAAATCACTGATTCATTTGAAGCTATTTCTAGTGAATGCATCCAAGAGCCCTTCAATACGTTGCAAATTCCAAATAAGCATTTTAAAACCACTGAAAATGAAAATGTTGACAGATTAGAGGAAACAATTATAATGGAAAATTGCAATATATTTAAAACAAGTCAATTTATATTAAACCACCCTGAAGCCAGCAAAGAGAAGCCAACCTCAGACATGACAATAACTCAAGAAAATAAAAAAACAAAAAAAAAACCAGTGTGTAAAATTTTAAAGTTAAAAGATGGTAGCATGATAGTAGTTCTTGAGGAACCAAGTCAAATTATTTATTTCAATGGATTGTGCAGTATCAAGGTGTTAAGTGGAAAAGTAGATGTACTTGGAGCTTCTCTGGACAAAAGTTGTTATGAAGTGAATGTCTATTCCCCAAGAGGTACTTCATTGCTATATGTAAGAAACAGTTACAAAATAATATCTCAAGTTAAGGCAGAAAATATGGTGCTACTAAAACAACTGGTGCCTGATGGGCTATTAGAAATTGAGCAAGAAACAATATTTTTTCCTCAAGAGAGTGCCATCATCCTCTGCAAAGAAATTAAACAGCCATATATAAAATTTATCGAAAGTCACATCTCTCAGAAAATATTTCCAGATACAAATAAAACTGCAGAGCCAAGAATGGACTTTCAGCTTTCAGGGAGATTTAATAAAATAACAGATAATTGGGAGTGGGAGGATATAGTTGATGGCATAATTGAGACATCTAAAGTTGCAATATGTGGAGGCAAAGGAGTTGGAAAAAGCACGTTTCTGAGATATGCAATTAATAACTTGCTTGGGAGGTATAAAATGATTAGAGTAGTGGATTTAGATCCTGGACAATCAGAGTTTTGCTCTCCAGGGTGTATTTCTGTCAATTTGGTGAATACTTATCTTTTTGGACCAAACTATACTCATTTGCAGACACCAGAGTGGTAAGAATATTGTTCATTAATAAATCTTTTTTAAGAAAAAAATCTTTTGCAGCTCCATATTATCCCATATAAACACATCTTATAATATTAAGCACTACATTGAATCAGTGAATTATTTATCTAATCAGCTCAGACAAATGGAACCCCTGGTGACCTTAATAAATTTTTCTGGTTTTACACAAGGGCTCGGACTAGACATAGGCATAACTGCAATAAAAATTTTGCAACCCACCACTGTAGTTGAAATAAAGAGCGATACATTAAGCAAAAATTATAAAATTGATTTAACTGCAGAAAATGTCAATAGGAAAAAAAGCAAATTGTTTAGTGTAGAGGAAAGCGAGGAATTAAATTATGAGTATATCAAATTAAAAGGCTTCTCTAAGAGCAATGGAATATGGTCATTGGAAGCCAGGCAAGCAAGGGAGATGTGTATTTTGTCCTATTTTGGAAATATGATGTTTGAGGATGCTAGAGAGCTGTCAAGTCCAAATATTGCAATGTTCAAGTAATAGTATTTGCTGAGTATTTCCATATAATGTAAATAAAAATTGCAGCATTTGTTTGTCTGCATTGAAAGTTGTAAATTTGGAAGGAAAACCACTATCTCCATTGGCAGTTAATGGAAATATTGTAGCATTATGTTCAGTTGCTTACACAACATCAGATATACTTCTTTGTTACGGCTTTGGTAAACGAAAATGTTTTGTGGTAGTCTCTTTTATTGCAACCAAATTTTTAGGCTTCATCAGAGGTATAGACATAGATAGTGATCTCTTAATCCTTCTGACACCGGAACCGATAACGAGGCTGGATAAAGTTACACATATAGTGTTGAGTTCAGTCAATACTCCACCCTCACTGCTTATGTCATGCAATAACGTTGAGGGTCAGATACCATACCTAAGTGTAGGAGATGTGGTTAATTTGGGACAGTTTACCAAAAGGTCGTATTTACCGCCCAATAAATAGGCGATGGATTTGCTAGTATGGATCATACGTTTTGTTGCAGAAGAATATTAAAATTTTTAAGTTTTTTTTTTAGTGCTAATAATAAGCTTGTTTACAGTGGAAATTAAACAAACCTATATGTTACAACATAAAACTGAAAAAGTATATTCATTGATGAAAAAAAACAGAATCAATAAATACAACATATTTGGTTTGTTAGGACGATAAATAATCATACGCGCGGGTTATTCACTTAAATACCCGCAATTATAAAACTAATAAAGAATGCAATTGCATCCTATCCTATCTATACAATTGTACTTCGTATTAGTCACAAATTTGTCTGAAACTGAGTAAAAACGTTTTTAAGAAATTACATATTAGGTAAAAATATTAGCCTAAAATACGCTTCTATTTACACATCGTTATAGTAAAGTTAAAGCTGCTTTCTTAGTAATAAATAATCACCTAAATATGTTTTAACATCATCATTGGCTTAAAAATATATTTTTGTTGTATATACTCACCTACATATAGAAAAGTATGGAATTCATTTTTATAGAAAAGTTAAAGGTTATGGAAGAACTTTTTAGTTAGATATAAGCAAAGGAAAAGTGACAACCTTTGTAATGATTTTACATATTAGGGTCCCATTTCACAAATATATGAGTCTTTTTTTAATCATTGTAAGGTTTCGGCACTCCTTAATTAAACATCAAGAACTATCACGAAAAATCATTGAATTTGTTAGCTACTGTTAATTAGATCACAAGTAGCAAGTGGTTTTGTTCATGGTGGATAAGAATGGGCTTGTGCGATGAAGAATTTCGCAACTGATATTTTTATGGGTTACATAGTAGTTCGCACTAGTTCGTGCACAGAGCATGTCGTTATATTCTAAATGGCACTCTACAAGCTCTGTTAGAGATAGAAAAAAGATTAAATACAAAAGCTTCAGTGTTTTGTATTATTTGCCACTCGAAAATGTTGGTATTGAGAAAGAAAAAGGAGTTTTGGTTTTGATTAAATTTTCATAATTGTAATACAGATTGAATACTTTTTAAAGTAAAAATATTCAATCCGTTATAAAGGGCGAGCTGTAAATTTGTCAATAACTCTTGTAATTAAAAAGTGAGTTATTAATAGATCACAACAGGTTTGCTAATAACGTGAAAAGTTACTTGGCATTGCAAGTATACACTGGTTCCCTCATGAATGTTTGCTAGTGCTTGCTATACTTGTTTCTTTGAGTAATAGGCCCAGGAATTTTACAGCTGCAATAAGAAGGTATCGCTTCTCGCAGTAGCACCCAACATTCAAATATTTAGATGCATATTATCTATTCGTTTGATTCATACTATTCGTTGTTAAAGTTGAGAATAGACTGAGAATCTAAAGTGTCCCCGGTCAAAAGTACGTTGTTTATTGGATTGTTGACTAAAGCCCTGTTATGACTGAAAGGAAAGAAACTGTTCACTTTTTTAATCAGGTCCATGTATTCTTCCTTGTTTTTGTCGATTTTCCCCGACATTTTCCCGTTTACGTCGTTTCTGGTGAACTGAATTTTCAATATTTCTTGCACCAAAAACCTAGACAAAATTAGTTTATCTTTTCAATTTGGAATTTTTAGCGTTCAAAAGTAGGTGTAATAAATACGAAGTAAGAAAATTTCCATTTATTAATTTCTTTACTTCATATTAAATGCATTATTCCTATGTAATCGCTAAAAATTTCAAACCTAAAGTATTTCTGATAGAAAATAAATTTTCTATTGAATTCAGTTTATACATATTTCAGATATCTCCGAATTGGTTCCTTACCTGGTATATAGGTCAACTTGCGGTTTTCCGCCTCTTGGAATTTCCAGTTGGGAAAGCCACCTAAAATAAGCTTGTCCCCACACTTCCAAGTTGGACAATCCAGTGCTAGGTTCTAAAACCTCATTAAATCCATCGTCATAAAGTGGATTACAAAATAAGGCTATATCCTTTTCGCTGAATTGCTCTCTCCAATCCCAGACACTCCTCAAGGTTAAGGGAACAAGCGTATTACAATTACCCTAAATTTGCAATTTATCACTTATAAAAAAAACAATATCCAAGGCCATAAATCTTACAGTACTCGCCATAAACCTATCGTGTTGGCAGTTGAACAAAAAAGTATCAAATATTGAAATGTGGGCTGAATCCCATAAGGTGGTTAAATAAGTTTCACTTATTTGGAAGGCCCTTGGGTATTGCTGTAGAAGCTGCCACACGCAATCCAAAAAGAGGAGGAATATTGGGGATTGTTCAATTTCCTAATGAACAGTGTTTAGAGTACATTAATCAAATAACTGTAAATTCTTACTTTAGATAAAATGTGTCCTATGCGGTTTGCAAAGGGATGGCCCATTGCGACCCAATCTTTTTGCACTAATGATTGAAACCCGAATTTTGTTCTAAAATACGGATCTACGATTATTTGAGTTAGACTGGCCACTAAACAATTCAAGTCCTGTCCATCGCCTGAAATATGTTTCATAGTAATATCATTGATGGGAAACTGTATAACCATATCCAACCTTCCTGCAAAACCACTGTTCGATTAAATCTCATGATTTTTTCAGCTGCCTCACAAGCTTTTGTTAGACATGTCGATACATGCGTTAGCCATTTTGTTGAGTCTATTAACCCATAGAATTTGAAGTCCTTAATAAATAAACAATTAGGTTGCTGGGGTTAAATGGTGTAAACCTTACTTGATTTTTGAATATTCGCGGACTGTCTGGCGTGCATAAGTCTCTTAATTTTACGTAGCTGGAGTATATTTCTTTAGGGCTAGGAGAGGAGAGATCAATTATGTGGGGCGCCTGCTTCTGGGGATGGCTTTTCCTAATGTGTTCTAGTAATTTATTCTCTTCCATTCTGTCAGCAATTGTTGGTAATAAGTCAGCCATTCGTACAAGTGCAGCACCATCTGAGGTACCCCAAACCTAATTATGTAAATTCAATGACGATACAAATAACTCAGTGTTTAAAATAACTAAATTGTTTGCCAATTCAACCATTTGCTTTGAATTAAAACAGTAAGTTTGAAAAATACTATTGAGTCTCAAAACATTCTCTAATTTCAACAAAAAGAACCCATACATACTTTCCCAGAATTTAACTTCTATTTTTTATACTAAATTTGGATTTCTATAAGCAAATATTGGGAGAGAATTAACAGTTTCAAAATATGTTTAATCTACTGCTAATCATACTAACCCATAGAGGACAGAACCGATTTCGAAACTTCTCAACAGCTTCCTTAATAATATTATCTGTAACTGATTGGGGAATTATAAGAGTTTCTATTAATAATGATGACATTTGATAATTGTAATTGACTTGGCTCATCCTCCAGCCTGGACAGCCTGTTCTTTGCAGTTCCTTCTCCCAGTCATGCCTAATTTGAAAGAGCTTGACTTCCCTCAGTAAAGTTGTGGTTACACAGGGTTCTCTAAATCAATCATTAACATAAAATCTTAAAATTTCAGTTTGTATGTCACTTACTTATAATCATATGCAAATAATAATTGATGTCGTTTAGGATAGGCATGGTGCACCAATGCATTTGCTATTGACTTTCCACTGTCTTTATCACATAACTTAAAACTAAATTGAAAATATCTCATATTCTGCAATAAACACATTATCATTCCTATTTAAACCTGTACTTATTACATAATTACCTTGCAAACCACCAACAGTTCTTTAACTTTGCCACTAATATTCTGCCCTGGCACTAGTTTTTTCTTTATCCTTTCTCCTAACTGATATATAGAGTCGATTGAGGACAAACATACATCATTGACCTAGTAGAAAAAACATTGAAAAAGCCACTATATAGTGTTAAATGTTGTGTACCCCCAAGAGATAGTTTTGTTGGTAACAATTGGCAGCATCACTCTCATCAGCTGAGGCAAATGATAACTTAAATGTTGTGACACTGAGCACACCTTTTGTTGCTTTTGTGGCATCAGTTATGGGAGTGCTCATTAACACCTGCTGAGCCTCACATACTAAGGTTTCACCTATGGCGTAACTGAATAATGATTGAGATTACAATTGAAGACTGATCTTACCATCCAAGAATTTAGTGCGCTGAAAGTCCTCCAAGGAAACATTCTGTGGAAGGCATTAATTTATAAAGAGCTATGAGATATTCGATGCTTACCTCTAAATCTGGTTCCCCCAAATAGCTGGTAAAGCCAGAATTTTCTTTTTTTTCGTTCATTTTCTGGCCTTGACTGGAATGGCCTAATGCAAATAATGAATCTTCAAGAGGTTGTTAGTTTGCATAAATCGCGTTATTTTTTATCCCATATTACAGAATTAAATAGGTGGTTATAGCTAATTGATAATCAAATTAACAACCTACAAGTCCTACTTTAAAAACAATTATTATTAATTTTTTCTTTCAATTTGCCAATTCTCCTCAGAAAAAAGTAAATAAATTGACAGATATTTTTTAGGTTAACTCTATTTTGACAGGATGATAAACCAGGATGGAGGAGGTTCTTTGAGATGTCCTTAGAGCGGTGTTGTTCTTACAATTCGCATCAGCAGTGGCATTTTAAGAATGATCATATTACAACGACATTTCGATATTATACATTTCTGAGATTTATTCTCTGTAGATGGTTTGTTAGTTACATGTGGATGGTAGTATTCATTGAAATCGGAAAGTTTTAAAGTAGCAAAAAAGTGAAACCTACGCTCTAATAGCTCTGGTATGCTCTTTGAAAGTACCATTTGTCAAGTTGCTTGTGAAGGTGTGTCATGGAAATGTCAAAATACTCCATTCTTTTTTTTTTTAATTTTTATAATTTTACCCAAAATAAATAGTAAAATTAAAAGCTGTTTTTAAGTGCTTTTCGTATTTCACGCCCGTATTTTTTCCTACGTTTTTAACTGAATGTTATTTGCATCGAACTTTCAACCTTTGTAATCAACTTAGTAAGTAGATACTCCTTGAAATAATCCCTGTTTACTCAATACACTACTTGTTGCTGTTTTTAATCTTTTCAGACTTGGAAGGGGGTGTAGGGTGGCCCCATTCAAAACAAATTCTAAATGCAGCTGATTTAAATGATTGGGGAACTAGGCAAAATGGGCAAAAGTGATCAGACAGGAGAAAACATGCCTGGACTCTCACCCCAAACTGAAGCCAGCAAACTACTGGAGCAGGCCTTAATGCAAATGGATGGTATTATATCAGGTAAGGTGATAACTTGAACACTGATGATGCGATATTCCTGTGAGTGTTAAACTTCAATATTGTTTTCTTGCTCTTGGTCAGTTTTTGAGATATTAAATAAGTTGAAATTTGGGGAATATGGTACTGAATAAAAGTAAAGCAACTTGTTTTATATGTCTTAAATTCATCCATAATATACTGTATAAAACAAATCACTACAGGTCATTTATATTGGCTAAAGATAGAGTAAAAACACAAAATATTCACTTTGTTATCTCTTTCTATTTTTATATTAACCAAAAAAAAATGTTTTTGTATTGAGCAAAAATAAAGTAACTTTTAAAACTATAGGTATATTATTATTAATATTTTGTTGGGCCTTCACTGCTTTGGATATCTGTTAAATATCTTTTTATCATAGATAAAATTAAATTTTGAATGTGTTCTTTTGGGATCGAATTCTAGGCGCTTTCAATGACAACATATAATTCGTCTCAAGCAGGAACTTTTCTTTGTTTTGTAAGATGGATTTGTTTTTCTATCAATTCCCATAGGTTTCTGATAGTAATGAGGTCTGGACTCTGGGCCGGCTATTTCATAACATTCACCTTTTTATCCTTCAAAAACTTCTTGATAATTTAGGCGGTACGCTTCGAATTGTTATCGTACTGAAATCTCCATAGAAGTGGCATATTATTTTTAGCATATGGTACCGTGTGGTCACTTAAAATTCTTAAATATTGATATCGATCGATAATTCCATTGATTCTTGCAGTAGGACTCACACCTGCATTTGAAAAACATCCCCAGACCATCACATTTCCACCGTTATGTTTGATCGTTCCCAAAGTGTACTTTGACTGGTATCTTTTATCACGTGGGCGCCTTTACCGAAATAACACCATCAGAAGAATGCAAACTAAATTTGCTTTTGGTCAGTGAACAGAACTGTCTGTATTCCATTCGACCACGTGTATTTTTTAATAAATTAAGGGTGTTTGGGATAACCTTCATGCTTCAAGTCAACAGTCTTTTAAACGACGTCTAATGGTATGCGCAGAAATGTCTTTTTATGTTTTTAATTTGCATTTTATATCGACAGCTGCTTTAAATGCTTGATTCTTAGATATGTTTGGAATGCAAAAAATCTTCTTTTAGAGTTGTTTTTTTTTCGGCCTTCCTGTTTTCACTGGATTTGTTAATGTTCCTCTGAACCGAAACCTCTTCAAAGTTTTCAAAAAAACACTTTTTTCAAGTTTCGTTATTTTGCGATGGTCACTTGTTTTATGCCACTTTGGTGTTTTGAAATAATTAATTGCTTCATATCTATTGAGAGTTTTCTTTCTTTTGGCATATTTAACGCTTAAATACACCTCAACAGTACGTACACTATCACATTCAAACTTAAATAGACTGAATTTATATGAAAATGATAAAAGTTTCTTTATTTTTGTTCGTTGCAAGAATATTTTTTTTGTTAATATTAAAATAGAAAGAGATAAAGTGAATATTGTGTGTTTTTACTCTTCCTTCAACCAGCAGAAATTTTCTGTATTGATTTTTTTGTATGTATATATTATGGATGAATTTGAGGCATATTACAAAAGTTGCTTTACTTTTGCTCAGTACTGTATGCAATCCATTAGAATTCTCATAGGTACAATGCAGCAAATATAGCTTTTTCAATGGTTTCTCTAAATTTATAGGTGATATTTTATATTGGGTCAAGCTGAGGAGTATGACATTAGCTAAATAGATGTTCAAGGTGAAAAAACATCTGCATGAAATATGTGGAAATACACATAAATATGTATAAATGGAACTCAATCCATGTAAATACATTTAAATAGAAATAAATACAGCTAAATGAAAACAATTCCATGCCAAATGGACAAAAATTCTTGTAGAATATGTATGAGGAGCCAGGTATCTTAAGTATTACAAATAATATTCCACAGGTATCATTAAAAAGAAAGTACATGGCCGTGTTTCCATCGTGTCTTGCCAATACTTAATGATCGTTTGTTTTTGTTAATCTATTAATTTTGTAAGAAGATGTAGGCATTATAGAGATACAATTCTACAATTTTAAACTGGGTGTTTCTGAGAGGTAAAGTAAACTCCGCTTAGAGTCATTTATGACACATTGTTATTTTCAGCTATGACCCCAGAACAATGTGCAATTTTACCTCTCCGACAACCCCTACTTGTAAGGCGTTATTGCCAAATAAATCGAAAAGAAAAAATGTATAATGCGCCTGAAACGTACAGTACATAGTTACGATTCTTGTCTCATTTAACCGACCTTCTAACTATTCACGAGTTAGGAAGATGGAAATAGTAAACTATAGTAATTGGAGCACTCGGCATATGTATTACGATGTATATAATTACCTTAACTCCACTTCTGTTTCCTCCACAGGATATTGGAAACCTGGCGTCACTTTAACATAAATAGAACTTTGTGAGAGCAACAACATGCGTGTTTTCTCAACTCTCCATTTTGCAGTTCTCCGGACTGCCGCTTGCCATGTGTCCATGTCATGGATTGCATTATCATCGATTCAATACCCTGCTCTTATGGTTAAGGTTCATAGATCCAAATTCAAAGAATACAGAGAAACGAATTTAATTTCATACGAAGAAAAAATAAAACTGTGTTCTTACCCTTAAAGCGTTAGCTAGATTGCGCAAAACTCGATCCCTATTTAGACTCACAGTCTAGGAGTTTCGCTGCGAAATCTCCTCGTCTCTGGCAACAAGTTGGCAATTTTCGCCCTGGCTTTTCAGTTGCGACTTTCCCATGATCGCGACGGGAGTTTTCCCTTTTATGGGTTCGTCGGGAGTTATAAACCTGTCAATGAGTTATGATCTTGTACTGGGTAGATGTTGAAATGCGATCAGGCGGTTTTATTTCTATTTGATAAAAGATTTTTGTTGACCAAACGCGTTTGAAACTTTCGCCAATAGGGAATGTTAGTGTTTATTGTCAAAGACCTTCCAAACAATATGATTAATATCGTCGGCAACGTAGTGCGAAATCAGATTTCCCCGTAGGAGCCGTAACCTATTGGGCTCCTCGGGGAATGTCCAGTAATCCTTCATGACTCGTTGGTGGTGGCTCAATATGTGCCATTCGGGCGGAGCCCCTCAACAACCCGCAGAACAAAATATCGTTAATGCTAACGGTAAGTTCCAAAGACACACGAGGTCGTGTTAAAGTTGAATAAATGGAAAATAGGCCATAAATCACGACCAGTTGCCCACGGCGGTAAAGCGATAAGAGATTTATTTCGCACTGAAAGCGAGTGACGGTTACAACTATATGAACTACCGGAGTTTCGCCCGAAATTGAACCGGGATTGGGCGGTTAATCTTTTAATTCCTAAAGTATGAAAAATGCTTTTGGTAAACGCGGCAGTTTTAATGAATTTCAGCCAGGAACAACGTAAAATGTTAAAAGCTTCTTCTGTAGATAAGCACACAACAGGTTTTAAACGACGGTTTTGACCCTCGACAAGAGCTTTCTTTCAGGATCTGGGACTCTAACAGCACACTCTCCCGACTATGGATTTGTACCACCTCCTGGCATCAGGGAGGCTGCCAACGCTTTAGTATCTGCATTGCAAAATAGCTCATCTCCCCCGGCTCCAGACCCAAATGTGGCCAAAGTGTTATTATGCTGGATTCAACAGGTAAGATGATTATTATTAATTTTAAAGCTCTGGGGAATTTCCTATATACATAGTAAAATTCCTGAGATCTTATCAAGAGCGGTTCTCTCCCAAGACTCGCAAGAAATTCGAATTATTCGGGCCGAGCAAATAGTTACCCGACTCGGGAACGGGAGAGGAATAATTTCGAGAACACCTGGGACTGACTTTAACAAGAATATTGCCAAATTGGTTTAGTCTGTCAGATTTATGGGAAATTAATTCTTAAAGCTTAACTATGGGCCAATTTACTAGAGCCACTTCAAAGTGCGAACGTAAGACCGTTTTGTACCAAACCGACAATGTTTTGTGCTCGTCGTTCTGTTCTTTTGTATCGGAATAATACGGGACCTAATGGATGCTCTGCAAACCAGTGTAAAACTTAAAATCGATAAACCTACGCGGAGAATAGCCCAGCTTGCAATTTTATATAGAAATAGCGGGAAATTGATACTAGAACCTGACATCCGAAGGAAACTGCATCCGAGAATTTATTTGATGGATTAACCGTTTTGCTGTTTTGATGGAGCTTCGCTCTTGAATTTATATATATATATATACAGGGTGTCCCACAAGTGTTTCATTATATTTCAGTGGGTAATAGTACATTGAAAAATAATATGACTCCCTATATAAACCATATTCCAATAATGCTTCATTAAGAAGATACGGGGTGTTAAACTTAAAACACACCTGGAATATTTCAACGTATCAGAGTATCAATGAATAGGCGAGCTCAATTATGTATTGAACAAAATGGTCACCAATTTGAACAATTTCTATAATGTTATAGCAAATTAACAATATTTAAAACAAACTTAATATTATTAAAACCATTTAAAGAATATCGTGCATATAGACGGTATTCAATTTTTTACTGGCAAACGATGCGTCGGACGAAAAAGAGTCAAATGAGCATTTTTCTTCTAAATGAAATTAAACCTCTAAAAATAATTTTTATTTTGATAAAAAGCAGTGGCGCACCATGTTTTTCTTTAAAAATGTGCTGAGAGGTGTCCGTACGCACGTCACTGGTGAAACGAAAAATAGCCCTTTTGCATAAATAAATGCGTCTACATTAACTCTCAAAACATGCCAAATTTCACTTACATATCTCAAACGGTTTTGAATATATCAATAAAAGTTAGATTTTTTAAGTAAAGTTTAACACCCTGTATCTTCTTAATGAAGCATTATTGGAATATGGTTTATATAGGGAGTCATATTATTTTTCAATGTACTATTACCCACTGAAATATAATGAAACACTTGTGGGACACCCTGTATACAGGGTGTCCTCGAATTACGTGGCCAAAATAATACCGCAGATTGTTTGAGTGAAAATAAGTCGATTTAACTAAACTTCCCTCAGTCCAAAAGTTGATAATTATGGAGCTACAGGGTGTTAAAGTTGAAAAAAAAAATCACATTTTCTTTAATATCTTTCGATTTCTTTGAGTTAATTTCACGAAATTTCATATTTGAGGGTGTTTTAGGATACGAAATTCAAATTTATTAACGATTTAGTTGTTTCTTCTAGTGGGCGCCACAAGCGACCATTAGGACACATTTAAATCTCTGTAACTTTTTGCCGTGCCACGGTGTATATTATTTTGGTATTTAAAAACCTTTTTCCCTACCTTTTATACTTAGAAAAGGTATACTTTATTGACTTTGCTAGAAGCAACGGTTTTGGAGAAAAACGCATAATTCTAATGCGCTGCATATTTGCGTTGGCGCTTTTAAGTAAATAACTCAGTTGGCTATGTTTTTAATTGACATTTTAACACTTGAATTTGTTTCTCAAATGTCAGTTTTTTTATTTAGCCCTCAGTTTTTCTTGTCAGTTTCGCTTCTTGTTCCTGTAAATATCCATAAGTATGGCCAATAAATTCACTTATTCTGAAATGGTGGATACGCTGTTAGTTTATGGACTTTGCCGTTGTAATAGTCAAAATAATATCTGATTTTGAAAACTTATTGTTATACCTTTACTAATAATTATTTTTGAAAAACTTAATTTTTTTTAACGGAAAATAATTTTAAAGTAACTTGCATGCATCATCAGGCTTAGATGCATTTTTCTCCAAAACCGTTGCTTCTAGCGACGTCAATAAAGTATACCTTTTCTAAGTATAAAAGGTAGGGAAAAAGGTTTTTAAATACCAAAATAATATACACCGTGGCACGGCAAAAAGTTACAGAGATTTAAATGTGTCCTAACGGTCGCTTGTGGCGCCCCCTAGAAGAAACAACTAAATCGTTAATAAATTTGAATTTCGTATCCTAAAACACCCTCAAATATGAAATTTCGTGAAATTAACTCAAAGAAATCGAAAGATATTAAAGAAAATGTGATTTTTTTTTCAACTTTAACACCCTGTAGCTCCATAATTATCAACTTTTGGCCTGAGGGAAGTTTAGTTAAATCGACTTATTTTCACTCAAACAATCTGCGGTATTATTTTGGCCACGTAATTCGAGGACACCCTGTATATCGTGAAAGACCTTATGTACGTGCATGTATATACATATAGGTGAAGCGAAAATTGCGTTTAGCGAATTAACTGGATGCGGCCTGCTCTAAATTAAAAGCACTTGTGTATGACCGCATCTCGTTCATGACGCGACCAACCAAACTTTTTGCCCATGTGGGCTTTACCTTGGCCCGTTTCAGTAAGTTTATATTTTATTAAATTTGCGTTAATGTTTAAATTTTACGCTCCAATATGTCCAAGGCGAGACGGCACATTTCGTATTCGGGAAGGGGGCGACTGCTGATAAATTTTTAATGCGGAAAACCGCGTTTTCGACACTTGGTGGTAAAGTTTTCTGAATAAGTTTCCATCGCTCACGTTCAGACTGAGGGGAAATTTGATATTTATGGCCCGCTGGATAATTTTTCAAAATTATAATTCTTGTTAAAAATGCGCTTAGCATTTCTACGGATTAATTTGTCACTGTTCAAAACTTTGGCAGATTGAGAAGCTTTATTTAGCAAGTAGCTCTTTCTTGCCGACTCATTTACTTCATTAAAATTAAAAGCCCCATAATAGTTCTGCTATTAAAACCGGGGCTATTGTTAATCACCCCAGACTTTAATCGATCCCCCCCTCTTTCGAGTCCAGCGCAAAAAGCTGGAAAGAACCACATGGAGGCCGAAACGAACGAATTCAAGGTATAAACCATATTTAATTAATAAAAGAGTCGTCCCTTCGCATTCACACTTTATTGTGATGAGAATCACGTTCAGAATTGCGCGAAAAAGAGAGAAGCAATGGAGGGGCTGAAAGGGGAGTTTATTGTCAATAAATTTCCGTCTCTTCAAACGAAGCTCATAATTCATTGATATGAACGAGAAAGTGGTGAAACTTTGACGGTAAAATATTTTTATGAGCTTTGCTTGGCCGTTCGTGCTATAATCGCTGTGCTATGGCCATGACTAAATCACTAAGGCACGTGGGAAAACTGCTGAAGACTCGGTGAACGATCTGGATATCAGCCCTGTTTAATTTAAGATTCTGCTCCAGCCTTCGCTTTTGTGTTTTAATTTTTATCATCGCCATAATTACTGTATGAATAATTTGAGTCTCATGCAACGATGCAACGGGACTCGTTGGCATTGTGAAGCCGAGCTGAAATTTGAATTTCATTTGTCAGGCGCGGATTTAATGCAATTGCAGTCTTGTTAACCGCAATTGTTTGTAACTCGTATTAATATTCAGGGTTTTAATATTGTTCCCCCATACTATGTGTAACCCGAATGGAATTAGTTGATTCGGGTAGGTGAGCGCAGCCAATGTTCAGTTTTGCGAGCCGAAAATTATTTTGGTGGAGGAATCTTCAAGAAGCTTTTCTAAAATCAGCGGTGGTCCTTTTTTCCTGAAATTTTCGAAAATTGTGGCTCGGAAACTCGATTTAATGTAAGAACCAACTTTGAACCTCCCACTTTCCCCGAAATTGGTTATATCTCTTATTCAACGAAAATATGAAAGGACGTCGGGAACTTGAATTTTCTGGAGCGTGTAAATTATTCAACTTGTTTAATTAACTTGAAAATTTTCGCAGAAAATTTTAGATCGAAATTTCTCCAAAAACCGGCATTGTGCCTGTACAGATACAGTGGTGGTCATTGAAATAGAGCCTGTTGATACTTTTGGTTGATTTCAACGCTACAACTTTTTAGAAACATTTTGGTGAACCTCTCAATAATTCCTAAGCATGTTCAATAGGAATTGTTTGAGATATGCACAGCAACAAAAAAATATAAATAAACACGATAAAAATTTCAACTCGTTAAAGAAACAAACAAATATTTGGGTGGTCATTAAAATAGAGACGTGTAAAATAAAATATTAGGTCGTGTAGTATGAAATGAGTAGATTCTCGAAATGCCACATTCAACTGCGAATAACTTCACCCTAAATCTATATTTGGACTTGACTTTTTTATGTGGAAAATGCACATTCCTCCTCTTTCGATCAGAGTTTAAAGTGTAAAAAATTATTGAAAACTTTTATTTTTATAAAAATTTTTGCGCAGCCATGCAAAATAGTGAAATTCGTGTGTTAATGAAATATGAGTTCCACCGCGGAACCACAACAGCTCAGACGGCTCGCAATATTAATGATGTGTTTGGTACTGAAGTCACTTCACAGCAAACAGTACCTCGTTGGTTCACGAAATTTCGTTCTGGCAATTTTGACCTAACAAATGAACAACGTGGACGACCTGAAACTCAAGTGGACAACGATCATCTGAAAGCCGCGGTGGAAGCGAATCTACGTCAAAGTGCGTTCGAATTTTCGTTAATATTCAGTGTAACCAAAAAACAATATTGACTCATTTGGCTGAAATTGGTAAGGCGAAGAAGCTGGACAAGCGGGTACCGCATGAGATGAGCGACGTGCAGAAAGAACGACGTCTCGAAGCTTGTGTCTCATTGTTGTGCCGGTATAATGACGATCCATTTTTGAATCGGATTGTTACTTGTGATGAGAAATGGATCCTATATGACAATACCAGACGTTCGTCGCAGTGGTTGGATCAAGATGAACCACCAAAACATCGTGCGAACAAATATCTTCATCAAAAGAAGCTTATGGTGTCCGTTTGGTGGTCCAACGCAGGTGTCATCCATCACAGCGTCGTGAAACCTGGTGAATCGATTACGGCTGATGTCTACTGCCGACAACTGACCGAAATGATGAGGCAACTGACGGTTAAGCAGCCAAGATTAGTCAATCGAAGCGCACCGCTATCGTTGCACGACAACGCTCGGCCACACACCGCACAAGTCACCTCGGCCAAGCTACAGGAGTTGGAATTGGAAACTCTTCGTCATCCACCGTATTCACCCGACTTAGCACCCACTGATTACCACTTCCTTCAAAATTTGGATAACTTCTTGGTAGGGAAAACATTCAACTCCGACGAGGCTGTCAAAGCTGCCTTCCACGAGTTTATCGACTCCCGGCCCGCAGGCTTTTACAGCAGGGGAATCAATGAACTTCCCGTTAAATGGCAGAAGTGTACTGATAATGGTGGTGCATATTTCATGATAAAAACATTTCATATGAAGAAAAAATGACTAAAGTTTCAATTCAATTCTACTTATTTCATACTACATGTGAGCATTCCTTGTCCATGTTGAAACAATTAATCAATTATCTGAAAATATCATGGGGTTCTGGCTCTAAATTCCTCTCAAGATAAGTGCGAGAAATGGTAAAAGGGCTGTCACGAATCTCTTCGCATTTCTTGTTTATGTTAAGACCATTAATTGGCATTTTCTGAAAGTGGTACAAGCTTTTGGTACCAAACTTCCCCGGATTAGCGTGGGAAGAGTGGGTTGTTTAAAAATTCCTTTGGCATAGGTGAGAATGACGTTTAAGGGTTTGGTACCCGTGGGGAAAAGAGTGGACAGCCCTTCCATCTTATCGGTTCTCTCGAAAAGAGGGGATGTGTTCTGTGTATGGATACCGGGTTGTATCGGGATTCCATTTTTGGTTCACGGAGAATAAAGAAGTGTTCTGAAAATTGTGTTTCTCTTCACCCTTGAACCGTAAATCTTACATACACGACCTAATACATCGTACTAGTGTCCATTCAAAGTTGAACGTGTCGTTTCCTTTAAGATATTACCGCGATTTATTTTTTAACATTTAGTGAAGTACTGAAGAATAAGTTAGATAAAAATGGGCCGTGGCGTTCATTGCACCACAGAAGAAAAGGTGACAATTTTAACATTACGGAAAAAGGGAAAATCGCTGAGAGAAATTGCAAGACTTGTCGGGTGCTCAAAAAAAATGGTTGAAAATGCTTTAAAAAAACCACCAAAACAGGAAAATCGTGGAGCTAGAAGAAAAACAAGTGCTCACACAGACAGACAAATTGTTCGGATCTCTAAAAACGATCCTTTCAAGACATCTACCAGTATTAAAACTGAACTAGGTTTGGAAATAAGAACAAGAACTCTTCGAAGAAGGCTTCAGACAAATAATTTACATGGTAGAATAGCAAGAAAAGTTCCCCTGTTATCCTCTAAGAACATTAAACAACGTTCAAAATTTGCCCAAGACCATTTGAATTGGGATGGTGAAGAAGGAATAAAAAAATGGCACAATATTTTATGGAGCGATGAAACAAAAATAAATCTGATAGGATCTGATGGGAGACGCTATGTCAGAAGACCACCTAACCAGGAATTATTACCAAAACACACCATTAAAAAAATTAAATTTGGAGGTGGTAATATAAAACTTTGGTGAGCCTTTTCATGGTATGGTGTCGGACCAATTTACTGGATCAAAGAAACCATGGATCAATATGAATATGTCCACATTCTTAGGGATATTATGTTGCTTTTTGCAGAGGAGAGCATGCCGCTGATATGGAAGTATCAGCAAGATAACGACCCGAAGCACACGTCTAGGAGAGCGAAAAGATTTTTAAATGATAATAATGTAGAATTATTGACTTGGTCCTCTCAATCGCCGGACCTCAGTCCTATTGAGAACATATGGACTGTCCTCAAGAATGCTGTTGGCAAGCATAAATCGAAAAACAAGGATGAACTTTGGGAGGTAATCAAGACAGAATGGGAAGCAATACCACTAGGTCTGTGTCAAAGGCTTGTAAACTCTGTCCAAAAGATGCATCCAAGTTATTAAACATGACGGTCATACAACAAAGTATTAAGAGTTTAAAAAGAGTTTAAAGGTTATTTAATAACTTTTAAAATGTAAAATATTACTATATTATGCCTACAGTGGCGAACAAAAGTATGGAAACATTTTCTATTTTTTAAAGCAATTTTATTCAACACGTAACAATAAATATCCGTCAAGAAAAAAGTCCTTTTTTGGAATATCTGCTATATCTAGAATATGTTCATAACTAATAATAAATGTATTAATATATTTATCAGTCTCAAAAAAAAACAATATTGTGAAAAATCTATAAATTGACCGAACGTAAGTATGGAAACATTACTTACAAATTGTTGAAAATAAATTATATTATGTACTATTTTATTAAAAGGTTTTTCAAAAGTTTTAGTATTTCGTTGGATACCCTTTGGCATCAATTACCGCTTGACATCTTCGTCCCATAGAGTCAGCAAGCTTTGTACAGAGGTCCCTGGGAATCGCCTTCCACTCTTCCTCCAATACTGCCCAAAATTCATCGCGATTTTTAACGTTTTTGGATCTGACCTTCTTATCTAAACAGTACCACAGATTTTCAATCGGATTTATATCAGGCGATTGTGACGGCCATTCCAACACCCGTATTTTGTTTTCTAAAAACCAATTTTTAGTTAATCGCGAGGTGTGCTTTGGATCGTTATCCTGTTGATAAATCCATGCCAACGGTAGATCTTCTTCAAATGTCAGTAGGTGATTTTGTAAGATGTCGCAGTACATCTTGGAGTCCATTTTGCCATTTATTTTCAGTAGTGGTGCAGTACCAGATCGTGTAAAACAACCCCAAACCATCACATTTCCACCGCCACGTTTGACGGTGGGAATAAATATTTTGGGTCATATCTTTGTCCTGGAGGTCTTCGAACATACAGTCAGCAGCAAAAGTGAGTGCACACCATAGAAATTGAAAGAATAATGTATTTAAGATAAATTAAATAATGAAAAAGATTTTATAAACATTAAATATAGGTACATACAGGGTGGCGCAATAGTGTGACAAAGTACCATATCTTCCTTATTCTACAAAATTAAAAAAAAAACTGTTCGTATAAAAGTTATACGTGAACATACAGCCTACATTTTAAAAATATTTTTTATCATATAGGGTGTTGCATAAAGACAGGTCAAAATATTTATGCATTTTATTTAACGGAACCTCCTATATATTATTGTATATTTGGATTCCTCGTAAAATTCTCTCCATGGTAGGATAATTAGTTTTAAATTAAATTGGAACGTTGTCTGCTTATGTCGAAAAATGTTTAAATTTGAAGCAAAACATGGTTCCATAACATGCGCTATAACTTTCAAAGCATGTTAATTATTTTAACAAAAATTGACACAACAGAAGACAAAGGGATGCTCAAGTGCCTTGTTCAACGAATAAGTCGGTTTCTCATTCAGAATATTTTCTACAGGCCCTGCAACTTGGGAATATTCAAATTCATTTTTCTTGGAATTTTTAAATGGGACACCCTGTATTTACGAATCCTACATTGTAGAGATTTGAATCCTCTTCAACTTTTGTTAAGGTAACATTATACGCATTCCCTTTAGTTTTGGTGAAATTCTCATTTCTCTAATACATTTGCAAATAAAACATGCTACGTCTAATACTTATTCGGAGAATACCATCTGGGTGCCAGACCACGTGACCCATCAGGCCAAAGCTAAGGGTACGCTTTGGTTGGGGAATGTGCTACTAGTCAAAGGAAGCTTACTCTATAGGGACTATTGCTTTGATGGTCAATTTGTTGGAGAAAATGGCAGACACTTTGAACATTTAATTAGGTAAATGTCTATATTATACAGTTTATAATATTAATAAATTTAAATTAAACTATTAATAGACGTAGCATGTTTTATTTGCAAATGTATTAGAGAAATGAGAATTCCACCAAAACTAAAGGGAATGCGTATAATGTTACCTTAACAAAAGTTGAAGAGGATTCAAATCTCTACAATGTAGGATTCGTAAATACAGGGTGTCCCATTTAAAAATTCCAAGAAAAATGAATTTGAATATTCCCAAGTTGCAGGGCCTGTAGAAAATATTCTGAATGAGAAACCGACTTATTCGTTGAACAAGGCACTTGAGCATCCCTTTGTCTTCTGTTGTGTCAATTTTTGTTAAAATAATTAACATGCTTTGAAAGTTATAGCGCATGTTATGGAACCATGTTTTGCTTCAAATTTAAACATTTTTCGACATAAGCAGACAACGTTCCAATTTAATTTAAAACTAATTATCCTACCATGGAGAGAATTTTACGAGGAATCCAAATATACAATAATATATAGGAGGTTCCGTTAAATAAAATGCATAAATATTTTGACCTGTCTTTATGCAACACCCTATATGATAAAAAATATTTTTAAAATGTAGGCTGTATGTTCACGTATAACTTTTATACGAACAGTTTTTTTTTTAATTTTGTAGAATAAGGAAGATATGGTACTTTGTCACACTATTGCGCCACCCTGTATGTGGTTACATAAAAACATGGTAATAATTGTAATTACCTAAATGGATTACAAATCGATTTATAGATGATTGCCTTATAACAGAGCTTTAAAATAGAGGCAAAAGTCAGTACACAATATTACAAATCGGCGTGTTCCAATGCATTTTGTTAACATTAACGATAAAAATTAATACTTTGTTGGTCCATCATTGGCCTTGATGATAGCTCTTAATCGTTTGGGCATAGAATTAATTAAATTTTTTGTAACAGTAGTCAAAATCGTATCCCATGCTTCAAGTAGTGCAGTTTTGAGAGAAGTTGCGCTTGTAATTTGTTTAAAACGCACCTTCCTGTCCAATATTTTCCACAGATTCTCAATGGGATTGAGATCTGGAGACTGGGGTGGAGTTTCATACGAAAAATAATACTATTTTAGCAAAAACGAAAAACATAGGCAACTAGATATTATACATTGATATTTTTAACTAAATAACACCAAATGGCGCAAAGAACAATGATTTAGCGTATTCTGTAAAAACGCGAAGACTTAGTGATGAACACCCTCATACCGTTCAATAGGTAATTAAAAATTACATATCCTGGTAAGTTAAAAAATATGGCATTGTATTTAAATTAATCAAGTTATAGTCACTTAAAGTTCTTATTTCATTAGTTTTCATTTTTGCACACCCTGTATAAAATGGCAAGTTTATCATGATTGGGATATAAAATATGATCTATTGTTACACTGCACTGTAAATTACACTTGCATAACTTAAATACTTCTTAAGTGTTTAAAACATGAAAATTAGGTCAAATTTTGATAAAACTCAGATTATTTAAAAAACCTTAAGTTTTAGTTATAGTAAACCTTATTAAAACAGACATTTATTTTGATCGGAGAATCCAAAAATGCAATAATATACAGAGGGTTCCATTTAAAAAAACACAACTTTGATACTTTTAGAGCTTTTCGGACACCCTGTATAATATAAAAATAATTAAAAAAAATAGCCATAATAGATCCCCATATAGCCCAAAAGTGAAACCTTTTGAAAACCTCGTAGTTTAGCCACAATATTCCGCGCCGTATAGCGTGAATAACCCTGTATACATAAATAGTACATCAATACATTAATATGTTTATTTTTATCTATGTATATATTCTAGATAAAGTTAATATTCCAAAAAACAACTTTTTTCTTGACTGATGTTTGTTGCTACGCATAGGAATTAAATTGCATTAAAAATTCGAAAATGTTTCCATACTTTTGTTCGCCACTGTATATCTTGGTTGGCTCTATTTTTATGACCAAGTGTTCCTGTTGATTTGTTCCATTTATTTGTTAAATATTATGTTTATGCAGTTTTTTAAAATTAAGTTTGTTGTTAAAGTTTTCTTTTCTTATTACATATTCACAATATACAATTATTACACTAATTCGTTGTGATATTAAAACTTTATTTCCCAAGAAATATTAGGGGTACAAATAAGTTTCCGCCGTTTAACAAAGCATGGTCCCACCAGAAGGTTATGCTGAAATTGCTAGATGTAAATCTTACTATCGCAAGTTTGATCAACTAGTAACAACATAACCTAGAAGTATTAGTGGTTTCGTATCAGCATCACATTTTTTTTTCTTGCAAAAATGTCAAGTTTTGTGCCGAATAAGCGTCATTTGCGGGAACTTTTGATTTACTTCTTTAATTTGAAGAAATCTGCAGCTGAGGCGCATCGATTGCTTGTAGAAGCATATGGTGAGGCTGCTTTGAGTGAGAGAAGTTGTCGTGAGTGGTTTCACAAGTTTAAAAACGGTGAGTTTAACGTGGAAGACAAAGGACGCAGTGGAAGGCCGAAAACGTACGAAGATACGGAATTGGAAGTGTTATTGGAGGAAGATTCGTCTCAAACACAAAAAGAACTTGCACTTACATTAGAAGTGACGCAACAAGCAATTTCACATCGTTTAAAAATGTTGGGAATGATTCAAAAACAAGGGAATTGGGTTCCTTATGAACTGAAACCCAGAGACGTCGAACGCCGATTTTGCATGAGTGAAATGCTGCTTGCCAGGCATAAAACAAAGGGTTTTTTGCATCGTGTAGTCACTGGGGATGAAAAATGGATCCATTATGATAACCCAAAGAAGAAGAAATCATGGGGTCCACCTGGCCATGTTTCAACATCAGTAGCCAAATCAAATATTCATGGAAAAAAACTCATGTTGGGTATTTGGTAGGATCAACTTGGTGTTGTATATTATGAGTTGCTCAAATCGAACGAAACTATTACTGGAACTCTCTACCGAACACAATTAATGAGATTGAGCCGAGCACTCAAGGAAAAACGCGCTCATTACTACTCTAGACATGACAAGATTATTCTCCTACATGATAATGCTCGTCCGCATGTTGCGGCACCGGTTAAAACCTATTTGGAAACACTTAATTGGGAAGTCCTACCCCACCCGCCATATTCACCAGACCTTGCCCCATCCGACTACCACTTGTTTCGATCAATGGCACACGGTCTGTCTGAGCAGCGCTTTACATCATATGAAGATACCAAAAATTGGGTCGATTCATGGATAGCTTCAAAAGATGAAGAGTTTTTTCGCCGTGGTATCCGAATGCTGCCAGAAAGATGGGAAAAAGTAGTGGCCGTTGATGGGCAATACTTTGAATAAAACGTAATATCCCGTTCTTTCACAATTAATTCCAATTTTTTTATAGAAAACGGCGGAAACTTATTTGTACCCCTAATATGTTTTTTCGAACTGGCTCTATTTCAATGACCACCACTGTATATTCAAAAATTAAGATAGCGCTAATTCGAGTTTGTTTTGACTTTGAACATATTTTAAATCGAGAAAAACCCTTTTAGGAAAAGTTTTTCCAGTAACAGTACCTTACGCGGAAAGGGCTTTAACCAACGAAACCGAGCTGAGGCCGTTTATTGGATCAAAGCGTAATCCCTTTTTCGGCCCCTGGTGCGTACAACATTTTACGCCTCAGGGAGTTATGAAATTAGCGGACGTCATTTTTTACTTTACAGCCCGTTGCCGTGAGCGAAGGGCCTTAAGAAATAACAACGTTTGCTGGTCGTGAACTTATTGTTTCCGCCATGGAAAATAAAATGTAAGCAAACATTTTGGATTCAACGTAAATACATCGAACCTCACAATTAATTAGAATCAGACGTATCCAATTACACATTACCTGTGCTGTCCGTGTAACGATTTTGCACGCAATTTCCAATTCATTTTCGAAATTAATTTCCAGTGTGAATTGAGGTAAACCAGCCAGTAATTAAATTTTTGCATGTTTTCATGCGAAACATGTCCAAAACCGCCAATAATCGCTGCCCGTCCTGGTCCCTTCAACACCCCCCCCCCCCCCCCTCCAAGTTTTCCCCATTTAATTTCGGCACCGAAAACATATTGCTCCCATAGTAGCGAAAAACTAACTTCACAGCCGCAAATTAGGGCCGAAAACATGTATTCATTAAAGCCCTCGAACCATGAACTGTTAAAATTGTCAATGTGCCCAAGTTAAACAGACCATGCAGGCTTAGAACAATGGGACTACTTTAATAGGCTTTGCCGTTGAGTGCTCCATGCAGATAACCCCTTTGATGGGTGAAAGCTTTGCTTTAGAGGGTAAACGCGTTCGTGATTTGAACACATGCATTACTTATTATGCAAGATAGTGAGAAGTGACGATAAATTTCTTTGAGTGAATCAATTTGTTACCGAAGCTTTGTTCCCTAACCCGCTTGGTCCTCAAGGGAATTGGATAAGTCCCGGTAGTTTATTTTCGAAGTCCGAGATTTAGGTCTATACTCTCAGATGCCGCAAGCGCAACGAGATTTTTGAGTTAGATTCCGGGAGTAAGTCGAATACTTGAAAGATTGTGGAGTTATTGGTTGTAGTTTCACGAAGATTGGCAAAGAGTTCATTACATACCCGACGATTTCTCCATAAAATATTCTATTCGAGGTATTAAATTGGGGACTAATTTGTTCACTCTCCATTAGGCAAAACTCGTCGGCTTGATCTAATAGAGATTCTCCAACCTATCTGAAAATAGTTACACAAAACACGATTTTCCAGTCGTCGCCGGGTTGTCCCCAACAGACATTTTATTTGGCTTTTTATATTAAAACATAATGTTCTCCTCTTTGTTCCAATTTATTTTCGCGTTGTGTAAAACAACCGTGTCCCAATTAGTTCCGTGACTAGTGTCGAAAAAATGGACGACAACCGGTTTTGTCACAGCTCTTCTTCCGACGAAGAAGAGGTGACCTTTCTGTTACGTTTTAAGCCTCCTCCAACGCCGCCCACGAGGCGCCGCAAACCAGCCCCGATCCCCAAAGGGTGGGACGTGGTCATCGAGAAGCGCGTTTCTAACCCAGACTCATCATCAGTGTGTTCAAGCCCGCGCAGTAGCGTCCCTCCTCCGGTTCCTCCGCGATTTAAACCCTCTGCCCCTCCCCAAGAACCATTGGAGCATTGGTGGGAGCCTAACGGAGGGGGGTAAGGTCATTTAGTCATTCCCAAACGGTTTATATAGTGCTGGTTTCAGGTTTTCCAGAAATAATTATTACAACGTGTTTTCTGTTGCGGCAGATCTGAGCGGTGGTAAATATGACGAGTGTGGTTTTATGTGAAATTTTTAATTTTGTGCTCCCTCAAGGCTCTAATCTCCCAAATTTCGCAATTTAATTTTCAGTTTGTGAGAGATATCTGTTGTGGACTCGTTTCAAAACCAGCCATTCTCTTATACATTTCGGGTGTGAAATCGATATAGAGGGGTGTCGTTGGCCCAAAGCTGTACAAAGAGAACTTTGTCAAGCGTGCTCAATTCTGGTATACTTAAAATCTATAGAACTGGGGGACTATTATAAACATATACCGAGGGTTTGCTCGTTCAAACCAGATTGGGATTCCACTCGCCATTTAAACTATAAATTTCGCCACGATATTTTGTTAATACTTGTGTCAATTACGGTTTTGGCCAAATTCCACCTTGGCACGGCCCCAGGTGAAATCTGCGAATAGCTCAATATCTTTTCTTTTTTTTTTTATTCGCTTATTTTCCCGTTTGTTTTTAATGTAACGTGGACTTGGTAGGAAAATAATTAATGGTAGAATTTAATAAAGGCCTCGGCTGCTAGGGAACCTAAACTGCCTCCGGAAGTTAATTATAAATTTTATTATGCCCCCGGAGTTTTATTAAAATTGCTATTTGCACCAAATATGGTTTGAGGTTCATTCCTTAGGAGCGTGTAATTATAATTTGGTTAAATGGGACATTAGTACACGTTTTATCTGGTGAAAGTGTCTCTCACATTTGGTCAGGAAACTTCCGATATGAGTGAGACCCGTCTCCGTTGAGACAGCTGCATTTTCGGTGATTAACGAACCGTCCTCCCCTAACAGAAACAAAGGACCTGCTTTACCAGGTCTGTAAATATGAAACCGGAATCCTTTAATAAGAAGTATAACTTAGCTGCGCAATAATTATAAAAAATATTTTGTTCGAAATATTTCCCATCGTTACATATACATTTTCCCATCTCTCTGGCAACTTGTGGATGCCACGCCAAAAGAACTGTCGTTCTTTTGAGGCAAACCGTTCATCGAGCCATTTTTGAACTGTTTCGTAAGAGGTGAAGTGCCGTTCTGCAAGAGCGTGCCCCATCGATGCAAATAAGCGATAATCGGATGGTGCTAAGTCGGGTGAGTAAGCCTCATGCGATAATACGTCCCAATCGTTTCCTTCACCAGTTTTGCAGTGAGTGATGGTGCATTATCATGAAGCAATATCACCTTGTGTTGCCGTTCTCGATATTCTGGTCGTCTTTCACGCAAAGCTCGATGCAAGTCCATCATTTGTTGTCGGTAACGTTCAGTATTAACTGTTTCTTCAGGTTTTAGCAGCTCATAACAAATTACGCCTTTTTGATCCCACCGAACACGGAGCATTGTTCTCCGTCCATATCGATTTGGTCTTGCTGACGATGCTGATGGTTCGCCTGGAGTTACCCATGACTTTTTACGTTTGGGATTCTCAAAATAGATCCATTTTTCGTCACCAGTCACAATTCGATGAAGAAACGACTTTCTGTTATACCTGGTAAGCAACAATTGGCAAGTGGTTTTTCGGTTTTCTTGCTGTCTTTCATCGAGTTCATGTGGAACCCATTTTCCTATCTTCTGAATTTTTCCCGTAGCTTTCAAACGAACGGAAATGGCTTCTCGTGTCACATTTGATTGGTTCGCTAATTGTTGTTGCGTTTGAGTATCGTCCTCATCTAACAAAGCTTGCAACTCACGGTCTTCAAACTTTTTCGGTGGTTTTCCACGCTCTTCGTTATTGACGTCGAAATTGCCACTTTTGAATTTTTTAAACCACTCACAGCACTGTGATTTTCCAAGGGCGCGTTCACCGTAAGCTTCAACAAGCATGCGATGTGAATCTGCAGCCGTTTTTCTTCAAGTGGTAACAGAAAATCAATGCTTTCCGCAAATCGTAATTTTTAGGAATAAAATTCGACATACTCAAAGCTATTGCAAACTGTACTGCAGTATTGAACCTGTATTGTTATGATTTGAAAATCATTCTCAGGTGTAAATAGGAGATGTAGTACCCTAATAACACGATAAGGTAGTACCTATATTGACCACCAGGGATATTTGGAGGCAAATTCCGGTTTCATATTTACAGACCTGGTAGTACTCCGTTTCGAAATTGATGCGATTCTGTAATTTTGTTACTAATTGACAGCTTTGCTTGCTCCACAGTTTAAAAGAAATTGAATTAACAAGAGCCCAAGCATGGTCTAAGCAAATTTCTCGCTCTTAACATATGTAACACTTTAATGGAGAATAATTCACAATTCTTTTAGTTCAAAATTCCCCATCGAGGCTTTCCCTAGTTAAGCCCGAACCAACCCCGACGTACACAACCATATCGAGACCGCTCTCAGCTTCCAGATTAAGTCGAACTTATGAGCCAGCTCTTACTGCTGCACCCTCCGTAGCGGTTAAACATCCAAAGCCGTCCCCCAGGACCTCTTTTAGGTTACGAATAGCCGGAAAATCTGCAGACGAACTGAGACGGGTTAGTTTTTAAAAAACATGTGCTGCATTTTTAATCAAATTTGAAAAGTAAAGACGCTTTGGGCGGCTGAAATTTTCCCCTTTATGTGGTTGCTATAATTTAATTCGCATTCCTGCTGAATAGCGAAATGTCCCTGGCAGGAACGGAAGTCTTTTCAGGCCTGCAGAGAGGTTTTGTTAAATAAAAACGAAGAAATAGTGTCGAGAAAACTTTTTCGCGAGATAAGAGAGGTAAAAATCGTCGTGACGCCTCATACATGCTAATTCGCGCGATTCTTGCTGGTTTCTTTAGGTAGCTCAAAGTGCATGTGCCCAATTTTCGCTTTAGTAGTTTGAGACTGTTCGGAAGGACAAGAAACTTGCTTAATATGTTAGTTAATTGTCCGTCTGGTACGCAGAAAGGTTCGGGACAATGGAATGGCAAAAGTTTTTAGAGTGCCTTTGATTCAATTGTGCCAAGAGAATATAAAGTGATATAAGCACATTTACGTCAGAATTTCATTGAGCCAGACGGAATACGGGACAAAAAAAAAAACAAAGCGAAATCGAAGCTCTAACGCGGAATCAAGAGCATTCGAATGCGACAAAGAGAAATCGGAAGCAAAAAGTGTTGGTAGCATGACTGAAGTAGGTTACCTTGTTCTGAAATTAAAAGGGATGATCATTAAAGAACCCTTCAGGCAGGCATCGAAATACCGCATAAAATATCGGTTTCCTGCTAATTAGCAAACGGCTTAATCAACGCTCCGCGTTTACGGCTCACCCTCTATCGTAATGATTTTTAAAACTAATACACTTGCGGACAAAAGTACGGAAATATTTTAGAATTATCAGTATTTCTTGTTTTAATAGATTTAAGAAAGAAGCTCCATAAAAGATTAAACACTTGTTTGAAGTAAATGTACACTGACTTTCAAAAAAACCGCAACACCAAGAAGAACACATCGTACACGTTTGAAATTCTGGCATTACGTTGGGTCGGGTAATGGATAAAAACGATCAAAATATCAAAAGAAAATTATTGTGGATAAGTGAAAAAATTTAATAATAATTTAATAATGGGTGGAATCTCCTCTTAAATTAATACATTCCCGTAAGCGACGTGGCGTGCTTAAAATTAAATTGTCAATGTCTTCCTGTGGTATTGTATCCCGGGCAATCTGCACCTGCTCGCGGAGTTCATCTATGGTCTCTGGAGGGCGAGCTAAACGTTGAAGTCTCCGACCCATTATATCCCATACATGCTCTATTGGGGACAAATCTGGAGACCGAGCTGGCCAACGCAAAGTATCCAAATTTTCAGCTTCCAAATACCTCAAAGTATCGTTTGGCTACATGTGGTCGCGCATTATCCTGTTGAAATGTGCTTCCAGGATGGTCGTGCATGTATGGTACAAGAACCGGTTCGAAGACACTATTAATGTACCTCTGAGCATTTAATCTATCATAAATGAAAACAAGAGGAGATCGACTACCATACTGGATGGCACCCCAAACCATGACACCTGGTGTTAAACCAGAATGACGCCTTTCCAAAAAGTCCAAATTTAACCGCTCTCCTTTGCGGCTTCTAACACGTAATCGTCCATCAGATCGCCATAAACAAAACCGGCTCTCATCACTGAACACGATTCTTCTCCACTCATCCACCCATTGCACTCTCGGACGACACCACTCCAGTCGGGCCACCCTGTGGTTTCGTGATAATGGAAGCCGACGCATAGGACGATATGAGTTTAGTCCAAAACTTCGAATTCTGCGATACATCGTACCAAGGGAGACCTTTCGATTTAGGGTGGCTACCCAGTTGGTACCAAGAGACGGAATTGTTTCAAACGGGGCGCCTGTCGCTGAACGACGAATTCTTGGACGGCCACTACCACGATGACGATTTGCTGACCCTTCGTTAGACCAATCTCTCCAAGCTCTTAGCACTGTTGATGCGTTTCGATCCAATCTACGTGCAATTTCGCGGAAAGGTAAACCTGCCTCATGCACACCAACAATTCTTCCCCTTTCAAAGGGAGTTAACTGCATTTTGGCGTACACGAGGCATTTTGCACTACCCCACATTCAATATGGTACTAACAATAGTACCTTTATCGCTATCCGCCTGTAAAGAAATTTGCAAAAAGAACGATCGTCACAGATAAAAAAGTAAAGAAAAACTTCATATCGCATTAAAATACGAACTTGAAATTTTTATCATTTTTTTCTCTTTAAAAGTCTAAAATTATACCAAAATTTCAAATATATACAATGCGTTCTTCTTGGTGTTGCGGTTTTTTTGGAAGTCATTGTATATACAGGGTTATTCAGATTCGACGCTCATCATTGAGATCTCAGTAACCATAAGAGATACGAGATGGGTTAAATTGGGGCGAAGTTGTACAATTTGGAGCTCATTAAAATGCCCTTTCAAAATTTGGAAAATTCCGATTACTTCCGGAGATATCCGTAAAAAACCTAAATTTTGAAAAAGCGTTTCTTTTCTTTTCTGATGTTATTTGAAAAGATAATTAAAAACGAATGGCACATTATAATTACCACTTTTTTTGAATTTTAATGAAATGATGTATCAAACATAAATGTTTTCTTAAATTTATTAACTTAAAAATAATCTTAAACATATAAATAAATAAAACGTCACAATAAATGTTCAAATAGCTTTTCAAATAGCATTAGGCTTTCGCCCTGATTACTGCCTGACATCCCCTATGCATCGAATCTACCAAATCTTCACATTTTTTACAGGAATCTTGAACCATTGGTCTTGTATGGATTCCCAATGCTCATTTTTGTTACAGACATTAATTTGCTTTATTTGTCGTTTTACATGGTCCCATAAGTGTTCAATCGGGTTTAGGTCTGGTGATTGAGACGGCCACTTTAAAACATTAATGGCACTTTCCAGAAACCAATTCTTCACCGGTCGTGACGAATGTTTCGGATCATTATCCTGTTGATATCGCCAGACAAGGGGCATTTACTTCTTCGGCAAATGGCAACATTTTGCTTTTTAACATATCCCGATAAACAAACCGGTCCATAATACTGTCAATTTTTACAAGGGGGCCGACTCCAGACCTAGAAAAACATCCCCATATCATTACACTACCGTCACCATGTTTTACAGTTGGTTTCTGGTATTTAATATCGAATCTTTGGCCTATTGGTCTTTTAATATACGTTTTTCCATCTGAGTTAAAGATGTTAAATTTGCATTCATCGCTCCAGAGAACAGTATTCCATTTTTGTGCAGACCAAGTCAAATGTCCGTTTGTAAATTCAATTCGCGCCTTTCGATTTTTTTTTAATATAAAAGGTTTCTTGACGGTAGTTCTCCCCATAAGACCAGCAGCATATAATCGACGTCGTACCGTACAAATTGTGATATTTACATTATATTTTTCCCATATTTCTTGTCTAATTTGCCGAGCCTACTTACTGGGTGTCCGCAAGTGATAAACGTTTAATGCATTTGTCAATGTTTGGGGAGGTTTTTTTGGGACGTCCAACCTTTTCTCGGGTTCTTACATTGCCCACCAATTTAAATTTTCTTAATATTTTGGACACAGCACCTTTGCTAATTTGTGAATTTCTTGCAATAACATTTTGTTTTAAACCTTGTTGATCCAATTCCACAATCTTTTTGCGTAAGTCCTCTGAGCAATACTTATTCTTACCCATCTTTGCAGATGTTTAGAACACAAAATGAGAAAACTGTAGCAACTATCGGCTCAAAACAACTAATAATGTTTATCTTTCCATACTTTTGTCCGCAATTGTACATTGGGACATACACTAACGGCCGAAAGTTTGGATACAGTTAAAAGAAACTGATTTTTTTCGTTCGATAACTTTGTGATTCCGTGAACGTTTTCCATTTAAACGCTCGTACCGTACAAAAATAGCCGAGAAGTTAAATTAAAATCAATAATTATGGCTAAAATTGGGGAAAAAAAAAGGAAAAATCTCACAAACATTAAACTTTATGTTAATAAAAAAAACATTATTTACATTTACAACCATTTCCACGAATCGCGGCATCCTTTCCGCCAGTTTATTCAAAGTTCCCCATTGCATCGACGTCCATGCCATTTCCAATTTCTGCCACAGTTCAGCTACCGCTGAAGGACACGAAATTCGGATCTTTCGATTTAACTCTTCCCATAATACCTCGATTGGGTCGAGATCGGGCGATTGTGGAGGCCAAATCATCTTCTCCAACGTTCCAGCATTCTCTTCCTCTTCCAAATACACTAACTTCCAAAAAAAAAACCGCAACACCAAGAAGAACGCATTGTATGTATTTGAAATTTTGGTATAATTTTAGACTTTTAAAGAGAAAAAAATGATAAAAATTTCAAGTTCGTATTTTAATGCGATATGAAATTTTTCTTTACTTTTTTATCTGTGTTTTATCTATTCTTTTTGCAAATTTTTTTACAGGCGGATAGCGATAAAGGTACTATTGTTAGTACCATATTGAATGTGGGGTAGTGCAAAATGCCTCGTGTACGCCAAAATGCAGTTAACTCCCTTTGAAAGGGGAAGAATTGTTGGTGTGCATGAGGCAGGTTTACCTTTCCGCGAAATTGCACGTAGATTGGATCGAAACGCATCAACAGTGCTAAGAGCTTGGAGAGATTGGTCTAACGAAGGGTCAGCAAATCGTCATCGTGGTAGTGGCCGTCCAAGAATTCGTCGTTCAGCGACAGGCGCCCCGTTTGAAACAATTCCGTCTCTTGGTACCAACTGGGTAGCCACCCTAAATCGAAAGGTCTCCCTTGGTACGATGTATCGCAGAATTCGAAGTTTTGGACTAAACTCATATCGTCCTATGCGTCGGCTTCCATTATCACGAAACCACAGGGTGGCCCGACTGGAGTGGTGTCGTCCGAGAGTGCAATGGGTGGATGAGTGGAGAAGAATCGTGTTCAGTGATGAGAGCCGGTTTTGTTTATGGCGATCTGATGGACGATTACGTGTTAGAAGCCGCAAAGGAGAGCGGTTAAATTTGGACTTTTTGGAAAGGCGTCATTCTGGTTTAACACCAGGTGTCATGGTTTGGGGTGCCATCCAGTATGGTAGTCGATCTCCTCTTGTTTTCATTTATGATAGATTAAATGCTCAGAGGTACATTAATAGTGTCTTCGAACCGGTTCTTGTACCATACATGCACGACCATCCTGGAAGCACATTTCAACAGGATAATGCGCGACCACATGTAGCCAAACGATACTTTGAGGTATTTGGAAGCTGAAAATTTGGATACTTTGCCTTGGCCAGCTCGGTCTCCAGATTTGTCCCCAATAGAGCATGTATGGGATATAATGGGTCGGAGACTTCAACGTTTAGCTCGCCCTCCAGAGACCATAGATGAACTCCGCGAGCAGGTGCAGATTGCCTGGGATACAATACCACAGGAAGACATTGACAATTTAATTTTAAGCACGCCACGTCGCTTACGGGAATGTATTAATTTAAGAGGAGATTCCACCCATTATTAAATTATTATTAAATTTTTTCACTTATCCACAATAATTTTCTTTTGATATTTTGATCGTTTTTATCCATTACCCGACCCAACGTAATGCCAGAATTTCAAACGTGTACGATGTGTTCTTCTTGGTGTTGCGGTTTTTTTGAAAGTCAGTGTAGATTTGACAAAGACGAGATGTGTACTTGAGACCGTTGTTGTGCCGAAAGACGAGTCTACTCCCAATGAGTCAGTACCTCGATAGGATGGCAGTTTCGACGACATTCTTGCTTTCCTCCTTCCTCATAATTTTAACGAAATCGCCGATAGCGCGGCGCGAAAAACATTCTCAAACCATCATAGAACCACCTCGATGCTTTACGGTTGGCACCAAATGCTGCGGAGCCATTTTCTCCGAGGGACTTCTTCTGACGGAAATTCGCCGACGATTTCCAAAGATGTCGAATTTTGAGTCGTCTGTCCACATCGCATTTCTCCATTGTCCAATAGACCAATTTAGATGCTCACGGACCCATCGAAGGAGCTTTTGTTTGTTTGCCAATCTTAACAACGGTTTCTTCACAGTAATGCACTCCTTTAGTCTCCCTTTTCTCAGCGTCAGTGTTAACAATGCGGGGCTTAGCCGGGTGGTACTGTTCAAAGTTGCTCGGAATTCTGGTGTTGTTATCGCCTACTTCTTCTGCTGGTGGCAGTGATACGAGTATCTTCTTGTGGACTGGTTACTTTTGTCTGTCTACTACGAGGGCGATCGTGAAAGTTGCCCGTACGATTGAATCGGTCAATGGTTGATTGTACACCTCTGAGGGAAATTCGCTTTTTCAGCACTTTGGCGATATGAAAATTCTTTGCCGTGTGAAGTGATTACTGTACTTCGTTTTTCAATGCTAATTTCAATCCTTTTTTCCATTTTAAATTTTTTAAACAAGTGGATTGTTCAAGAGTTCGTCCACAAATTCTCTAGAAAGGATTCGACGTGTTCTGCACTTGGGCACACGTGACAGCAACTTCAAATGTTCTTTCAGATCTATTTTTGATGTAAACAATCACAATTAATTTGAACGTGGATCATAAAAATAGCGGACGAGCGGTAAATCCCCTATTCCTGATAAGCGAAGAAAGACCGTTTTTTACTCGTGACGTACCGATTCCAGTAGTCACGAAGAATTGAGTGGATGTTTTGTCTGTTTTTCACTTTAAATGTTAAATATTAATATAAAATAAATAAATAGCCATATTTAGTAACTGGTAAACGCAATTTTAATAAATGATTATTCATGGTTAACCAAGTGTATCCAAACTTTTGCCCGGAGGTGTACATACAGTCGCTCACAAAATTGACCGTACATCGGGCAAAATTAGTAAAACGGGCATAAACCGATATTTCTACGCGTTTTTGTTTTACTGAAGATAATATATTCATTGCAAATACACTCACTTTCACATGAAGTGCACCACCCAGTAATACTAATAATTAAGTCTTGCAACTTTGGCAAAATAATGCTTCATAATGGAGTATAAAATGATCAGACCTTCAGTAAAAAGATACAACATTTGTTAATTAAAAAATGAATAATGAATGACATCGCCTCGTACGGCAATGCGAGCACGTACTCTTCGCGGCATGCTTTGCAACAAATGATCAATATCCTCCTGGGGTGTCTCATTCCATGCTACCTCGAGACGATGTCGTAGGTCGTCCACATTGTTTGGAGGCCTCGGTAAATGTCGAAGACGGCGACTCATCATGTCCCAAAGATGTTCGATGGGTGATAGGTCCGGTGATCGTGCAGGCCAAGGCAGTATTTCCAATTGTGCTTCTTCCAGGTATTGTCGAGTAACGTTCGCACTATGTGGCCTCGCATTATCCTGTTGGAAAATGTCATTTGGTAAAGTTTGCATGAAGGGTACTAATACTGGCCTCAGAACATTGTTAATGTAGCGACGTGCGTTTAGGGTGCTTAGAATGAACACAAGAGAAGATCTTCGATCAACACATATCGCACCCCAGACCGTAACACCAGGTGCTAAAGCTGTGTGACGCCTTTTACAAAATTGCAAATTTCTTCTTTCACCTCGGTATCGTCTGACTCTTCTACGACCATCATTGATCCATAAACAAAATCGCGACTCGTCACTGAAGACGATATTGTTCCACTCATGACTCCAATCAACTCGTTCATGACGCCAGGCCAATCTGGAAGCTTGGTGTTGGGCGGTTAGTGGCAGTCGTAGATTTGGGCGGTATGAACGCAGGCCAAAAGGCGAAATTCTTCTGTAAACTGTTGCCATCGACACCCGACGATTTAGAGCTCCCATCCAATCTACTGCAGCAGACATTGTTGTTTGAAATCGATCACCAATGGCCATCCGTCTAAGAAGTCGATCTTCACGTGCATTGCTGCTACGGGGAGGACGTTCAGCTGGACGGTGTTGCTGAGCCCTTTCTTCAGACCATGAAGACCATATTCTCGCAATCGTGGTGTGGTTTCGATTCATTCTTCGGGCAATCTCACGGAAAGAAAGTCCACCCTCCTTCGTGCCGATGATTCGACCTCTATCGAAATCCGAAACGTGGGAAAAATTTCGACACTGTCTCACTGGGGGTATCTTGAGATGTCTCGTTCACAGTTCAACAATAAAATAAACTGATATTTCCATGTAAATATTATTTTAATGGGCAGAAAGACCAATAACGGTCGATAGCCCTTTTCCTTTTGGAAATAAAGATTTTATATACAGGGTTCGCCATTACTCCGGCCTTGGTTCCTGGTGTCTTTGTATAAGTATCAATACGAAATATTTAGGACAGTACTCATTTATATTGGAAAGCTGCATGATTTAATAATATTTTTGTTTATACAGAGTGTTCCGTTTTCGCTGGACAGCATAAAGTTATAATTTTTTAAATAGCAACTCATAATTTTTTTTATGCCATTTGGTTAAATCTTAATTTAGAAGGAAAATACATTAAACATTTTTTAAATTGGTTGCGGCGTTGCCATATTAGAGAAATTTCTTTAAAAATGCAGCGTCAGAAAAAAATTATCACAAAACTGGTGTTTTTTGAAATTTTGAAATTTGTTTTTGTAAAGTAGTAAATGAAAGTCAGAGGTACTTAAAAACTTTAAAACATTTTTTTAATGTACCATACTTTTTTTGTATAAGAGCGCTAATTTGCAAATTTTACAAGTTGCTGAAACTCGCTTTTTTTAAATGGTACCCATGATTTTTTTCAAGTCCCTCTAATGTAGTTTTTAATTCTCTATTATTTTGCAATAACATCTTATCATCTAACATTTACAGTTATGGAGATATTTACAAAATTTCAATCAAATTGCAACAGGCATTATTATAATTAACATTTACAGTTTTAGAGATACTTTTAAAGTAAACTTTAGTTAAACTAAAGAATAATAAAAAACAACAAAATAAAAAAAAAAGATATTAATTTAACAAGTACTAAGTAAATGTCTGGGCTGGAAATGTAGATAATTTTATTGTTGGTCCGTTTGTAATACCAGACACTCTGAATGGTGATAACTACTTGAGCTTTTTATTACAAACTCTACCTATTTTGTTAGAAGATTTACCCTTACGTCTTCGTCGTGACCTTTGGTTTATGCACGATGGCGCGCCTCCTCATTTTATTTTAAATGTAAGGAAACATTTAAATGAGGAGTACCCACAACGCTGGATTGGAAGAGAAGGTGATACACCTGTGAATTGGCCGGCTCGATCACCAGACTTGACACCCTGTGATTTTTTTTGTGGAGTGCCTCGAAATCAAAAGTTTATGCATCCCCAGTTCATACGCGAGAAGAATTGGAGGCAAGAATAATTCACGAAGCGGAATTATTGAATAATACTCCTGAAATAATGTTGAGAGTACAATATAATTTCTTAAAAAGAATTAACTTGTGCATACAGGAAAATGGTGAACGTTTACTGTGATAACAAATTAAATGGAAATAAAATTAAATCAAAAATTTACATAAGTTAATTTAATTAATTATTATTTATGTTTTATCTTTAGTAATAATAGTTTTTGAAAAACTTTAACACTTTTTTTTTTAACGGGAAATAATTTTAAGTTAATTTACATGCGTTTTTCTCAGAAACCGTTGCTTCCAGCGACATCAATAAAGTATAACTTTTCTAAGTATAAAAGATAGGAAAAAAGATTTTTCAATGCCAAAAGAACATACACTACGGCACAAAAAAGTTACAGAGGTTTAAATGTGTCCTAATGGTCGCTTGTGGTGCCCTCTAGAAAATACAACTAAATGTTAAATAAATTTGAATTTCGCATTCTAAAACACCCTCAAATATGAAATTTCGTGAAATTAGCTCAAAGGAACCGAAAGATATTAAAGAAAATGCCACTTATTTTTTTAACTTTATCACCCTGCAACTCCGTGATTATCAACTTTTGGACTGAGGCAAATTTGGTTAAATCGACTTATTTTTACTTAAATAATCGGCGGTGTCATTTTGGCCACGCAATTCGAGGACTCCCTGTATGTTGCAAAAAAACTTGCAAAAATAATTCCAATTCAATAAAAATAAATAACAAACAACAATAACCGAAAAATGTAGGCACAAAATTAACTCTACAAACATAAATGTGCATATTATATGATCGTTTATTTGAAGAAGTTTAAAGCGAATAATTAACATCTCGGATTTAATGCTAAGTGACGTCCCCCTTCGGCTCAATTAGGGCCTTCAGGCATCGCGCCATGGATTCGACCAATCTTCTAGTCACATCCGAAGAAATGTTTCCCCACACGTTAAAAACTACTTTTTTAATTCCTCTAAATTGCTGCAGTTGCTGCAATTTCGCCCTTAATTTTTTTTTAATTTGCCACAAATTCTCAATGGGACTGAGATCTGGCGATCGAGGTGGAGAATTTAATCATTTTGGTACTTTCTGCACTAATCAAATCTTTACAATGCCAGCGGTGTGCTTCGGATCATTGTCGTGTCGAAAATAAAACCCTCTCGGCATGTTCAACTTCTCCGTTGATGGTCGCAAGTTTGCTCTTAAAATATCAAGGTAGACATTTTTATCCATTATTCCTTTAATTTGATATAAATGTGTCGGTACCATTCGCTCCCATAGCACCTCGTAATAATAATGATAAATAATAACAATTTTTATTTCCCAGGAAACAGGCTATCGACCGTTAGGTCTTTCCGCCCTTGTTTAGAGTATTTTCGATTTAACTTAATCATTATTTGAACAACATTAACATAAATTTAATTATGGATTCTTATAAGTTAAATTATGAATTAAGAAAAAGAAAAAAAAAGAAAAAAGCTACACTGGAAATTAAACTTATGAATTCTAATGAAATTAGGAGGAGATGATTTTAGGTTTGGAAATACTCTAACAGTTTGGGTGCAGGAGGAAGGGAGCGAGATTGTCTTGTTTGTCTTGTTAAGCAAAGTGGATTCAGCATGTCTAGGTTGTGAGTTTTGTTTTTCTATTGGTTTTTAGTTGTAATATACCGGGCGATTCACGGTCGATGGTAGGTTAGACGTTTCTGGAAGACTGATCTTTCTGAAAATTTGCATAAGTAGATAAATGAGCTTGCTCTATCGACGTAAAATATTTTCAGTGATGCAGTGTTGCCGGTTCTATCAGAAAGTACTAGCATCTCCGATATTTTAAATGGAACACCCTGTATATTTTTTCATTTTTGGGTTCTATATTTCATACCAATAACTTCTGCATTTAACCTCCTATACCTATCTCTAGCAGTTTTCGGAATATTATTTAATTTTCTCATTTTTTGCTCAAAGTCAGGCCTTTAATAAAACCTCTGTTATGACATGATTTGAATTTTTCAGAAAGATCGCGATATCAGTCTTCCAGAAACGTCTAACCTACCATCGACCGTGAATCACCCGGTATAGTCTCATACATTACCCTGTATTACCCCCCCCCCCCCCTGCTTCCATTCAATCAAAACACAAAACAATATTATTTTGACATGGAAAAGGAAAGAGGATGCCTGTACGTAATTCCTATTGTAAGTTATTGAAGTATTCAAGTAGTGTCTGTTTCGGGTGAGTCTTGGGTGGGTCTTGTCAGGCAGAGGGGTTTCAGTTTTTCCCATTTATCCCTTTGGTGTTTAAACTTTAACTGTAGAGTTTTGTGCCTTTCTCTTATTCGACTTAAATTGGTTCTGTCGTACACTAGTTGTGTCGGAGGGTTGTGTAAAGGGTTGTTTAGATGTCTGATCTTCGTTATTGTTCGTAGAGCTATTCGTTCGGATGTTTGTATGTATTGTCTGGTTTTTGTGGTCGCATTTGCTAAGATAATAACCTCGTAATATTAATGATCCATCTCCGTGTTTTACTGTTTCTTTGATGTTTCTGTTCTGCAGCTGTATGTTTGGTTTCCTCTATACGATTTTTCTTCCGTCCGATCCAAACAAATTTATTTTCGTTTCGTCTATGAAAATGAGAATATTCCAAAACTCGACAGCCTTTTTTACATACTTTCTTGTGCAATGGAGTTGTTTCTGTTTATTAATTGTTAGTATAAAGGGTTTCTTCTTTGGTATTCTGCCCTTAAAACCGCTTTTTCTTAGAACTCTTCTTACTATTTTACTTGACGCAGGTTTGCCGATTCTGCGGGGTACTTTTTTTGTTAAATCAGGGACACCTTCCTTCGGATTGATTTTTAATTTCCGTACAATACATCGTTCATCCTTCTCAGTGAGTATCTTCTTTGTCCTCGACCAGGCTCGCCTTATGCTAAACCTTGATAACGATATCCGTTTATTACGCACTGTCCTGTCGAGTGTGTCCTTTCTATTAAATTACTAATTTCTCGCCTAGTTTTTCCGGTACAATAAAGCTTTATTATTAATTGGCACGTTGCGATGTCGGTTTGGACACTTTTGTTTGCCATTTCTAACACATTTATGAAATAAATGAAACTGTTAAATGGTTTTAGAATCAACCTATCAGTGTCGAAGGAATTTGCAAAAAAAATATTTTGATATATCTTTTAGCCAAAATAAAAATGGATATGATACCGTGTACGGTTAATTTTGTGACTACATTTTTCGTTTATTGTTGTTTGTTATTTATTTTTATTGAATTGGAACTATTTTTGTAAGTTTTTTTTGCAAAATATATTCTGTACTTATATTTATAATGAATATATTATCTTCTTTAAAACAAAAAATCGTAGAAATATTTGCTTATGACCATTTTATTCATTCTTTCCTGGGTCAATTTTGCGAATAACTGTACGTATTTCTAAAGTATACAGGGTGTTAATTAAGTACGTGCAGATATTTCAAGGAATGAATCTCTGACCGATTCCATTACAAAAAGTTCCTATTAACATAATGTCGCAACGGTTCCGTTTAAGAGATACAGAGTGTTTAAATTTTAATTTGGCTTTCTGTGAATATTTTTAGACACAGATGAAACAATCGGATGAAACTTAATATTTGCGGGTTTTTTACGATGCAAAACCCAAATGTTATCTTAGTTTTTTGATTACTGATAGAGGGCGCCACGTACAGGGTTTCATCACATTTAAATTGGCCCTAACTTTTTTGCCCCACACTGTAGGTCACTTTTGTATTAAGGGCATTATTGTACATTTCATTTTATTCAAAAAAGTACTCTTGGAGAATATCTATTAAATTTCAACCGATTGACTCATCTGTGTCCAAAAATATTCAAATTAAAATTAAAATTTAAACACTCTGTATCTCTTAAACGGAGCCGTTGCGACCATATCTTAATAGAAACTTTCTGTATTGGAATCGGTTAGATTCGTTCCTTGAAATATTTGCACCTACCTAATTAACACCCTGTATAAATTTGGAAATAAGTATGGCTCGTCTTCACCACATTGTCAAGTTTGCATGATGATATTTTTGCTCCAAAGATAGAAATTAAGACTTTTACGATCAGATTTCGGGAACTTGCATCCAGAAATATGGCATGACAAACTCTGAAATTATCGAATACTGAATTGGCAACCTGGCATGATGAGTCAAACCAGCGTATAAATGGTTGCATATCGTTTTTTTTTTTTTTTTTAAATTCTTTTGTGTCTTAGGGGTGTTTCAGTGGCAATAAAACAAAGCAAAATTCGCTGGATATCAAAGAATGTCTTGTTAAATTTGATTTAAATGCACCGGTGTGCCATAAATTATCCAATTGGCACTAATTTACTTTCGATGCTATTTTGGGGGTTCAAGGAAATTTCATTAAAGGTTCAAAAATCCGCTAAACGTTTTTATAGTTGCCCTAATGAAGTTTACATAGAATTTTTGTTTTATAATGATTAAACTGAACTCAGTCGAGGAGGTGCAGATTATTCTAAAATTTCCAGGAATGTGCGGCTTCCGGGACAGGGAGAGTTTCTCTAGGAAGTCGGAATTCCGCTTTCAGGGCTAGAGTTTCACGATGCAGATTTGAGAATATTTTCCAAACCTACGGATGTAATAAAGTTTAAGTTATTTTAATTAAGGTAAACCATTAATGGATCGGTTTTTTTCGTTAGTTTTCAGAGTAAGTTACTTCCGTGGGTTATTTTCACACATAAATGGGAAAAGATAAAAGGGATCAGTTAAGGCGTAACGAATCTCCTGCTGGTCAAATATATGTTTTTAAAGTATTAACTATTATTCGAATTATATAACGCGCTTTCGCCAAAATATCAAGATTTTAATGCATCTTTTTGTTCTTTTCAGGTTAGTGATATCGTTAATCTCAATAGGGTAAGTGACATTAATTTATAATATATCCATTCTTATAAAAACACTGTGATCTCTTCTTATTGATACCATTTGGGTGAAACCGATTGACTTGATTCGTTTTAAACAACTTTCATTTTCCTCTGATTTTTAAGTTCCTATTGCAGCTGTCCGAAAAGTGTTGGCAAAAACCAACGTGTTCGTCTCCACAATAATCAGAGTAAGTAATTCAATCATTAAATTGATTATTATTAAAGTGATTTTCCCCGAATCCACTACACTATTTAAGGTCTTGAACTCAATAAACTACGTAAACAAAATGCCTAAAATACGTGGTACTTCCAAGTGGTACTCCACAAGCCAATTTTGAACAAAATCCACATTGTTGTATACATTCGTGCTATTGCTCCTAAACGAAATTAAACTAAAATTAAACAACTAATTTAGCGTTTAGTTTATTTTAAGCGATCCGCCAGTTGCTGCTGTCGCCAAAGTCTGACGGTTTTAAATCGGGCCCGTATGTGGACGCGTCTCCGCCTCGTCGTCGGAAATGTATAGTCTTTGCCATTGTAAATATTCCTCCTTAAGTTGCAGTACTACATTAAAGCTCTATTAGAGGTACTTGACGTTATCGGGGTTTTCACTAAGCAATTAACCGTGTTTAAGTGGTGTGTTATGCTGCCAGAGTGGAGTACCATCAAGGATTTGTTGTGCTTGATCAGAAATTGCTTGTGTTAATTTAGGTGACTATCTATTTAGTTAATCCATTTTTTTTTAATTACTACTGATGCAGTTTATTGCAATCTCTTGAATTGCGGACTTTACGACCTCATTTCTGTCCAGCTGATAATATTTTTATACTCCAACGTTATTATGTACATTTTTATAAATTGATAGAAAATCGCAATGTTAACGATACGGAAATCAAATTAATTACTGTTGTTCAGTTTAACAATATTAAATAATAATTTAGGTTCAATGTAGCGTGAGGAGTCGCTCTGAATCTAATGCATGTGAATTTGTTTATTTTGCATGCACGTACCGTCTGGCTAATGCTCCGGGAGTGCCAGGGCGCGGCCCCTTTTCCTGAGCCCGGATTTTATAAAGGGGTCCCTTGTTACGTTTTTGTGATGTGCCTTCGAGTATGTTTACTTTCGTGCGAGCTTTCATAGAAATGTAGGTTTACTACGAGCTACAAGTGACTCTCGAAGTAGTATGTATTGGTGTTTTCGATATTTGTTTGGAAGTAGTGGTTTGTGTGGTGGTATTGAAAGCTGTTTTCTTGTTTATAACTGACGGTATAAATAGCGGCGACAAAGTCCTGGATCTAGTGCGATATTCAGCTATTTATAGAGGGGACTCTTGCAATATGAAGTTCAATTTGTGTACAAACACGTAGGCTGCAAATTTTGAAAATGGAGTTTTGCTAGAACAAAACTTGAGTCTTAACCTAATTGCCTCTAGTTATTTAGTTGATTTCATAAGACAAAAGTGCTAGAGGCACTATCTGGTGTGATTGAACCATATTGAAAAAGTTATCGTAGTCAGAGAAATTGTTCCAAGTTTGGCAACACGGAACAATAGCGACAATTTCAAAGATGATATCATGCCTGTAACCCGGCAAGAGGACTGTCCTGACAAAAGAAAGTCGCCACGTTGTCAATTTTCAATTTATCTTAAACATTTCGGGACATACTATGTACTATATAACTATATTAAATACTATATAACTTCACTTCAATATATAGGATGTCTACTAATTCATGGCATTAATTTCAAGAGGGGATGTCTTGTAATATTTTGTGAAAAAAGTTCTAATATGTATGTACGTATGTACCTATCTTGCTTCGTTCTCGTGATACAGGGTGTCCAAAGTTCTTTTTTTTTTCGTTCTTTTATAAATATTTTCGAATGAAAGGGCAAAATGTCGATGAAATTCAGTATTCGGGTGTTTTCCGAGACAAGAAATTCGAATATGATATCAGTTTTACCGCAAATGTAGGGAACGCCACCCGCAGTGATGTTCTTGTGTTAAACTTGCCTTAACGTTTTTGGGAGCCTGTACTTTCACTTTATAATAGATTAATAAACATGTAATAATAGCCCCCTATATATTGCGGTAATACTGATATCATTTTCGAATTTCTCTTCTCGGAAAACATCCGAATACTAAATTTCATCGACATACTGCTTGCGTCCGATAATATTTATGAATAACCGAAAAAAAACTGTGACACCCTGTATTACAAAAACGAAGCAAAATAGGACATACGTTTATTAGGACTTTTTTTCATGAAGTGTGACAAGGAATCACTTCTTGAAATTAATGCCATGATTTAGTAGACACTCTGTATATTGAAGTGAAATTATCCAATTAATTTTTCATTGCTAATATTGTTGATGTTATTATTCGATTTCGGGTTCATATTTTTATGACGGTTTCACGGATGAAAAATTGGATTTTTGACAATCAACAAAGAGCCATCCAGTTAAAAATTGAAAATAAAAATCGCTGCATCTGTCGAACGGGAGATCGTCAGCGTCTAGTGGTACAGGAAAATTGCATTTTATCGATGAAGTTCTGAATATCGAAATATTTAAGTGGATTAGAAGAGCCCTTATGAACCATGGAGGGAAAATTTGTTGTTCGGCTTTCAATTTTATTTTTCAGCAAGACCGAACCGCGTGAGCTACTTAAAAAAGGCTTTATAATAGAAGAATTAGTGTATGATTTATGAGCTCTGAAAAGGGGATATTGTGGCTTGCGTCAAACACATCAATTAGCAGAAAATAAGAGATCGAGTTGCTCCATTTCCACCTATAAATTGAAACTTTATCTTACGCGAGACAAGCTATATGGGGTGCCAAATAATTAGTTCTCAGACCCTATTTATGCCCAACGTCTAAAAACTAAAAATACACCATTCAAAGGGGAGGAACGAGAAGGTCTAAATCTGGAGTAGTCAGCTGTGAATGGTATTTTTGGAGCCCTTAATTATCTATGGAAAGCACTAGATATATGCTATTTTCCAGAAACCTTATACACAGTGCTACTATGATTCATGTTTGTGACATGTAAGGAATGTTTGCATAAACAGCGAATATTGATATTACCGAAACGATAAACACGATTAATGGATAGAATGATAAATGACTGCTGGTAATTCCTGGTTCGTGATTTAATTTATGCGTTATTTGTCATTCCACTGATGGAACAGTTATTTAAAGTTATCATAATAATATCGAAAAGTCTTTAAGAAAATTTCACACACACGAATATCTCTTCCGGGTCATATAAATCGGCACGTTAATATTGCTCATGCCGTTTAATAACTGGTTTTGCCATTTTAGGGCATGAGTGACCCTTAATTATCAACGAGAAACTTGAGCGTTGAAAAAAATTAATAGTGCTTGCCAGTTATTTTTCTTGGAATAAATGAGATATCTCGGTAATCGTACCACGTCCACACGATGTAAAAAGGACATAAATGGCGAGATGAAGTGTCGCATTATAATAAGAAAAAGGTGCGTCTAATGATGGAGTTAATTAGCATGTATTTGTCATGTTTGTTTTTACAATATTACTTCTGGCTCAAATTTCGAAAATTGCCCGAACCGAAGTTACGTTTTCGTCTTGTGTGTCTGTCAGAATCAGATTCCATAAAGACCCGAAGGGAAAAAATACACATCAAACTCAATAAAGCCCTTCAGATGCCGAAGTGAGATAAGGTCGATCCGTCTTTTAGGTTATTTCCTTTAGGAAAATTTTCCCAGTGAATGGTGCGTTATTTTTAGTTACCGGAGGAGGAAAAATTTTTAATTAAGAGCAAAGGTTATTTCCAAGTAATAAAAACTATATGAGTACTTCAAAGCAATTTGTTCTCCTTTAGTTTCTTTCCATGACAGTTTGTTGAAGAAATCATTATTTGAACAAGGCGATTAATAATCGAAAGGGTTTCATAAACATGAGCGAAGCGAGAGCGTTAATACAGCTGAAATTTTAATTTATGAATTAAATAAATATATTTATAGACATATTGTTATTTACTTATTGTTAATTAGTTTCGGGCGGTAAATCGAACATTGCAGTGTCTCGCGATGAAATGTTGTTGCTTGTAGTAAATAATTAGCATAACAAACGATTAACTGATTTTTTTTTTAGTTAAAGTGAATTCCAATATGAAAATTATTTATAAAGGCAAATCGCACATTGTATGGAGCACGCGTATTATACAGGGTGTTTCCTAACTACGTGTAAAAAATTTAAAGGCGTAAATCTCGACTGATTTTGAGTCAGAAATGTCTAATAAACATATGTCCGCAAATGCCTTGTTTCCAAGATACAGGGTGTTGAAATGTGACAAAAAAAAAAGATTTTATTTCTAAAATGACTCAATTTGGGTGTTTGAATTTTAGAAAAGACAATTCCAGGGGTTCCGGCGTTTTCTTCAATACGCCTTAAGATTTCTTCCTCCACTTCTGGTGTTCGACGTGTTATTGGCTTTCCTCCTCCTGGAGTTTTCATTAGAGATCCTGTATCACAAAGACGTTGAAAGAGGTTTTTAAAGGTTTGGTGGTTGGGAGCTTGGTGGTTTGGAAACCTTTCCATGTAAATGCGCCTCGCTGCCAAACACTCACCATCAGCAAGGCCGTAAACAAAAACCATATTGGCCATTTTTTGATTAGTGTAATTAGGCATTTGAAAAATTTTCAAAACTTAGGTATAATCTGATTTTTGGGACACAGAACTAAATTCTTTCATTTTAGAGAGTAAAACACCAAAATAACACTGACTATCTTGTTTATAGTAGTGGAAGTAGCAAAAAAAACTAACAATAAACAAGTTAGTAAATACCACCAAACCTTTAGAAACCTTTAAAACCTTTTTCAATGTCTTTCAGTCAACACCCTGTATCTTGGAAACAAGGCATTTGTGGACATACGTTTATTAGACATTTTTGACTCAAAATCAATCGAGGATTACGCCTTTAAATTTTTTACACGTAGTTAGGAAACACCCTGTATACCCGATAGTAGTATCATTTTGTTATTAAATTATATTCCAAAAACACTTCCATAATAATACAAAAGGTGTCTTCAGGCTTTTTAAAACTTTATATTAAACCGAACAAGGAGTTCAAAGTCGGAAAACAAACGGGTTAGTAGCGTTTGACAAAAACGTCTGGGGTTAGAAAATGTTTATTGGCCTCATGCAAGTGCCACCCTGTATATGTAGTCAACAATTTTTGAATTGCAATCGAGTAGATTTGCAACAGAAGTGCACATTCGAAATTTGAATTGAGCATTTCGAAATTGAAACCAGCTTTAAAATAAAATTTAAAAAATATCTAAAATTTTAAGGCTCGGTTTTCCATAATAAAGCGTTCTTCGAATATAATTTGTACTGTATATCAACATGTGGTTAAAGTTATACTAGAAAAAAACTTGAGTACCATGGATTTCATATTTCTTGAAAAAATGGCGAATTAGTTCTTCCGAGCAAAACTTCAGTATGCAATGCAGTTTTATTTAGCTAATAATTTGCATGTTGTATTGCATGTTGTTTTTACCGTTAAGATGACAAAACCAAGATTTAAACATTTTGCAGTCCTCTGTAATAAAAGGGATTCCTAAAAATGACCGTCACATTTCAACAGCTGATGGGGTACACCAATACAAACTTTTCTCTTTAATAAACATATGTCCGCGAAAAAAGTTAATTTTTCATTTGAAGAACTTACCGATATGCACCGATGGATTGGAAGAGGAGTTCCTGCAGCCAGATCCGCGCGTTCTCCTGATCTCAACACCCTGGATTTTTTCCTTTGCAGTTACCTCAAATATCTGGCCTGTGAAACGCCTATTCGTAATGAGGAAGATCTGTTAGCGAGAATAATGGACAGTTGCACACATCTAGGAGCTATTCCAGGAGCATTCCATTGGATCCGCGAGTCAATAGAATGAAGGTGCAATCTTTGTATTGAAGCAAATGGCCAACATTTTGACTAATTCCTGTAAGCCATCGTTTATTTACCAACCAAATAACGTCTAGCATGAATAAAAAGTAGTTGTGATGACCAAAACCATATTGCGTTTTTTCTGTTCAAACGGCCCATTTGGAGCATGTTTATTTTAGAAAAAAGTTTGTACTGTCTCCCACTGCCTTTTAAAATTTGTCGGTACGCTTTTGGGACATCCTGTATACATCAGATCTCTGTTTTGCGCTTTCAACTTTTTATAGTTTTGAATGCGGAGTGAATTGGAACGAAATCAATTACGGAAGAAGAAAAAATTTAATTAAGGGCAAAGATTGTTTTCAGCTGATGGAAAAAATATAAAACTACTTTGAAGCCACTTGTTTGTATTCCCCTGTTCCAGAGCACCCGTTTATTAGCTGTCTGTTCGTCTTTCTGAATTCTAAAAATGAAAAATGCATGGCATTCCAAAGTTGACTAATACCCGAGTTCCCCGATAGACATTCCTGGACCCGTGACTGGCAGCCAAATAAAAGAGCGGTTGTACGAATATAAACGGAGAGGTTTGCAGGAGATTGTTCCCGCATTTCTATCAGACGTATCCCCATATTATCATCTTATGTTTGTGTTGTCGGGGATTTGTCATTCTCTTACCTACGCGAAATCTCATTTCTAATCTATTTTCAGGTTGTTAAATCGAATTAAACATGAGAGAAGTGTGCAAAAGCGGAGCAGTAGTGGCGGCTGTTGTGGCAGTGCTCGAAAAGCAATCTCGTCAATACCCGCAAAGCCAAAAGGCTCCACCGGTGCCCCCGAGGAGTCCCCCGAATTCCCGAAATAGCTTTAAACCGCGGAAGCAACAGGAACACACTACAAACATAATAAATACTAACAACGAAGATTTTATATATAGAAACACTCAAGAAACTTCGACCGATGAGCACAATTTCGAGCTGGCCGTGCAGGATTTCAATACGGTCGCCGAAGACGTGGAAAAAACGTTCAGTGACGGAGCCGCGGCCAAGAACATCCCCGTGAAAAGTGAGTGTTTCACCAATAGCACACTAAAAGACATTCTTGGATCCAAACTGTTCGGCCAAACTGCGGAGGAAGATGGGGTAGTGCAAGTGAAGGGAGTAACAAGTGAATTCCGAAGGAAGAATTGTTTAACCATTGATTTGAAGAGTGAGGAGGATGATTGCGGGCAAAGCTCGGGAGAGAGCAAAAAGACTGATGGAAATTTGGGGTGAGTAACGTGATTGTTACAGGATGACACCTTAACGGAAACTTTTAGCTCTAGAAGTTTAGTATTCGAAAAATCATCTGGAACAGAAGAATTGTTGGTGGTATTAGGATATGATGGAGACGAAATCGATAGTGATAGTTTGGAGAGGAGCTCGGACAGCGAGGGGGAACTCTATGTGAATGAGGGCCTGGCGACGATAACAGAAGAAGAGAGAATTAGCGGCAGTAGCGCACAATCTTTTAGAGGTATGCAAGTCCTATAAAACGGCTCGGAAATGGCGCCAGTAAAACGCGAATTAAACCGCAGTTTGTTTTCGAACCTGTCCTCAATAGATATAAACCATATGTTGCTGATTTAAGATCGCTGGCGCGCGAAAATGTTAGTTCTGGTGTGGTTTTAGCCTCTCAATGCAGTACCGGATTCACAAAATTTTTATATCAACGATCTCTTTTATTACCAAGGCGCAGAGACGTAAAATTTTAGTTCTTTTTTTGTTTTCTATTTCATCCCGTTAAACGTAGAGAATAAGAGAGACCATCTCGAACTGATATTCAGTAATTCAATCTATTGATGATTTAATTTATCCGGCAAAGACCCTGTGGAACAAATGTCACATTAAGCGACAAAAAAATATCTCAACCAGCCTTCCCAAATCAAACTAAAAACTGCAAAGTAGGTATCATTACTCTCAATATCCCGTAACACGGAACAGAACTGCAGTCTATTGAACCGTCCAAAACCAGCTTTAATTATTTGCCACAATAAAACCAATTTTGCTAATTGTAATTTGTAATTACTACCACTGTATCACTATCGAGCATTGCGCAGAAAAAAAGGAACATCAGCTGCCCGGGGTTATATAGCTGTCCTTGTTTATAGCATACGTTTATAGGAAGACCGAAATACCAAATCAGGTAAAATCTCGGCGTGGTCTGGATACAGGGCAATCGTTCACTTCTAATGCTCTGGGACATTTTAGGATGTAGGAGTGCTTTGTTGTAGCTGGATGATTTTAGTTGGGGGGTTGAGGAGTTTTCGTACATGTTAAATATAAATCCCCCGAATGGCTGCGGGAACGTTCACCCCTTCGTGTTTTGAGCCGAGTTTTCCTTATTTCTTGACATTTTTTTTAGTTTAAATTACCCACCCGAGCTAATTATGTGCAAATGATGCTTCAAATTAGATGTTATATCGATGGAAAAATATTACCATCGCCATGAAGCTCTAATATTATTAAGCTCGTGCCTTTGCTCGTCTTTAGGCTGGTGAATGAGACTCTTTATTTTTAATTCCACTGAAAAGTTAAATACTGTCTGGACAATATCTCAAACGTAGATTTTTCATCTTCATGATTAGTTTATCGCTAAGCTTTCTCGATTTAAGTTTAATGAATAATGGTGATGATGAAATTATGTTCAAAGGTGAGAAGAAAGGTTTTTTTGTTTATATAATTTTGTCACTAAAAATCCGGGCGTTTCATTTGAAATCGAGATTTGAGAGCTAAAATTGATCGTATTCTGACCAAATCCATGTTAACAGACTATCTTCAACTTATGCGACGGCATCTGGATGCATTTTAAAGAAGCCATTAGTTATTCCGTCTCTCAACTGACGTCCAATTTAGCTTTCGTATTACCATACAACGCAACTTCCCGAATCAGATTTACAGCTTTGTTTTTATCCCCTTTTTTCACTCACGTGTCCGACGGATTCGAAAAAATCCAGTAGCGCTTATTACACCATATCTTTCATCATAGTTCATAAATAGGCCAAACTATCCTGTTTGGCCTATCCCTGGCAGTCATCCAGCTTGTATAGATCCAAAAATAGCCACCTGATAAACTAGATCTGAAACATGTAAAAGTTTTGCCTACAACGGTCAGAGTCCGCCAGTCCACTTGTGTTTTTGCTACTTAAGTTGTTGTGGTAGTTTCAAGTGTTGTTGCTAAAATAGGGTTGTTGGGACAGTCATGCTTGAAGCCTCTAATGGTATGTTGATAATTTATCGCTTTTTCAAGACTAAAAATTACGGCATTCGAGCTTTAATGTGATAGCAGACATTTATTTTCCAACATTTTATTGTCTCCGGAATGTTTTCCAGAACTTTTAGTAATTGCGGCTATCAATCATAGTTTAAATAGTTTCACCATACCACAAACCATATAACAATTTTACTAAAAGTGGTTTTTGGGCTTTGGTTATCCGATAAAAGGTAAAACAAGTTAAGATTCTCTTCTGCATTGTTTACAAAGAACTTTTCCGGTAGAAGTGGAAACGAACAGTTTTCTTTTGGAAAGTTTTGAGTGCGGGTTGGCCCACTTTGTTGATTAATTTTCTTTTCAACTTTACCCACTTAATTCCTCAATAAATTGCTTTATTTTAGGATGTGCCGAAGATGATTCTAGTATCGAAGATGAGTCGACGCTGAAAGACCGAAATCAAGGTTGGTCTGGAAGCGCGTCAAATCAAGACGGTTCCACCTCTGATTTGTCTTCAACTTCTTCAGAAAGAAATGGAACGTTAGGAGGTATTTGTTCTCATATCAAAATCTTCGAGTTAATCTAACTCCAGTAAAAAAAAAAAAGAACCAGGCTCTACTAGATGCACAAATGACTTTCAATGGATCCGTAAAGACCCATTATCTCCACCAAGAACTTCTCCACAACCCTTGAGGATGGAGGACGAAATAACTCAGGAACATCCTCCTTTATCGAAACCTCCAATATCTAGGTCGCTGAGAGATAAAACCCCTAAGCGGTCTGCTGAACGTGCAGGTTTAGTTCGTTGGTTTTGGAACAGAAACAATTTAAATTTCGTCGTTGGTTTTTTAGGACCATCAGCTCCGGGTAGCTTAGATCGTCGGAGACATGGGCATTTGAAAAGAGAGGAAAGAGACCAAAAATCCAGGTCCTCTCACGTAAAAAGTCCTCCGCGACTAGATGATTTTCAGCCAAACTTAATCAATACAAACTATCAGAATGGATATTGCTGTCCTCCCCCATTTGAGGGATATTTCGAAAGCTTTCACAGGAGGCACGAGCGGTATATTTGGTCTCCTCCGAAGTCAAGCGATAGTGAACAAATATCTCTTTAGATCGGACCCTCAGCGCTACGGTAGTAGCCCGATGCTGATGGAACATAGAGATCATCGATTTTCGGATAGAGGCAGTCACCCGGACATTTACGGAGATTGTTCGAGGTTCAGACACGAGATGTGTTGCGCGTATCATTTAGCCCCCCCGCCGTGTTGCTACTACGGCGGGGAACGAGGGGGTTATCACTGGACACCCCCTCCTTATCCTAAGGTAGAATTTGGGAGGTTTTGTTTAATTCCAACCGTGTCGATAAGGAAATAAGGAGAGATCGCATTTATTAGGCAATATTGATAATTATTAATAACGTTAATTGGATTTTTTTAATGTTTAGCCTGGAGAACAAGATGAGAAGTTGCGGAAAATTCAGTTCGAAAAAGATAACCTCCAGCTGCAAGTTCAGGTGCTTACGGAGCAGATTGAGGCTCAGTCCGATAAAATTTCAGATTTGGAGAAAATGCTTCAGGAGAAGAAGTCGTTGTTGTCTGATTCTGAAGAAAAATTACAACGGGTAAGTTGAGAGGTGAATCTTTGGAGATTTCTCATTAGTCCTCATTTCTTAGTAGACATTTGAGAATTTCGCTGGCGCCGTCGGTAAAACTTTAATTCAGAATATTCCAAGTTTTCAAAGATAAGGTTATTGTTTAAGGATACGTCAACAAAGTTTCACTCTTTTCATTTGCATTCATTTAAAACCATAACAACGAAAGTGTGACCCCATAATGGTAATGTGGGTGTCATCCTGGCCAGAAGCATACTTTCAGTACTCCAATATTCTCCACCGTTCTTCCAACATTAAGGAAGTATGATTATTTGTTGTCTGGTTTAAAAAAAGTCGGCATAAAAGATTTTACTCATTCGTGGTTCAATAGAAGGAAACACATGCATTATTGCCAAATCTTACATTCAGAATCAGAATACATTCAGTAATTGATCAAAATGGCGGTAGCTAACATTGACGACATTTCTTGACGAAAATATAGTAGAATTTATTCAATAATTCACGATTGTCCTTTTTTGAATTTTTTTTATGCTCGCAGGAAGTGCTTTCAAGATCATCTCTCGAGACTCAAAAACTGGAACTGATGTCCATAATGAGTGAACTAAAATTGACAGCTGCAGCTTTGGAAAGGGAAAACATAGATTTGCGCAACTGTCAGTTTAACAACAATTCAGATGGAAAAAAGCCGCCTTTGGTACCACGCATATCTTCATCGTCGCAGCCTCAGTTGACATCAACGCCTCAACATTCATCTCAGGTACGTTTAACTTCCAAAAACAGATTTGGGGGTTGAGGGAAGTTTAACGCAGGTACTATTTCCAGGGTTTGAGAGTTTCCCCTTCGCCGAGTCCCGTGGGCATGTCAACCAAAAACGTAGACTTATCACAGTCATATCAAAACGATATTCTTAGGCCAAAGGTCAGTCTATTTGCAGCCTGCGGACGATTGATATATTTTATTTTAATTTCAGACTCCTCCATCAAACTATAAGCGCCAAATTGACGTCCAATACGGAAGCTTACCTCGGCAGCAATTTTTGTTGAATGGCGGGTCGAACGGTGCAGTATTTTCCGTGGTGGATAACAACGCGAATCCGCAGAAAAAGGGCGTGGCATTCGGTAGGAATAGCAGTTTACAGCATCTGCACATGGTGGTAGGGGCAGGCAGAATGAGGGGTTTCTCGGTGCCCAATTTAGGTGATATAGCTCCGGTCGAATTTTGGTGTCACAGCAGCCTTCATCGGTCTCTTTCTTTTCACTAAAATCTTCCTCTTAATGGTATTAACGTTCAGTCCCATTTACGACATTTCAAGGACTAAACGCTTTCGAATGGCTTATTATGATTTTTTTTACTTTCCTCACACTGCGACTGACTTGAGCCATTTGCTTTTCCACGCAAGTTGATACTAGAGCTATTCACTTAACCACTCCGTTTACATTTATCGCTTTCGATGTTTTGGATTGATTTTTACTGGGAGTTGCACTAACACAGATAAATTTTCAGCTGAAAACGATAAAATAGTCGGAGAGACGGCTTCGAAAGAAAACTCCCCGGGATCACCCACGTTAACTTTTAACAAAAACAAAGGAATTAAGAAGATATTTGGGAGAATGAAAAGGTCGGGTTCGGGAAATCTTGAAGATCTGCCCGCGGGAGTTGGGGAGTTTCAGAGAGGTGGTGTGCGAGCCACCGCCGCAGCTAGATTGGGGTGGAGTGAACCGCAGCTAAGTCCAAAGTGCGTCCAAAATGAAGTTGAATAGTATATGGTATCCGCGAGGGTACAATATCTAATATTTTTAATGTGCTGGTAAACTTACCAGATAGTGAAGTTCTGCGGAAACATTGAAATTTGAGGATACGAAATGGTCGGTTTCTAGATTTTTTTTTGTATTAATATTTTGTTAAAGTCGCCGAAGAATCTATAATGTAGTCCTTAGTCCCCTGAGTATGTTTACTATTTTAATCTGAAATAATTTATAGGCCTGATAAACCGTTCGCAGAATGGGACACAGAGAATATCTGCGATTGGCTGCAGGATTTGGGTCTAGATCAGTACGTCCCCGACGCAAAACGTTGGGTTAAAAACGGGCAGCAATTGCAGGAGAGCTCTATTCATGAAATTGAGAAGGAACTGAATGTGAAAAACCTCTTGCACAAAAGGAAATTGCAATTAGCCCTAATCGACACTGCCGAGAATTCCTCGAGCGATCCCTATCTATCCCAAGCAGGAAACCTGGACACTGCATGGGTGCTGCGATGGCTAGACGATGCCGGATTGCCTCAATACAAGGAAAACTTTCTTATTAATCGAGTAGATGGACGCGTATTGCATAGACTAACCATGGACGATTTAGCTTTGCTGCATGTAACATCTTTGCTGCACGTTGCAAGCATTAAAAGAGGAATCCAAGTCTTACGGGAAAACAATTACGAACCCACATGCCTGCAAAGACGCTCGCTACCTGATGACCCTACAAAACCCTCTCCAAAGCAGATTTCTTTATGGACTACGCATAGGTTTGTCTCAATGTTTCAGGACTCATTTTATGTTTTTACTTTGCGTTTTTCTCAGGGTAATGGAATGGTTACGGGCAGTAGATTTAGCAGAATATGCTCCAAATTTGAGAGGAGCAGGAGTACACGGAGGGCTTATGGTGTTAGAGCCAAAATTTACGGCCGACCTATTGGCCTCACTGCTCTCCATTCCCCCCGGGAAGACACTGTTAAGAAGACATTTGAATACTCACTTTAAAGAGCTGCTAGGGAAGGACATTATACAGGAGAAGAGGGAGTTAGAAGCAACCATGGGTTATATTCCTTTAACCCCTAGTGGAAAGTTAAAAGTAGGTTTGGGTCATTGTGGAATCGCGTTAGCTAAAACACCATTATAGGTTCCCAGAAAGTCCCAATTTTCCTTGAAAAGGAAGAAAAGCAAAGGAGAGGCTGACTACGGGGATCTGGTATGCCCGCTGAATCCGGACAAACAGTCAGGTGATCTGAGTAGCTCTGCTCTTAACATGGGTGTAAGTTACTAACTACTTTGCCTAACCCTTAAGTCTCATTTTGTCTAAAAATCAGAATTTTATTTCAAGACCTAATTTGCAGTTCGGTCGAGTAATTTTGTAAGTGTTAAAAAATAATGATTTCATCTGCTTTTTTCATGCTACGCCAACCCCAAGATCCCCGAGATATTGATCATACATTGTTGATTGAATTTCCGCCTTGTGGCTGGCAAATATTTACAGGGGTAACTACCGTAAAACACTAACGTTAGACAAGCAACTGCTAAAGTATATTAACGCTTCTAAACACTTTCGGTGTCACTGGATGTGATAGCATACTAATAACTGTGATAACAGATACATGATAGTATGGGTTGTTCTGTAATCCAATACCATTTGCTTTTGATGGGTTCTGATGTGCATATTCAGTGAAATATCTTTAAAAAAAGTGGATTTTTAGACGCCCTATACAAATTATCTCTACACCACAAATAGAGATAACTCAATTAGTTTTGCAGTGTTTTTTTGTAAACCGATAGATGAGAGGTAGAAGCTCCTTTCACTTTCGTAATTTTATTTAGGCAGTAGAAACTTTAGTGCTGGAAATTTTCAATAGATTTCTAGTTAGTTTGTACTCGTTAGTATAGGCACATAAATGACTACATAAGACATTGTTCTGTTGGCAGGAAAGGCAATCGAATGACCATTTCTTACAAAACTTGTGTGCTTTTAAAACCTCTTTTCTAAAAATGCTGCTGCTGATATGTACAGAGTGTTTCCTAATATTTCAATTGCTTTTGGTGAGGTTCTTTCGAGAGATTGGAAACAACTTTAAATATTACATAATGAAAGGGTGCTCTAAATTCCCCGATAATATTAGAATACGGATCAAAAGAACAATGCAAACTTGGGTAAAATATAAAGTTGGCAAATTGCTAATGAAACATCCTATACAAGGTGTAACAAATTCGAGTCTCTGTATGGGGATCTTGGAAACGGTAAGAGAGACAAAGTCGGGTAAACGGAAGCAAAGTTGTGCATTTCAGCGATAAAAAATAATCCATTTGCGAATTGAAAAAAAAATCCGAACGCTTTCGGAAGTCCATAGAAACTGAACATTTGAATTTTCGATATTGTGAAAAACCACTATTGGGAGAAAGCCGATAATCAAACATTATTAAAGCACTTTTTGTCTGACTTTCAAATGGTGTAATCGATATTTTTACTCGACCATCGGTTTTTGAGATATCACGACTAATTTGAATTGTCTTATGGGCGTCATGTTGCTCTTGCTGGATTTTTGCAACATTGGAATCTACATACCAGGTCTGTAAATATGAAACCGGAATTTTTTAATAAGAAGTATAACTTAGCTGCGCAATAATTATAAAAAATATTTTGTTCGAAATATTTCCCATCGTTACATATACATTTTCCAATCTCTCTGGCAACTTGTGGATGCCACGCCAAAAGAACTGTCGTTCTTTTGAGGCAAACCGTTCATCGAGCCATTTTTGAACTGTTTCGTAAGAGGTGAAGTGCCGTTCTGCAAGAGCGTGCCCCATCGATGCAAATAAGCGATAATCGGATGGTGCTAAGTCGGGTGAGTAAGCCTCATGCGATAATACGTCCCAATCGTTTCCTTCACCAGTTTTGCAGTGAGTGATGGTGCATTATCATGAAGCAATATCACCTTGTGTTGCCGTTCTCGATATTCTGGTCGTCTTTCACGCAAAGCTCGATGCAAGTCCATCATTTGTTGTCGGTAACGTTCAGTATTAACTGTTTCTTCAGGTTTTAGCAGCTCATAACAAATTACGCCTTTTTGATCCCACCGAACACGGAGCATTGTTCTCCGTCCATATCGATTTGGTCTTGCTGACGATGCTGATGGTTCGCCTGGAGTTACCCATGACTTTTTACGTTTGGGATTCTCAAAATAGATCCATTTTTCGTCACCAGTCACAATTCGATGAAGAAACGACTTTCTGTTATACCTGGTAAGCAACAATTGGCAAGTGGTTTTTCGGTTTTCTTGCTGTCTTTCATCGAGTTCATGTGGAACCCATTTTCCTATCTTCTGAATTTTTCCCGTAGCTTTCAAACGAACGGAAATGGCTTCTCGTGTCACATTTGATTGGTTCGCTAATTGTTGTTGCGTTTGAGTATCGTCCTCATCTAACAAAGCTTGCAACTCACGGTCTTCAAACTTTTTCGGTGGTTTTCCACGCTCTTCGTTATTGACGTCGAAATTGCCACTTTTGAATTTTTTAAACCACTCACAGCACTGTGATTTTCCAAGGGCATGTTCACCGTAAGCTTCAACAAGCATGCGATGTGAATCTGCAGCCGTTTTTCTTCAAGTGGTAACAGAAAATCAATGCTGTCCGCAAATGGTAATTTGTAGGCACAAAATTCGACATACTCAGAGCTATTGCAAACTGTACTGCAGTGTTGAACCTGTATTGTTATGAATTGAAAATCGTTCTCAGGTGTAAATAGGAGATGTAGTACCCTAATAACACGATAAGGTAGTACCTATATTGACCACCAGGGATATTTGGAGGCAAATTCCGGTTTCATATTTACAGACCTGGTACATAAAACTTCCTTTTCAGTGATGTCTTATTTTTCGGTATTCCAGTGGATTTTATATGAATGAGAGTAAAAAATCATTTCCGAGCTTTGAATTGCGTTACCACATCAAATCAATAAATGTCGGGCCGTGTTTTGTTAATTTATTTATTACTCAGTGCAGTAAGTTTATTGAACAGTGAAATTTTCAAGCCAACAGAAGGCTGATTTAATTAGGATATTTTATTCTTGTCAACGAAACGTGTTTAGTTCGTCGGAAATGTATCTTCGACGATGTCCCACGCACGACTTATTTTAGAATGTTACATAAAAACAATTTGAAAGAAGTTGGATCATTCAACAAGTCTCACTAAAAGTATGATATTAAAGTAAGATATCAACAAATTAACGTAGTAGTTTATTTGCTAAAGCATTGTTCAATGGCTTACCAAACTAGCTACTACGTTAATTTGTTGATATCTTACTTTAATATCATACTTTTAGTGAGACTTGTTGAATGATCCAACTTCTTTCAAATTGTTTTTATGTAACATTCTAAAATAAGTCGTGCGTGGGACATCGTCGAAGATACATTTCCGACGAACTAAACACGTTTCGTTGACAAGAATAAAATATCCTAATTAAATCAGCCTTCTGTTGGCTTGAAAATTTCACTGTTCAATAAACTTACTGCACTGAGTAATAAATAAATTAACAAAACACGGCCCGACATTTATTGATTTGATGTGGTAACGCAATTCAAAGCTCGGAAATGATTTTTTACTCTCATTCATATAAAATCCACTGGAATACCGAAAAATAAGACATCACTGAAAAGGAAATTTCACTTATGTAGGTTTCAAAGGTACAAAAATCCAGCAAGAGCAACATGGCACCTGTAAAAAAATACAAAGTACTTTGTGATATCTCAAAAACTGATGGTCGAAGAAAAATATCGATCACGTCAATTGAAAGCCAGACAAAAAGTGCTCTAATAATGTTTGATTATCAGCTTTCCTCCTATGATGATTTTCCATTTTTTTCACAAAAACAAAAATCCAAATTTTCGGTTTCTATCAAATATTTCCGAAAGCATTCGAATTTTTTTTTAATTGGTAAATTGATTATTGTTTAGCGCTGAAATACGTAACTTTGCCTCCACTTATCGATTTTGTTTCTCTTACTGTTTCCGAGGTCCCCTTACATAGACTCGAATTTGTTACACCTATTTATAAGATCATTCTTGCTATACGACGCAGAATTTCAGGCCAAAATATGAAGATTGCAAAAAGTTCTATGTTTGGGCTATAGGGCGGTCTATTATGGTTACGTTTCAAAAGTATTAAGGTTGAATTATTTTTAATGAAACCCCTTGTATATTATTCCGGTTTGGATTATCCGATCAAAATAAGTATTTGTTTTAATAAGGTTTGGAGTATCTAAAGCATAAAGTATTTAAAAGAATTAAATTTTATCAAAATTTTACGTAATTTTCATATTCTATATAACAATCGTAATAAACTTACCATCTTGTATAAGGTGTCAAAAATTAAAATTAATTAAATAAGAACTTTGAGCGCTTGTAATTTGTTTAATTTAAATACAACGTCTTATTTTTTTACTTACCAGGAAATGTAGTTTTTAGTAATCTATCGAATGGTATTGGAGTGTTCGTAGCTAAGCCTTTGCGCCATTTGATGTTTTTTAATAAAAAGTTCTAAACCACATGTAAATTATAACATAAAACAGAAACAAAATATCTATAATAGATGTTAGAAATATCAACCGTCCATTTCCAGACTTTTATAAATTCTACTTTTGAAACCACTACCAACTCTGGACAACATTTGCGAGATAACAGTTTGATCCTCGTCTTCTATTAGTATGTTGTAGTCATGCCAATTTAGCAAAACGAGGTTGTACTTAAATTATACTTCTTACAAGGAAAAGGAGGTGAAACTTCCATTATACAAAGCCACATGTTTTTGTGAATAATGGATACTGGAATCTGGCCACGCCGGGCATATGGTTAAAAGATGATGAAGTGCATTAGTGTAACACCAGGATACATTGCAGCAGATTTTGCAGACTAAATTTACAGATTAAATGAATTATCGGACATTTTTAAATACTATAGGCAAATATACAACTTTTAATTTAAAAAAAAATCAAATGGCGCAAAAGACGATTCGTTAGTGTATAATATAAAAACGCGAAGACTTTGCTGTGAACACCCCAGTACCATTCGATAAGTTACTAAAAACTACATTTCCTGGTAACTACAGGATAATATGGCGTTGTATTTACGTTAATCAAATTATAAACACTTAAAGCTCTTACTTGATTAGTTTTCATTTTTCCACATCCTGTACAAGATGGAAAGTTTATTATGATTGGAATGTAAAATATGGTTTATTGTTACCGTTAACTGACAATTACGCTGAAAATATTTTTTAAGTATTTAAAACATGAAAATTGCGTTAAATATCGATAAAATTCGAATTATTTAAAAAACCTTAAATTTTAGGAATTCTAAACCTTATTAACCCAGACACTTATTTTATCAAAGAATCCAAATCGCAATAAAATACAGAGGGCTCCGTTAAAAATAACGTAACTTTAATACATTTAGGAGTTTTGAGACTACCTGTAAAATATCGAAATAATTTTCAAGCGCAAACGCAATAGACCCCCACATAGCCCAAAAGTAAAACTTTTTGAAATCCTTGTATTTTGACCACAATATTCCGTGACCGTCTAACGTTAATAACTCTCTAGGTTTTGACAATTTTCTGTCGACATTTTGTTTAACCGTTTTCGATTTTTTTGTATTGATATACACTGACTTTCAAAAAAACCGCAACACCAAGAAGAACACATCGTACACGTTTGAAATTCTGGCAATACGTTGGGTCAGGTAATGGATAAAAACGATCAAAATATCAAAAGAAAATTATTGTGGATAAGTGAAAAAATTTAATAATAATTTAATAATGGGTGGAATCTCCTCTTAAATTAATACATTCCCGTAAGCGACGTGGCGTGCTTAAAATTAAATTGTCAATGTCTTCCTGTGGTATTGTATCCCAGGCAATCTGCACCTGCTCGTGGAGTTCATCTATGGTCTCTGGAGGGCGAGCTAAACGTTGAAGTCTCCGACCCATTATATCCCATACATGCTCTATTGGGGACAAATCTGGAGACCGAGCTGGCCAACGCAAAGTATCCAAATTTTCAGCTGCCAAATACCTCAAAGTATCGTTTGGCTACATGTGGTCGCGCATTATCCTGTTGAAATGTGCTTCCAGGATGGTCGTGCATGTATGGTACAAGAACCGGTTCGAAGACACTATTAATGTACCTCTGAGCATTTAATCTATCATAAGTGAAAACAAGAGGAGATCGACTACCATACTGGATGGCACCCCAAACCATGACACCTGGTGTTAAACCAGAACGACGCCTTTCCAAAAAGTCCAAATTTAACCGCTCGCCTTTGCGGCTTCTAACACGTAACCGTCCACCAGATCGCCATAAACAAAATCGGCTCTCATCACTGAACACGATTCTTCTCCACTCATCCACCCATTGCACTCTCGGACGACACCACTCCAGTCGGGCCACCCTGTGGTTTCGTGATAATAGAAGCCGACGCATAGGACGATATGAGTTTAATCCAAAACTTCGAATTCTGCGATACATCGTACCAAGGGAGACCCTTCGATTTAGGGTGGCTACCCAGTTGGCACCAAGAGACGGAATTGTTTCAAACGGGGCGCCTGTCGCTGAACGACGAATTCTTGGACGGCCACTACCACGATGACGATTTGCTGACCCTTCGTTAGACCAATCTCTCCAAGCTCTTAGCACTGTTGATGCGTTTCGATCCAATCTACGTGCAATTTCGCGGAAAGGTAAACCCGCCTCGTGCATACCAGCAATTCTTCCCCTTTCAAAGGGAGTTAACTGCATTTTGGCGTACACGAGGCATTTTGCACTACCCCACATTCCATATGGTACTAACAATAGTACCTTTATCGCTATCCGCCTGTAAAAAAATTTGCAAAAAGAACGATCGTCACAGATAAAAAAGTAAAGAAAAACTTCATATCGCATTAAAATACGAACTTGAAATTTTTATCGTTTTTTTCTCTTAAAAAGTCTAAAATTATACCAAAATTTCAAATATATACAACGCGTTCTTCTTGGTGTTGCGGTTTTTTTGAAAGTCAGCGTATAATTATTTTATCATTTAACCTGGAGAAACTGAAAAACGATTAATATCATTGCACGTTAGAACAATGGTATATTCACGATTGATCATGCAGATAATGCGAAAACGACGGAACCAAATTTCAATATGTTATACACTATAAGAAAATACTCTGTACCTGTAGAACTGTCAAGAAGATTTTGTAGCTGTAGATTTTTACAAAATTTCTATTTAATGTCAGAAAAGCCGAAGCAGTTCTGAAGCAATCTTCAAACAATCGGAAATTTGAACGCCCAGTATCTCAACGTGCAAATTTTTGTTTACACGAAGAATCATCTTACGTTAACCGAAGAAATCTTCTCCCAAAATATTTGCGGACCTTTCCTGGACGTCCCACTTGATACATCCATTAATACGTTTGACATCGAAATTTTGATCATCAGTAACAAAGATTGCCATCGCCATGCATTCTGTAAACACACACATGCTCTAAACATCACTCGATTAGTTTAGCTAGAAAGCCTTTAAACTAGAACTTTTAGTTAAAAAATAACTGGTGGTGTTGGCAGTGGAATGCGCTTTTTAGTCTTATCGTAGTTAGTGTGAAATCTTGTATTTTTCTTAAAATTATGTTCACCTCAATAACAATTCATCTTATCAGTGCTGAAGCACAAAACTGACCACTTCCAAGCTAAACAAAAATGAATTGTTATTGGTATCACATCGATCGATACTCATCAATCGAACTCAATAATCCTACGTGTTTTAGATGACGAAGACGGGAAACCTAGAGGCAGAGGATGTCTTCGTTGATAAACCCGCAGCGACCAGATCCCTTCCGGCTTCAGTCCGGAACTCACCAGTTACCTTAAGACATGTTTAAATGACTGACTTAAACATGTTAGTCGGTACCGCATTGAAATGAATATCGTCGACTTCGGTCAAAGCTGAAGACGATTAAATTCATTCCACAGGGCAGTATGTTTAGCAACCTCGTTCAGTGTTTCAAGTCTAAGTATTACCATGATAATAAGTAGTATTTTATCTTACATATTATAATGCAATTATTGTCTTCCCTGAGTCGTTGAATAATAATGAGGAACTCACCTGCCTTAGTAGAAAAGTGAACGTATTATATTGTTGTTGAAATGTTACTCTTTGCGTTCCTCCCGGTTGCATTTGAATTTATCATTGTCGTAATCGTTTGATGTGCCTTTTGACTTATAACTCAAGAAGCCAACATTGTTGACTCACATTTTACATGTCTTTTCCAATGAATTTTGGTTTAATTACCAGGAAAACAATCACGTCTTAAACTTAATGTGTATTTTTACAACCCTCTTTATACCGATTTTTACTTAGTGATGTCCCCAAAGCACTGTTAAATAGTTAGAATAAATTATACAGGGAGACAAACTAAAAAATTAATTGTGTAAGGAGTGATTATGATTATTTTGAACCCCGTGTGTGTCATAATCCACGATTGTAGTTGTTGTTGATACTAAATAACTTTAAAAAATAACATCCATAAATGGACATCACCCTTAGAGGGTATTTTCTAGATTTACGCTATTGGAAAATCTACCGAAGGACGAAACATTTTAATTAGGCTCAAATTAGTTTCACATAGTTCAGCGTTTTGTTTTAAAAACGCGCGAATTCCCCCCATCCTTTCGGAGACAATACTGATTTAAGTTTTTTGAAGAAATTTCCATTTTGCAGATAAAGGCTTAATCATTTGACTGTGGTACTTGAGTGCCAAATGAAACCTTTCTACTTGTCGTTACGGCTCATATCTACAACTACTTAAGATTAAACTTATCCATACCTACTGTAGATTTTAGAGAATTTTACGAACTGACCAAAAAACATTTAGATCGTACTGATTATATTGTATTTAAGAATATTTTACTTATTACGTGTAGCATTTCAGTTGTATCAAAAGCATAATTCATATCAATATTTGCGGGCAGAGGAATATCATAGTTTACTTGAGTCACATTGTATCCTTAAGTAACTCGTTTCCGTGCAGCTCAATAACCAAACGTTTCGTTCGTCGAAAAGATTTTTACTTCGAGACGGCGATAAGCACAGTTTAATGTACGAGGGCTGCTCCAATCGCACTTTACAGTAAATGTGAGAAACGTGGAAGCGAGTTCTGCGTGTTATGCAATTACGCAACCTCCCCATTCCAACCTTCACCGTTGGAGGAGGCTGCTGCGTATCAAACTGTAATAAATGATTAAATGCATATCAAAAGCTGATTGCCACACGTATTCTACTCTCTTGAATGAGATGAGAACGAAGCCATTGAAATTACTTGGTAGATAACAAAATACAAAGCACCTATTAAACTCAGGTTTTTCCATAGAGATTTGATACATGGGTTATTGCTCGGGCTTCTTTGTATCGTAGTCCTCTGAACACAATTTTTTTAACCAGGCTGCAATGCTCATTCGGCAATTAATATAACACCATACGTAACGCCGTGCTTGCCAGTTTACGTAGGCCATATCAAAATCGTGTCAAATGGATGACGATGGGGCCAGTTTGTGTGTTGCATTCGCCATTTAGTCAGGGCAAAATGTTCACCAAAAAAGGTTAAAAATGCACATTGATGCGAAGAAATATGGCGAAAGAGGCGTCCCCGTTCTGAGAGTTCTCGTCGATAATGTCGAAGCTGATGTTGAGAGAGTTAAACACAAAAATGTACTTAAATTAATTTTTTTTCCAACTGTGCCTCATGGTTCAATCGATGCAACCATGCTTTTAATAGACAAACGGTGGCATTTTAGACACTATTTGCTTTCAAAATCCCTCAACGATGGGGATGCCAGTTGAGGGGAAGCTGCGCAATTGCACGACGCACAGACATGTCAACGAATAACTTACGTTTACTCTGAAGGGTGATCTGAGACTGAAAAAAAAACAGTTCTCGCATCAAAATAACGTCTTTCCTTTTTAGGTCTTGGATTATTTACAATTAAGTCCGGAATTCTTAGCGACAATACAATTTCGCAGCTTGGTTTTTATGTTAATTGTACCTAATTGTAGTCTGTATAGGTAGCACCAAAAATATGCATTTTGTATTGTAATAATGTATAATGTATTTATATAATTATTTACTTTTTTCTAATCATAATAATTGTTTGGATTATAGATATTTTAATAAAATTGTACCGAGTCGTCAAAATATAATTTATGAGATATTTTTTGTTCAAATTTCATTCGCCGGAACTAAACCCCGAACCTTAAAATAGCTTTAAATCGAAGCTTTGTTGTGTTTGTATTTCTTAATATCTAAAACGTCAGGCTGCCATAATTCTTTCATTAACATCGACAGCGAAGTTCCTGAAATAGATTTTTAATTCGTCTTAAACCTAATTATGTTTTGGACGTTTCAGCTGTCCTAATAACTGCGTCTGCAGGTGCGTATTACATATATTAATATGCCAAAATCAAGTTGTATTTTTAATAAACCCAGATTAAAATAATGTGGACCGACAACGCGCAAGCATAAAAACAGGTACTTGTAAACACCATTGTATCATCCAACTCAATTCCCGACAAATACACATTTTTCCTACTAAAAATAGAGCCAACAATACATTACTCTTATTAAACTGACCGCCTTATCGTCGCAAACAATAGAACCTGCAATGATGAAAACGACTATTTTTCTGGCAACGAACGAGGCGGTTAACAAATGCGTTATCAAGCTGCACTAGTGAAATCCATTTTTCACAAGGTGAGCTGCAATTTGTTTCATTACCGGGGGAAATTGAATTGCACTCGTGGTACGTAAAACAATGGACGATAATGAGGGGGACGGGACGATTAATGCAGGTCGGATAGATTGATTGTGAAATTGGGACACTGACGGCTGAGCCAGTTGGGAATTACGAAACCAAAATGCAAGATTCGCCCTTAAAAGTTTTGCGCTAAAGCAAACCTTTTTCAAAAGCGATCTGTGGGTAACGAAGACTTCGTCGGGTGATTCTCGACATTAGATTAAATTGCTGTTAGAGCGCCACTTCACCATTTCGAAAGCCATTTTGTTGTGGTTACAGAGAAGTATCCTTTACATAGATTTGCTTGAACGTTGCTAAACCTAACGAAAACCAAAAATCTGATGGGTTTAAGTCGGGGCTTCACGGTGGTCACATATGTTTACTAACCCGACTAGTCCATCGATGTAGGCTGTGAAGACGGGGAGGGATTTGTCACCGGAATGCTAATAAATGCATTAGGCCGAGTCGTCAGTAAAAGATGAACGTTTTTCTCGGTTGGTTTTTGGTGAGAAGAGCGTGGAATTCGACCATTTTCGCTGCGTTAGGCGTTACTCCCGAAAATTATAAAAGAGCGAACGTTATTATTCTTTTATCGCCCTCTTATGGCTATAGTCTGTTATTAACGTTTCGTTGTTCGGCCTGATGCCGGTGCCGCCTCTGTCCCAGGTAAGAACACACACAAATGGGATGGCACCCGACCCAAACAAGGGAGACCGGTGCGAGCAACCCCTATGAAACGTTCATCGGCATCGCGTATTGTCGTCCGTTTCCGATCATAAACCCGGCGCCAGTCGCTCCGCATTTTCAAACGAGCGCCGAGCGCGCTTTTCAGTCTGTGTTTTCGCCGCTTCTACGATGGAAGAGGAGCTCCGTTGCTTCGCCTGTAAACAGTTTTATAACAATCCGGTCTTGCTGCCGTGCTTCCACGGGATTTGCCTGCATTGCGCCCTTAATCTGCAGCAACCCGCCAATCACACAACCGCCACCGCGAACTCGAACAATGTGTCCGAGAATGCCGAAAGCGTCGCCTCCGGCTCTTCCGGCGACTACCAGGAGTCGGACAAGTTGTCCATTCTGAGCGAAACGGACAGCGGAGTGGTCTGCACCTCCAGGCCTAACTCCTACGTTGGCACCCCCAACGGAGTGCTATTCCCCAGCGCGTTGTCCCTCGCGTGTCCCCTCTGCCACAAACTGGTGTACTTTGACGATAACGGTGCCCACAACCTGCCAAAGTACCGAGTTATGCACAACATCGTCGACCGGTACGGCGAGCTCAGAAACCTCAGCTTGAGATGTCAGATGTGCGAGCAGGAGCCGGCCAGAGAGGCCACGATCATGTGCGAACAATGCGAGGTACTCTACTGTGACTCTTGTAGGGAGTCCTGCCACCCTTCCAGAGGGCCCCTGGCCAAACACGTACTTAGCGAGCCGAAACGCGGAGGAACTAGCACGAGTAAATCGAAAGACGGAAAATGCCCGGAACACCCGGAAGAAACGATCAACATGTACTGTTTGGTATGCAAACTGAGTGTGTGTGCCGTGTGTCTCATGGACTCGAGACATACCAGTCACGACGTCCAAAGCTTGGCCGTCATGTGCAAATCCCAAAAGGTAATTGATAACTTTTTTTCCATTATCAGAAACAGCTCCGCACGTCCCAATCGGTTCAATTTCGAACCTTCCGACCGGCCTAATCTTAATTTTAAATTGGACGTCCTAAATCCGCCGGTTTTGTGGATTTAACGTGATCAGGCAACTGATAATAAAGCAAGTTAAATGCGAGCAATCACGATAGTGCCTCGGTACATGATTTATATGGGCAGCTAATGGCATAAATTCGCTGGCAAAAGAGCGGATGATAACGTTGTAGCCGCAAAATTTTATTTCGAAGTTTCGTACTAAAGAGATCCAGGAGATGGCTGACGAGGAGTGTCACATCAATCTTCGGCGAAACCAAAAATAAAGACATTTTGCTTTCAAAGTTCAAAATTAGCATAGACCTTTGAGGCTTTACTTGTGCAAATCCATTAGCAGAGATGACCTTGCGGCTCAACGAATTCTAAGAAAATTTCTAAATCTTCGACTCTTGATGTGAATTATGCTAATGCATTTGGCATTGTTACACTCTCAGATTGGTATTAATGGTTGTATTTTGGTACTTAAAAACCGTTTACTTGAGAGGTCTTAGATGATCGCTAACGTATTTTCAAGGCTATTGAAATGGCGATAAAAACGACCACATCATTTCGCACCTCAAGCACTATCCGGCATTCGTGATTTCAAGATCAATTCTGTTGATTTAGTTGGAACTTGTAGACAAGACAGTCTTCAAAATGTCACCACGGGCCTCCATTTTGGGACTTTCAAAAATGTCCTCCGAGCGACCCCTTGAGATAGAACTGTCAAAAAGGGGTGGTTTTGGATTTCCCCTTTTGAAACCACTAAGATCTCTGCATTGACGCCTCTTTTCACCGCCTCGAATTATCTCAAACACGGGGAGTGCCACACAAAACATAAGCAGCAGTGCTGCCATTTTCTTGGACTTATTGTCAGTCTGACAGCCAGGAGCAGGCAACCTACTGCACACTACACTATGTTAGATTAAACATTGTTGTCACTTCCCTTAGAGCACATTCCCTAGCCACATTTCATAACATAATTGAAAACACCTTAGAAGGGACGAAACTTTGGGGAAATGAAGAGAAAAGAAGTACTAAGAGTCATTTGGATAAAGAATGCAATGAAGAAGCAAAAGAGAACCAATGTAGAAAGACGTGATAGTGAAAAGGCTCACAGCTAGTATATACAGATAGATAAAGAAGCACAAAGGAAAACGGTGTAGACAACAAAAATTCAATTTAAAACGCCTTTAGAGTTCAACATTAGCACGAAATAATGGAAAATAAAAGGATCTCTAATTTTTCCCGAATTCTAAACGTTGAATTGTTAAGAAAACTAAGAGCAAATTAAATTAATCCATCACCTCTACCCGCCCACACCGAAGCGATTGTTCTATCTCATTTAGTTCCCGAGATGTTGACTAACTTTAATACTAATTTCCCCATTTTTGAAGGAGTTTCAAACCGACAGAGCTTCGAACTAAACTGAAACCTCAAACGAGAAAATCCATTTCTATCGATCGGGGCGATAAACAGCTTCTCACAAACATCGAATTTTCCCAATACTCAATTTTTTACTCCGTTTCCGATTTTAAGCGCTGGTATTTTGGGGACCTTTACTGCACTGGGCGGGTCGCACTATCTTCACTGCCGTGCTAAAATACCCGAAAAGTGGACACAGCATTTAACGAGCGAAACCGCTTCCTGGCAAATAATATCCATATGCGCAGAATAAACATAACCCAGATAGTTAATAGGGTATTCTCAACGTTCCATACCGGCTTGACCCTGATGGCTTGTCACTTGTGTAAGACCTTGCCTCATAAAGATATAGCCTGTTTCCAAACTAAACATACGGGACTGACACCACGTTTTCCACGTATCTCGTTAAAAAGTTACAGTAGTTTCCTGTCCAGAGAGACTCCTTCAATAACTACAATTTACAACCACTTTATAACTGAGCTGATATGTAGGTCAACTAATTTTTGTATCAAAGAATTCCCTGCAATTTGTCGAGTTTGACGATGGTACCATTATGGGAATTACTATATCCTAAACAACAATGACACATTTTAATCAGGAAAACCGAAATCGGGGATATAATCGAAAAAGTTTTTGGTCATTGTTCAAGAGGCCGAAGGGGTACATTGAAATTTTTGCGGCCTAGAAAAGCTCCTGAAAATTTAAGAAAATCAGAAAAAGGGTTTGGTCCGCCTGGAACGACTTAAATCGACAAATCCAAAGCCCCTCTATCCTATTAAGCATTAAATCATTTGCAGAGATTACCTTGTTATGAAGTCTATAGGAATACCTGCTTGTTTTATCTGTAGGACAATTTACCGCTAATATCAAAACAAACACTATACACACACATATTCGTGCTTTATAAAGCGAACCTCAGATCAATAACTGAACGAGTATTTTTCATGCAGTCATTCCAGTTCTGTGCCACATTCTTATCATTTTTTTTTGCATAACAAAACATAGTTTTTCTCATTAAACCCGAACAGTCTTGGAATCGATACCAAACCAAGGTCCAATCCAAGGTAAACGAACCTAATCACCTAAAGGCAAAGCAAGTCTTGGGGAATGAAACACGTCAATCTCGACCAAGGTTGCTTAACGTGCCTGTTGTGGTAGCTCGATACGGAATTATAAATGACGAACACTTCAAACAATGTATGAACGGTGTAAATGCAAATGCAAGATATCGAACAGTTAAGTAATATCACCGGGAAATTTATGGTTCGAGATTTTCCCCGAAGATTATGCCCATAGTAAACGTGTCATTTATGAGGTACTTGTAACCAGGAGTGGCAGTAAAACCGACTTGAGATAATGTGACGACTGAAGGTTTATCGTTATTGGGAATAATCAAAAGCACAAACAGACTCTGTAATAGATATGGAACCACTAGAGGCGCCAACCTTAATTCTTAATTCAGTCAGAAGTACTTAGAAATCGGTGGTAGATTTTTTCAAATTAGGTAATATTTTCTATCGATTGCGACATGTATAAGGCAACACATCGTTAGCTTTTATCAGTAATTATTAGTATTCACCTACTTGCCAGAATTAGTATGCACGGCGCAAAAAATGATTTAGGAACTTATCAATTTCATTGAAACTTACCTATGTATACGTAAAGCCGTTGTCACATGTCGGGGAAATGTCAATTTGGGCATTTTCCGGTGTATGTGGTGTAAGGCTGTGGACTTTGCAAGTTTCATGCGACGCGCCTTCGCCAATTCGTCAGAAACTGGAAATGAACAGATACTCGTTTTACGATATATTTCATTCAATTTTGAGTCTGTTTTATGTTTTTAATAACGTCGATTAATATGTATTCCCAATGAAAGAGGACGAACAAACCAATAAAAATTTTAACTGATAAATTTAGATTGAAATGCCTGTTCACACATTTCAAATGAACCATTAAAATTGCAACACAAATTTGGTATATACATCGATAATGGTTTTCGGTTTTCAAAAACTAGAATTTTTTATTTGATCAGTTAACCGTTAAATGTTAACAAAAATAATGAATGCTGATATTAAAACTATGAGTCGAGATCTCTCCGAGTACGTTTGACCTGATGAGCCTCAGTGGCGTCAGTATTCTCAATGGAAATATGAAATCTTTTTCGGGTCCAAAACCGGAAAAACTTCGCTATTTTAACCGAAAAACGTAACGAAAATGATTGGTTGGTTGGTGCCGCTCCTGAGACCATCAATTGTAACTTTTTGCAACTATGTAAAGTGCTCTTATATACTCTTTTGCTAGTGAACTATTCCAGGGACGTGGGCAATTTCTTTTTGAGTTAAACGCTAATAAAATTATTCGTTATGAGATATTTGGCCTCGCAAATGCCAGTGGCGTCGGCAATATCGACCAAGGTTTACACAATTTTCCACGCGACTTTTTGGGACGTTGCTGGGCGTTACGAAATGTGTGCCGCCACTGGTCACAACTAATAGACCCAAATAAATTTTAACGAAAGCCGAAAAACTAGCTATCTAAAAAACGGTGATGTTATGAAATATTTATATTACAAGCCCCGTAATGCCGATTGTTACGGCCTATCAGTCTGTGAACTATCACCATTTTTTATCTCCGTTCTTAGCTTTCCTGATCAAACCGTAAACAACTGATACCGCCTATTGATTTCCGAGTACTGTATTGTTTGAATCATGTATGTATGTGTGTCATCCGCACAATCAAGTTCTTGGAGTCGACCATTACAATGGTCATTACGACGTGAAAAATGAAGTCCGAAATACTTCACACCCCAGAAAAGAAATAATCGACCTTATGGTCTCTACCTTAAATAATGACACTCGAAAAGTTGTTCGCGATTAAAAACCGGGAATGATTAATATTCGTATTTCACAATGGTTGCACTGCAACAAACGAACGAGACTTTCATCCGGAATATTAATCATGCTGATAGGATTTTATGGAGTATATTGACTGTTTGATTGTGGTAATGATTTACAAATTGAAATATTCGGTCACAAAAATGTTTATCTGCACGGGATTTGGTTGGGAATTTAAAGTGAGACCAAAGCCGGAGGCCTAGATATAGTTCCACTGGCAAGGATGCGAAGTGTATAATTAGGTCCAGGGCATTTAAAAATAGGTACTTGCTCTTATGACCGCTTTGTTCTAGGCTTGCATAAAGATTAAAAAAAAAAGAAAACAAAAAAAAAACATTAGGGTCGATTTGACGAAAACCCTCCGCCGTGCCGGGGCTGATGTCCTGACCTTTCCTGCATGTGGAGTGCCTACTTCCAAACTTCCTCACGGAAGTTTTATAAATTTAATCTCATTTCGTAAATATTAACACACACTCCGAGGTAAATGAACCCATGCAAATATGATATCCCTTGCTCAGCGGTTATTCGTTCCGTGTAGTTTATTCCCGTGCGAAGGGAAATACACAGATCATGTTTATGTTGCATTTTGTGTTTATATTCAAATAAGCTATTCTGTTTGCTTTCAATCAATAACGATTTCGAAGGGCACTACTCAATAATACTTCTTAATTTAGACATCTTTTTTCTACTGCACGCCAAATGAATCAATAAATCAACGGGGGAAAAAAAACTGATTCAAATCCAAAGCTGCTAAGGCCGATTTTCGGGTAGGGGTTTGGGGTCGGAATATCGCAGACAAAAGCTCCGACCGGGGGTGTTTTAGTGTCTGCCAACTCGACAATAGTTTGATGTTTGCCCGGCTAACGATAATGCAGGACAATAAAGCCTCCTTGTCCGAATTCCGGGAGGGTTAATGTTATCTAAAGGTGACAAGTTACTGTTCTGTGGCAAATATTAGTTTGGAGCTGTTGTGACCGATTGCTCGGGACAGGCCAAATCCAGATTGAGCTGGAAAAGGCGTAGCCGCATTTGAAATGAAAAAAGTCCATGCGTCCAGCTGTTTCGGCAAGTTTATCTATTTTACAGAAATGTGTTGCATGATTAATGGCATTGTTTTATTATTCCTGAGGAGTGAGCCGCCATGGCCATAAAAAGCTCGGATAAATCATAAAAGGCCTCACTTTGCAGAGCTTTTAAATAGTGCAACATTTAGAGAGTGCACTTACAGTGGCGGCGAGAACCGGTCACGGATAAATAAATAATAGGTCCGCGTAAAACTTTTCGTCAAATTTCAGGTTGAGGGACGGACGATTGCGTCAATAGTTGGGCTCACGGCGAGTTTCCGCATCTAAATCCGGAAAATGCATTATCTTATCTGTAATGCATCATAAATCACCAAAACGTAACAAATTATGGGCCATAATGTCACTTTGTGTCTACGTTATTACGTTGTTTATGTTCTCTTTATAGAGCTTCTGGTCTCGCTTTTATGTCCTCTCTCGGTTACTTTTTGTCAAACATTCCCCTTCCTAAACCTCCGTAGCTGATAACACACTCATAATAACCCACTAACATTTCGCTTAATTAATGGCCTGCAGTGAATAAATCGAGGATGGCCGTTAAAGTTTAACAACACCAAAACGATCCATTTCAATTACAAAATGAATCGAGAAGTATTATTTGCTGCGTTCGAGAATTTATTGGAAACTGCTGAAGATCGTTTAAGTAAATTATGGATTCGTTATTCGGACAAAGAACCTCCTGTTTTCTTAAGTTTCACCACGGTGAAGAGATCCGAAATGCGAAACGAGTTCGTCCGTGTTGAAGTAACGGTTTTTGCAATCTTAGCAGCAGCACTCTATTTAAATTGTTTTAAATTCGCAGCTGCACTAATAATTCGGCTTTTTCGTAATTTTGTTTTACCGAGCTTCACATATGAGAAACTTGATAAATATACGCAAAACAACTCGAACGCGGAGCTGGCGACATTAATCATCGAAACCGCTCGTTGGACGTTGGAAACCTGCATGTATGGCGTACGTTCGACCGTTTCACATCACGGCATTAATGCTTTTCTTGTTTTTTGGGACAAATTTATACGGCATGATTTAAGGAAATTCGATAGGTACGCTCTGTCTTTGTGGAAGAAGAGGGAACGATAGATAGAGCCACTGGAAATGGCCAAACTACACACAAATAGCAAGAACGTCATCGTAGCACCACATAAGGAGGGAGCGAAAAAGTGTCTTGAATGGAGAACACGTTACGTGAAAAAATGCAACATTAAATTTTATGATGAACAATGATTACGGTTATTCACCGAAATGTCCACATTGACCATTCTTTCACAGGCGACGACAGCCGAGCATTTTTCGTCACCTTGTACCAGGTCTGTAAATATGAAACCGGAATTTGCCTCCAAATATCCCTGGTGGTCAATATAGGTACTACCTTATCGTGTTATTAGGGTACTACATCTCCTATTTACACCTGAGAACGATTTTCAATTCATAACAATACAGGTTCAACACTGCAGTACAGTTTGCAATAGCTCTGAGTATGTCGAATTTTGTGCCTACAAATTACCATTTGCGGACAGCATTGATTTTCTGTTACCACTTGAAGAAAAACGGCTGCAGATTCACATCGCATGCTTGTTGAAGCTTACGGTGAACATGCCCTTGGAAAATCACAGTGCTGTGAGTGGTTTAAAAAATTCAAAAGTGGCAATTTCGACGTCAATAACGAAGAGCGTGGAAAACCACCGAAAAAGTTTGAAGACCGTGAGTTGCAAGCTTTGTTAGATGAGGACGATACTCAAACGCAACAACAATTAGCGAACCAATCAAATGTGACACGAGAAGCCATTTCCGTTCGTTTGAAAGCTACGGGAAAAATTCAGAAGATAGGAAAATGGGTTCCACATGAACTCGATGAAAGACAGCAAGAAAACCGAAAAACCACTTGCCAATTGTTGCTTACCAGGTATAACAGAAAGTCGTTTCTTCATCGAATTGTGACTGGTGACGAAAAATGGATCTATTTTGAGAATCCCAAACGTAAAAAGTCATGGGTAACTCCAGGCGAACCATCAGCATCGTCAGCAAGACCAAATCGATATGGACGGAGAACAATGCTCCGTGTTCGGTGGGATCAAAAAGGCGTAATTTGTTATGAGCTGCTAAAACCTGAAGAAACAGTTAATACTGAACGTTACCGACAACAAATGATGGACTTGCATCGAGCTTTGCGTGAAAGACGACCAGAATATCGAGAACGGCAACACAAGGTGATATTGCTTCATGATAATGCACCATCACTCACTGCAAAACTGGTGAAGGAAACGATTGGGACGTATTATCGCATGAGGCTTACTCACCCGACTTAGCACCATCCGATTATCGCTTATTTGCATCGATGGGGCACGCTCTTGCAGAACGGCACTTCACCTCTTACGAAACAGTTCAAAAATGGCTCGATGAACGGTTTGCCTCAAAAGAACGACAGTTCTTTTGGCGTGGCATCCACAAGTTGCCAGAGAGATGGGAAAATGTATATGTTACGATGGGAAATATTTCGAACAAAATATTTTTTATAATTATTGCGCAGCTAAGTTATACTTCTTATTAAAGGATTCCGGTTTCATATTTACAGACCTGGAATATCCTTAAAACAACTAACTCTGATTAGGAATCTCCGACCCTGGTTGTAGTGGCCGTTCAAAATCAATTCAGAAGTTCAGACTTTCCACAAGGGGGTGGGCCAAAAGTGCCAATATCCCGATGGTTAAACAACGGAGTCTTCCCTTTATCCTCCTGATTCAAAATTAATGCCCATACGGGCAGTAGGTACGAAACTAATTTCCAAGGCCTATATACCCCAAGCAATATCCAGGCTATTTACATTACAATAAAAAGGAGATCGTGCATGATAAAAACGACGTATACTAGCTACGTTATAGGTTTACACCTATTTTTGGAAGTGCATATTTTCCCATGGCAAATACAACGGCAATAAATACTGTGTGTCCAAAAAGAAAACGGGCAAAGCTAAAACTCAGTTATTTATGAACAGATTTTGATGAACTAAAAACGAAATAAAATTATACTTTTCAGACTACTAAGTAACGTCGAAGTTAATTTCTTTTGTGTTCAACTTCTTTTGCTTCAAGTGCTAATTTTACAATTTCAAATAGAACTCCATATTTTTCCAAATTTAATTATGCATGAAAATTTAATGTTAAAACAATATTTAATTAAAAAGTTTGAACAATGTGAATTATGTAACCATTTGTAACGTCGTGAGGTCATCTGCGTCATTCTAGGATCATCTGCATTTCATATCGTCTCATCCTATGGTATTATATTCTACGAAGACGCCTGACGTCATGGACACGTGACGCTTATATGATACCTAGCATGAAGGGACGAGAAAGAGCCGCCCTTAATTATTCGAATGACATCATTCGTTCTCATAATTTTCTGTGAGCAGTTATGTTGCAAGGGTGATTAGTGCAAATTCATTCTGTAGATAATCATTTTATGTATCTGACGACATATGACATCTTAAAACAATTTTAAACTGGAAAATTCTATTCCTTTGACTACCAACACATTGGCTCGAATATTACAAATAGAATTTTTCTTCTGCATTTGACAACGCATTTATCGAAATTGATACTTGACGATTATCGCCAATGATTTTTATTCCACTAAAAAACTGATTTGTATCAATCACCCTTGCAGCAATACTGCCCAGAGAAAATTATAAGAAGGAATGATGCGATTCCAGTAGATAAGGGTGGCTTGGTCCCTTCTCGCTGGGTATCACGTGGACGCCAGTTGTTCAAGACGCCAAGCGTCTTTGCACAAGATGGTGCAACAGGATGAGATGGAATGAAATGCAGATGATTATAGAATAACGCCGACGGTTCCGTAACATCAGAAATGGTGGTGTAGCTCGTATTGTATAACTCATGGTGTAGAAGTCACAATGTCCAAATTTAGGGTACAGATGGCTACGTAACTCATATCGTCCAAATTTTTAAATTTTTCCAATTAAAAATTGTCTTAACATTAACTGGTCAAACATCATAAAATTCAGAAAACTATTTTCTATCAAAAAATATTAAAAAAATATTAAGTCCTATTTGAAATTCTAAAGTTGACACAAAGAAGCGGAAGTTGAGTTTTAAACAAACTTTGACGTTGTTTGGTGGGCCGAAAAAATGATTTTTTTGGCTCTGAGTTCGCCAAAATCCGTGAATAAACAACTCAGTTATGGCTTCGCTCGTTTTCTTGAGACGCCCTGTGTAAAAACAAATTTAGTTAGCGATGACGAAACACCAACGCTGGTCTGGGAGAGTTCAGAGCTTTAACGAGTCGGTTGGAAGAAAAAAACAATTAGAACGTCAAATATTAACAGTAGAAACTCGTTTAAATATTCAACAAATTCTGACATCACCGATAAAGTGTATCTTAACAGTGTTAAGCTTGAACCTACGGGCAACTGGTACCCAGCTATCGTGTTGGGCATATAATATTTTTTATGAAAAATTAGTAATGGTTTAGCAAAAGAAAAATAAATTAAACAATAGTGACTCTGATTAAAACGGTGAAGACAGTGATGCCCTAAGAATAGGTTCAAATTTTTTAGCGGTCGCAATAAAGTTGTAACACCCGGTAGTGAAGGTGAATGCGCAAGATTGATATTTTGTTTAATTAATAAGTAAAGAAATTATAAACAATCGCGACGGTCGCGGAAGTCTGTAGTGTGTGGCGTGTGCCTTGCTGCCATTACGCTCTCTGTTTCGGCGAGGGACGCATCACCTACATGCATATTCTGGAAGTGCATCCAGTCTAGAATTACTTCTTCCGCCTGGACGAACCTCAGTTCGGAAAATACCTGTCCACCCTAACGAAACCCAATGGCTTTTCACCCGATGGTAACGAAATCAGGCGAACTATCTTATGAGCCATATGGGCACACGTTCCGCTACTATTTATTCAGTGCGGCGCGATTTCAGCAATTCGATATGGCAGCTGCTTGCTCAGCCCCGGCTATTATTACACGTCCGATATTTGTCTTCTTTTTCGCCGTTTCCTGATTTCGAACAGAGTGAAACAAAAATAGGACCCTCCGCAGTCACAGTGCCTCGTGCCTTTGATTAAATCTGGCCATATTTCACATTCCGACTCCGCCATCCTGACGGCCGCCCCTGAAATGACAAATCACGCGTTACAGACTTCGCTTAAGTGAGAATAATAATTCTCGAAAGAAATCAGCCGGCATACAGTGGCGGGAAAAAGTCTATGTACAACCTACAAATATCGCTTTACAATAACTTACCCTTACAAATAACTCTTACAAGCTATGGGAATATAAGGTAACGAGCAAAATTTAACCTGAGCATATACAGTTGTGGACAAAAGTATGGAATATTTTCTGGAACAGCATTTTTTCGGTGATCATTTTTGTTCCGGTCCTCGAAGTTTGTTGACAAGGTAAAGGCATGGTCCTAAATTCACCGTACCAATATTCGGCTTAGGAATGTTGTTTTTAAAAAAGCTGTTGTTAAAAACAATTTATTTGCTGAACAAAAGTATGGAATGCCACGTAGCGTTGTAGTTGATGGGGCCACTATTAGTTATTCAGCCCGATTGAGCGGTGCATTTTACGTGAAATACGCAAAAAAAGCGTTTTTCGGAAGATTTTTGGAATTCAATAGTCCAAGTGCCACGTGGCGGTAACAATCCAAACAAGACGTTGCAAAGACATTAAAAATCAGCCAAAGGAGCATCTTCAAAGCTTTAAGAAAATTTGGCACTTATGAGGATGTAAAAGATGGCCTGAAACCTGGACGCCCGAGAAAACCAAATGTCACCACCCATCGATAGATTAAAAAAATCTTATCTGCAGATCCCGGCAAGTCCTCCAGGATTATAAAGCAAGAAATCACTAACAACAGTGACATCAACATAAGCGATCGCACTCTACGTCGTCGGTTGTGCGAAATGGGATTAGGAGGGAGGATTGCAGTGAAGAAGCCCTGAATTTCGAAGATGAACAGAAGAGCCAGAACTAAATTTGACCAGGAACATTTGTTTTGGTCACCTCCGAAGTGGAGTACTCTTCTTTTCAGTGCTGAAACTAAAGTTAAAATTTTTAATTCTGACGAGAAAATTTATGTTCGTCGACCTGTGGGGCTTAGGTTTGGTCCCAACTATCAAAAACCATCAGTGAAACATGGTGGTGGCAGCATAATGGCATGGGGATGTTTTTCTCCGTCCGGCGTTGGACCATTGGTCAAAATTGAGGGAGTCGTAGATCGGTTTCAATACAGTCATCCTTGAGAACCATATGCTGACGAAGATACGCCTTTACTTTGGCCCTTTCAGCAGGACGACGACCTTAAACATTCATCCTGATTAATAAAAAATTGGCTGAATGACAACAACACTCCTGCATTAGAGTGGTCGTCTCAGTCTCTGGATCTCGATACGATTGAACATCTCCGGGAACCCTTGAAATGAAAAATTCGAGACAGGAATGTGTCCAATCGGGATGAGTTGTGGAAAGTCCTGCAGGAAGAATTGGTGAAGGTCCCTATGGCCATTTGTGAAAATTTAATTGATTCTATGCACCGTCGATAACATATTGTTATCGATTCGAAAGGATATGCCAAAACAAATTAGTTTATTTAAAGTTTTGTATTTATTATAATGGATTTTACGAAGTATTTCATTCTTTTGTCCAGCGCAATTTATTGTTTTTGTTTTTTATATGTTTGTTGAAATGAACTTTTTTGTTTTCGCATATAATATTGTTAAATATGCACTAGGGTTTTCATACAATATGCTTATTTTTTAATAATCAACTATTTTAATATAAAACTATGATGGATTTAAAATATTCCGTACTTTTGTGCACAACTGTATTACTTTCGATTGAGCCGATTGATAATTGTAATAATATTGAGTGATAACTGAACCAGTATCGAGTTTATTAACAGTATTTAAATAAAAGTGAATTTAGCAACAGAAAAGAAGTTTGCGTACATTAACAATTCGAATGAAATTAACAATTTTAGCAACGGGCTGGACCTCCTTTTAATTTGATGATTTCCTTTGACCTATTTCGTATTGAGTGGCCTAATTTAGCCGTTTCCTCTTGAGAAATTTTTGATCGTTCTTCTTGCAATTTCTCTTTAAGCACAACGTTTGAAGTTATTTGATGTTTTCGAATCCTTCGGTCCGATAACTCCCAGAAATGCTCGATGGGATTAAGGTCTGGCGATTGAGGTGGGGCATGCAATTGTCTAGGAGTATTATACAGCAAACATTCCTTAACAATACCTGCGGTATATTTGGATCATTATTTTCTTGATAAATATATTGTTCCACTAACTTCTACTATTCGGCTGAAGGTCTTAATTTTCTCTTTAAAACGTCCAAAAACACAAAACGATCCATCTTAGAGTCAATAAATTTCAATACTCCCGCTCCACTTATTGGTGTGACCCCCCCCCCCCCCTCCCCCACACACACACACACCGTGAAATGTCCACCACCGGGCTTTACAGTGGGTATTAAACGCTTTGGATTCATTTTGGTATTGGGTTTTCTCCACACAATTCGCCTTCCATCTGAACCCCAAATGTTAAATTTACTTTTGTCAGTCCAGATAACTCGATCCCAAAACGCCAAAGGCTTTCTAACATAAATTTTCGTAAACAGCAACCCCTTCGTTTGATTCATTTTAGATACAAAAGGCTTGCTTCGAGCAACACACCCTCTATATCCATGGTTTTTTAACAAATTCTGAACAGTTTTGGAAAAAATGGTTTTACGAAATCGTTGTTCAATCGTTGCAACCAGTTTAAGAGTACTAACTTTAGGATCTTTAAGAGTCCTTAACAGATACCGCTCTACTCTCTGATCTAACAATCTGAGACGGCCAGATCCTGCTTTTACTCATTCAGTATTAGCCACAATACTTGAAATTTAAAATATTGCGCTTTTATATATTGGGTTGTTCGATAATGAATGTCGTTTTATTCTCATACATGTAGATGGTTTAATCTATACATATCGAGTAATAGTGATCTGGTCGCTTATATTATTACATGCCTTTTTAAAGGTTATGTTTTAGACTCTTTTCGATCGAAAATTGAACGTGATCAGTAAACAAGAAGTCGTTTAAAATTTAAGTTGAAGATGGACAATCAAAGTGAGCATTATCGACACATTTTATTGTTTTACTTTCGAAAGGGCAAAAATGCAGTACGAGCTCAGAAGAAATTGTGTGAAGTTTACGGTGAGAACTGCCTTACCGAACGCCAACGCCAGCGTTGGTTTTCTCGCTTTCGTTCCGGAAATTTTAACGTCCAAGATGCACCACACACACCCTGGACGTCCAATCACCATTGATAACGATAAAATAAAGACCTTAATCGAAGCTAATCGGCGTATGACAACTCGAGAGATGGCAGAAAAGTTCAACATATCGAATAAACCAACCGTTTCTCTGCATTTAAAAAAGCTCGGGTACGTTAGCAAATTGGATGTTTGGGTTCCTCACGAATCGAAGGAAATTCACCTCACCCAACGCGTTAACATGTGCGATTCTTTGCTGAATCGTAACCAAAACGACCCACTTCTGAAAAGAGTCATAACGGGTGATGAAAAATGGATTGTCTACGATAACGTAGTCCGAAAACGATCACGGACCAAACAAGATAAACCTGCGCAATCGACGTCCAAAGCCGACATTCATCAAAAGAAGATTTTGCTATCTGTGTGGTGGGACTACAAGGGCATTCTTCATTTTGAACTGCTTCCGAGAAACCGAACTATTGATTCGAATGTTTACTGTCGTCAGCTATCGAAATTGAACGAAGAAATCAAAAGAAAACGTCCTGAACTCGCCAATCGCAAAGGGGCACTGGTCCATCACGATAACGCTGGACCCCATACGTCTTTAATAACGCGTCAGAAATTATTGGAACTAAATTGGGAACTGATACCTCATCCACCATGTAGCCCTGACTTGGCGCCATCAGATTATTATTTGTTTCGTTCTCTTCAAAATCATTTCAGTGGTAAAAATTTCGATTCTGATCAAGCCGTTAAAAATGTATTGAATCAATTTTTTACTTCTAAAAATCAAGGCTTTTTCGAACGCGGAATTTTCCAACTTGCCGAAAGATGGCGAAAGGTCATCCACCAAGATGGCCACCACATCATTCATTAATATAAGTATATTCACTTTGAAAAAACATAAAAAAATACGACATTAATTATCGAACAACCCAATAGATACCCCTGAACTAATAAAAACAAAGGCAGTAAAGCAGGAATATCTTAATATTGTCGGATCTATACAAGGTGTCCCATTTAAAGGAGTGATTCAACCCAAAATCGGCAATAAAAAAATTGTTCAAATAAAAGATGTTCATTTTTTGAAAATTTACAAAGATCTGTAAAAAAAATACGAGATTGCCATTTGAAAAAAAAATTCTTGAAATGATCTTAAAATGACGTTTTGGCCAAAAATCACTATCTTCATATGTCCCCTTCTTTATTGGACGACTTTTGTTTGGAATTTTTTTTTCATACAAGGTACAGTTCTTGAGTAATCTTCAACCATAGCTTTAAATGGGACACCCTGTAGATAGTATTTACATTTTGTTGTTTGCACTCTTGTATAGAAAAAAATAATAAACAATTTTTCATATTGGACAAAATACTTGGAACTTATTTTTTGTGATTTAAAAGCTGTTTTTACGTTTATTTATTGTTTTTTTGACCATTTCCTTTTAAATTCCTGTTACTTCCCATTCTTCGAAAATGGCAAAAGACAAATCATATTCACTTTATTTGAGAAGCAGAGTTACTCAGTTTTATAATCAAGGAATATTGTAAAAAGATATTAAAAGTGTTAGAGTGTACGACCATTTTATCCCTGGAAAAAGTACAGGCAAGCCTAAAAAGATTGTTAGACGAATGGATAAAACAAATGATCAACATTGCCAAAAGTGATCCGTTTCTGTCATCATCAAAGATGCTGCAAAAAATACAGATAAATGGATATTCGGAAATTTCATCAAGAACCACCAGAAGAAGGCTGTTAGAAGATGATCTAAGAGCTTACCGTCTAGCAAAAAAAAACACTGTTACTGCAGAACATTAAGACACGGTTACAATTTGCACTCAATAATATTCACTGGACAGTACAAAATTGGAAAAAAGTTCTTCTTAGTGATGAATTCAAATACAACCCATTATTTCTAGTGACGGTATAGTACACGTAAGGCGTCCAAAGGATGAAAGACTAAATAAAAAACATATTAAACCCATCTTTAAGCATGATGGTGGAAGTATGTTAGTGTGGGGATGCTTTCCTTGGTACGATATGAGTCCCATTTAGTGTATCATTGGAAAAACGGGCAGATTCATGTATCGAGATATATTGAGAAATTTGCCGGAGCCCTATTCATTTAAATCAATGCCAGTTAACTTTATTTTCCAACACGACAATGATCCGAAACACTATTCAAAACAAGTGAAAGAGTGATTAGAACGAGAACAAGTTTATATCATAAAGTGGCCTGCCCAAAGTCCTGATTTAATCCTAATAGAGAATTTATGGGAGCTCGGTGATTGTATGTTTCGAACAAGGGAACCCATTAGAAATGGACACGAACGCTTTGAAAGGCTCACACAAGTCTGGCATCAAGTTGATTGGCGATTAATTGGAGAACTAATAGAATCAATGGCTAGAAGAATGGTTGAAGTGGTTAAACTCGAGGGATATTGCACCAAATACTAAGGATGTTTTTGTTTTAATTTTGGACATTGAGACTTTCTATTAAGTTGACTAGGTTCCAACAATTGCGTCCAGCTATTATTAATTTCTTTGCTATAAACTAAATAAAGTTTTGTAGGAAGCATTTTTTAAAATTTTGTTATGGTTGAAATGTATATTTACTCAGAATAAAACTACATCGAAAAAACTTGACGATATTCACCTACTTTTTAATTTATGCGAACTTCAAAAAAGCTCCAAGTATTTTGGCCAATACTGTAGATTTCATCTTTCTTTGTAATTTCGAATTACCCTTTGTACCGACGAAGGTCTTTTGCCAACAATTTTACCCACTTGCCTTAATATTTTTCCCTCTTTCCATAGCTTTACCATAACTTCTCCGAATTCGATTGCAATTTGCTTATTCTTAAGGCTCATTTTGGAAACTTCTGGTAAATCCAGGCAACAAGTACTGAATGCAAATAATCAACTTGTTTCAACTCTTCTCTGCGGCTTATTCGATCGAAAATAATAAAAACAATTTATGTACGCATACTTTTTTCTTATTAATGACGCATTAACTGTTTTATTTAAATAAATTGTCATATTTAACGCGTGTAGCAAATTTTTATTGAGATTAATTTATTAAATTACAATAACCAATTGTTTCGATATTCTCATTTGTTCGCAAATATTCTCATAATATTTCAGATTTGAAACGAACTTTGTTGCTCATACGCAGACCATTTTTCCGCCAATGTACGTTCCACCTATCGCCCTTAATTTTCCCTTCAGGCCCTTCATTTTCCCTTCAGGTCGCTTTAATAACTGTAATATTAACAGTGACGAAAGTGGTGGCAATCCATATTCCGTCAGAAGAAACTTTGCCAGAAGTGGGAACAAGGGAACACACGTCACGCGAATTGTGTATTACCTTGTCCCCTGAAATTTATATCAACATTCCGTGAGATGAACTCTTAATTCAACAAAGGTCTTATGGTAGATCGGCGCCCATTAAGGGCATTTGCATTTGCTTGACGGGGCATTTGATTAATAAGGCCTTAAATGGATTTTTTTTGGAGATAAGCAACGTTATTGATGCTACTAACTTTTTTTGTGAGCTAGTGACGAACCTGTGCGAGAGCGCTCACTTAATTCGATCTATTCGTTCATTTGGATGTGTAGAACCGGTAAAAAAGATGCTCCTAAGCGAACTAATTTAAACCGGCTCCTGTTCGCCGGAAATTGAAGAAGTTTAACAAATTATGGAGTCGATAATTGTTGTTTCCCTTGGCGAATTTTCAATTACCGATTTTGTTTGTGTTGGGATATAGATTTAAATTTTTCGTTTATGAGGAAGAATGCGAAATAAAATTGCCCGAGCGGAGGAACGTTTTGTTTTTAATTAGTTCGTTTAGTTGCGCAAGCAAAGTAGAAACTTTGAAATTAACTAAAACGAGCTCATGTAACGTTATACATATTAGGAAATGTTCTGACTATACAAAATTGCAAAATTAGTTTTAACAAAATTTCGCTTTGCCGTGCGAATTAGTTGCAGGGCAACTCATTGCAGAGTGGTTAAAACAAGATTCTCGAAGTTGAGAGGTGGAAAAAAGCTCTCGGGGTGTAGCGCCGGAACGATTGGAACCAACACAGGCCGGCTCCAGTGCAGACAGCAGCAAATACACATTATCCTAAACGTCATTCTTCGGGAAAGTCCTGGTCTCCGCATTCGAGAATCTGGTCCTGGAATAAAGACCAACCCTGGGTATAAACAGGCAAAACTGCATGGAAAACCCCTGCTTCTGAATCTGGGGGGTCGAAGTGGTTTGGGGAGTGGCCTTGGACAGCAAGCTCACCTGGAAAAGTTAAGCGAAAAAACGTGCAATCAGATAGTATCACTGGCATGGCAGCTGCACCGACCAATGGAAGAAAATGGGGACTGAAACTCCACGTTCTCTACTTCCGCCAGAAAGCCTCCCACGGCCTGTGGATACGTAGTTTGACGGTCGATGATGATTAAGACCTATTCTGAGCTGAAGTTAATGAGACTTACGAGGCGAACCCCACTCAAATGTTTTTCTCGCTCGAGATATTGGGTTGTTCGATAATTAATGTCGTATTTTTTTATGTTTTTTCAAAGTGAATATACTTATATTAATGAATGATGTGGTGGCCATCTTGGTGGATGACCTTTCGCCATCTTTCGGCAAGTTGGAAAATTCCGCGTTCGAAAAAGCCTTGATTTTTAGAAGTAAAAAATTGATTCAATACATTTTTAACGGCTTGATCAGAATCGAAATTTTTACCACTGAAATGATTTTGAAGAGAACGAAACAAATAATAATCTGATGGCGCCAAGTCAGGGCTACATGGTGGATGAGGTATCAGTTCCCAATTTAGTTCCAATAATTTCTGACGCGTTATTAAAGACGTATGGGGTCCAGCGTTATCGTGATGGACCAGTGCCCCTTTGCGATTGGCGAGTTCAGGACGTTTTCTTTTGATTTCTTCGTTCAATTTCGATAGCTGACGACAGTAAACATTCGAATCAATAGTTCGGTTTCTCGGAAGCAGTTCAAAATGAAGAATGCCCTTGTAGTCCCACCACACAGATAGCAAAATCTTCTTTTGATGAATGTCGGCTTTGGACGTCGATTGCGCAGGTTTATCTTGTTTGGTCCGTGATCGTTTTCGGACTACGTTATCGTAGACAATCCATTTTTCATCACCCGTTATGACTCTTTTCAGAAGTGGGTCGTTTTGGTTACGATTCAGCAAAGAATCGCACATGTTAACGCGTTGGGTGAGGTGAATTTCCTTCGATTCGTGAGGAACCCAAACATCCAATTTGCTAACGTACCCGAGCTTTTTTAAATGCAGAGAAACGGTTGGTTTATTCGATATGTTGAACTTTTCTGCCATCTCTCGAGTTGTCATACGCCGATTAGCTTCGATTAAGGTCTTTATTTTATCGTTATCAATGGTGATTGGACGTCCAGGGTGTGTGTGGTGCATCTTGGACGTTAAAATTTCCGGAACGAAAGCGAGAAAACCAACGCTGGCGTTGGCGTTCGGTAAGGCAGTTCTCACCGTAAACTTCACACAATTTCTTCTGAGCTCGTACTGCATTTTTGCCCTTTCGAAAGTAAAACAATAAAATGTGTCGATAATGCTCACTTTGATTGTCCATCTTCAACTTAAATTTTAAACGACTTCTTGTTTACTGATCACGTTCAATTTTCGATCGAAAAGAGTCTAAAACATAACCTTTAAAAAGGCATGTAATAATATAAGCGACCAGATCACTATTACTCGATATGTATAGATTAAACCATCTACATGTATGAGAATAAAACGACATTCATTATCGAACAACCCAATATTTTACATCAAATATAAATATGCTCTAGAGGTTTTACGGGGGTTATTAATTCTTTTCATTCTCATCGGAGTTACAGTACCGCTCAAAAATAAAGAAACTTTCACGTTCTGTCCATAGTTTTATAATTAGGTGTCATGAACTTTATTTAATTTCAGAAAAATATTTACCTTTAAATGCTCTTCTGAAAGCGTACAAGTCAAATTTTAACGACTTTGTAAATAATTGGAAAAAATTGTTTATAATTTTAAACGGACAAAAATGGAGAAGCTTTTCCTCATCTTTACCACTTTATGAACTTTGGTCGCCTAAGTAGATTCAGATTTTGGCCGCATATTTAAAAAGGTCAACAAAATGCCTCGTAGTGAGAATTTGCCTGATCAAATTAAACAAATCGAAATTTAAAAATATCGTTCCGGAGTGAGGCAAGTTGACATCGCTAAAGATTTAAACTTGCATAAAAGTGTTGTTTTCAAGCAAATTCAAGTGACACAAAGACGATGGACCCTCGTTAGCGTTTCTAAACCAGGATGACCCAGACAAACAACTTTAGCCTCAGACAAGTTAATTAGAGGATGCGCGTTAAAAACTCCATTTGTAATTGCTGAGGATATATAAAAAAAGATTACCCATCGATTGCGATTTTTGTTAGACCAGTTAAAAGACGCGTGTGCCAAGAAAAATTTTACGATAAACGACCTGTCGAAAAACCCTTCGTATCTAAAAAAAATAGACAGACAAGACTTGAATTTGCCTCATAACGTTCGATCTATAGCTTTAGCCAGTGGAAAAACGGTACCTTGGTCAGACGAAAGTAGTAAGCACAATCTATTATCACACATCTATATACATGGGTACGGCGTCCTGCGAATGAACGATTCAACCCTGAGCATATGAAACCCACAATGAAACACTGAGGAGAAAACATCCTTGTTTGGGAATGTTCTTCTGGACATGGAGTAAGACCACAAGTACAAATTAACGGGCTTATGGATCGGCATATGTACCTCAATATATAGGGCGTTTCCCAAGTACGGTACATAACTTCGCGAGCGTATTTTACAGCTAAAATAAAGGTAATTTTGCCATATAAACTATATCCCAAAAATGATCCGTTGCGGAAATACAGGGTGTGAAAATTTTATTGTCTGAAATTTAATATCTCGGGCACAGATTAATAAACGGTGTCGGTGATTAGTAAAATGTCGACAATTTCGCTATCAAACAGGCAAGTACACAACAAAACAATTCATATCCTCGTACAAGTATTTCCTCTTAAGAATAATAAAAAAAAATGAAAAAAATTTAGCTACAATGTTTTTTATTTATTTACTCGGAAACGGTGCGTCCTACGGAAAAAAAGTTAAGAGACCTTTCTTCTTGCAAATCGAACACATAATTAAAAAAGGAACAAAATATTGGAATAGAACAGTGGCGTACCACACTTTCCCTTCAAAATATCCAGCAATTATCCTGCCCGAACGCCACTGGTTACGCAACAGCTACTGTTTTTAGCGTAAAACACGCACCGTTGCTAACTCCCAAACCCTACAAAATTTCGTTAAAATGTCTCAAGTAGTTTCGGAAATATTTAAAAAATTGAAATTTTTTAAAGAAATTTTGACACCCCGTATTCCCGCAACGAAGCATTTTTGGGATATAGTTTATACAGGGTGGGCCACGAGTAACGCCTCGGAATTTCGTGACAAAGCCGAGAGATTTTTTAACTGTTTCTTTTTTGAGGTGCATACAGACTAACTAGAGCTACATTTTAAAATTATTTTCAAAGTATACAGAGTGTCCCAAACACATGTAATTGATCAAAGTTGCATTTTTTTAAATGGGATCCCCTGTATATTACATAATTTTTGAACTCGACCATTAAAATAAAATTAAATTGTATTAAGGTTTATGGTGTCTAACTCTAGCAGTTTTTGAAATAATTCAGTTTTTGTCAAGATGCAAGATAATTTTCAACGCCCAATCTCTCGTCCCATATTTAAGTTTTTAAAACAAAATTTTAATAGGAAGCCATCAAGGGACCAAATTTGGTACTGTAAGTTTCAAAAAGCCGGCGAATTGTACAGGGTGTTCTAAAAATCTAAAAAGCTAGATTACCTGACCTTACCCCCATGGATTATTTTTTATGGGGGTATGTAAAAAATGAAGTTTATAAGATTCCTCCTGCCACGGCTGATGATATGAAAATAAGAATTAGAAATGTTTTTACCTCTGTTACGCCACAAATGCTAGAAAATGTCGGAAAATCTTTTGAAGAAACAATCAAAATATGCATAGAAGAAAATGGTCATCACGTAGAACACCTGATATAAATTTGTTTAATTATACTTTGTTTTCTGGTTTTTGTTAATATTGTTAAAATTGTAATATACAAATATACGCAAATAAATAATTAAATTGCACGGATATTTTAGCAATTTCATATGGCATAATACTAAAATTGGGGATTTAGATATTTTTTTAAAAATGTATGTTTTTTTGCGAAAATGAGTAGAGCTAGGTATAGGAAATCCTAATGATATTCAATACATAAGTAAATTCGGCATCTAACAGTAACACTACATACCGGGTGTCCCATTTAAATTAAAAAAGTTATTAACAGTTAAAAGTCGAACGAATTTGGCGCTATTTTTAGAACACCCTGTACAATTCGCCGGCTTTTTGAAACTTACAGTACCAAATTTGGTCCCTTGATGGCTTCCTATTAAAATTTTGTTTTAAAAACTTAAATATGGGACGAGAGATTGGGCGTTGAAAATTATCTTGCACCTTGACAAAAACTGAATTATTTCAAAAACTGCTAGAGTTAGACACCATAAACCTTAATACAACTTAATTTTATTTTAATGGTCGAGTTCAAAAAATTACGCAATATACAGGGGATCCCATTTAAAAAAATGCAACTTTGATCAATTACATGTGTTTGGGACACTCTGTATACTTTGAAAATAATTTTAAAATGTAGCTCTAGTTAGTCTGTATGCACCTCAAAAAAGAAACAGTTAAAAAATCTCTCGGCTTTGTCACGAAATTCCGAGGCGTTACTCGTGGCCCGCCCTGTATAACAAAATTACCTTTATTTTAGCTGTAGAATACGCTCCCGAAGTTATGTACCGTACTTGGGAAACGCCCTGTAATGTAGAATACAATGTTACCATACTCTGAGGCAAACTTACTTTTAACTGGGAAATTCACGCACGACAATGATCCCAAACATACCGCCAAATTAATCAAGAACTTTTTGGAAGCTGAACAGGTTGAGGTAATAAAATGGCCAACGCGGGGCCCCGACATGGATCTTTCAGAGAACTTGTAGCACCAATTTGAGGCTGACGTGAGACCGTGAGACATAAAAATGCGGAAAATTTTAAAAATAAACAAGAATTATTCATTGCCCCGTTACCGGCTTGGGGTAACATATCCGAAAACTTTGTTAAAAAACTAATAAAATTCAAGTACAAAAGATAACAAGCAGTTATTAAAAGTAAAGGTTATCCAGCAAAATATTGAAAGAATACATTGGTAATTTTCATTTTCGTAAATGTTTCTCCATTTATGTCCATATAAAAATTTATAGTATTCTTGTTTACTCAGAATAAAAATTCTTTTTTTTTATAATATTTTTTTCAATTATTGCTTTATCACTTATCTTATATTCATTCATATGTGTTAAATTTGAATATTACTACACTGTATAAAATTACAGCAAATTATTGAATGTTTCTCCACTTTTAGCCGGTACTGTATGTAGCATGTAATGTAAACAAGCCCTAGACCTTTGAGGCGCATTATTCATTCTTTATTGTATTATTTTTTTAATAACGCCTCCCACTCCAGCATAAGTTGCCGTAGCGATGGAATTGCTCTCAGTTAAAACTAACTGGGAATAATATTTACCCTTTACTAAGGGCTTAGACGAAAACCCTTGTTAACGTTTCGTAGACAAGTCTATCACCGTCCTCGAAACCGAGGGAGAAAGAGTAAAAACACGAAAATAAACGAGAATTCATGACAGGTGAATATCTAAGATGTGTGGAGAAACTCTGAAAATTGACCTGGTCGTCGCTTGACCGATAAGATGAATTCTCTTTAAGTCTTCCTTAAAGTTATGGGTCCGTGATATGACCGATAATACGAGTCGTCCATAAGTATTCCTAAAGCTTAACAATAATTAAAATAGGCTGTGTTTAGCGCCTCATCTTTAGAAGCAGGGAAGCTTATACAGGATGTCTTGTATTAGTAGGCCAATTCGCGAACTGGAAATTCCTTGTGCGAGAATAATAACATTCCCCTCATGGCATTTTTTTCTTTGGCGCTTTATACTCGTTATACGGGATGTTACACTTAGTAAAAAAAACTTTTGTTAATATCTTGACTATTACTAATACTATAACATATTTTAATGAAATTTTACAGTAATGTATAGTCCGATTGGGTGCATATTTTCCATGATTTATGTTCAAAAAAATTTGAAGAAACAATGGAGAAAATGGGGGTCGTGTACAAGTTTTTCCCCTAACTTTTCTGTGCGCACGCCAATGGTGCATTTGTTTATTTATTCAAATTAGTTGTTTCTTTGCCTCGATTTCTTCGTTCTCTTAAAATTTTAATTGACAACTTACTTTAGAAGATATTACAACTTATTATCCCCCGATACATGGCTTCCATCTTTTATTTACTCTTTTATATACTTCGAGCTAAAACGACTCGTTTTCACTAGGGATTTCAATGCAAAAATTGTTCACTGCAATGTCCCTTATAGCGTCCAACAAACTGGTACAACGTAATATTTTGGCAAACCTTATACAGGGTGTCCCAGACTGAAGGAGTCAACGCTTAACCACATGTTCTTTGGTCAAAAATATATCGATTCATGGTGATATACTTACACAGGGTGAGTCGGGAGGATCGTGCCAAACTTCAGGAGCGTGTTGTACATGAAAAATAAATGTAAAAAAACTCAAGTGTTGTTATCCGATTTTCGTTTGTTTACAAGTTATAGCGTAAATAAAATTAAAACATAAAATTTTAAAAATTTATAAATTTCATAAGAAATTCCATAAATTAATACGTTGGATTGGTCGTGGTGGCCCTATTAGTTGGCCTCCAAGGTCTCCAGACCTCACACCACTAGACTATTGTTTGTGGGGTTGGTTCAAACTGAAGTGTACAGAGTAAAAGTGGACACTCAAGATGCACTAATTCAACGCATTAGAAATGCTGCAGCTGCCATTAAAGAAAGACATGAAACAATCAGGAGCGCAACGAATGCTCTTCATAGACGAAGCCGAAAATGTTTAGAAGTTAATGGTAATATTTTTGAACATTTAGTATGATATCCAAACGTTAATTTATGGAATTTCTTATGAAATTTATAATTTTTTTAAAAATTTTATGTTTTAATTTTATTTACGCTATAACTTGTAAACAAACGAAAATCGGATAACAACATTTGAGTTTTTTTACATTTATTTTTCACGTACAACACGCTCCTGAAGTTAGGCACGATCCTTCCGACTCACCCTGTATACGAAATTGTATCCTTCTGGAGATACAAGCTCTTAAAGTCTCACTCTTTTTTTAAGTTTTGCAGATAAATCGAAAACGGCTGAATGAATCGCTACGAAATTTGGTGTATATTCTTTCTGCTTCTCGGGGCACATTCGACGGGGCTTATTATGGTAAACCCACCAGAGGTAGTGGTCAATTGCTACAAGGTCGAATGTTAAATACCACAGAACTTTTTTTATTCGCTCATGCACACGGTTGATTTTTTTTAATGAAATTCCCGGTCAGTTACGCAACATTTTTATCTCTTATTGAATTTTGATTTGTCGTCACCATTAGACGAAAAACAATTAATGGAGGAAATGATGCCCCTCTTGAACGGCCACCTAGATCTTCAGATCTAACTCCCCGTGACTTTTCCATTTGGGGTACGCTGAAATCTCGTGTATATGCTGTTCCTATTCAAATTGACGACCACCTAAGAAACAGAACTTTGCAAGCAGCTGATGGAACGCGCAATGATCCAATGATGTTGGGAAGATTAAAATTTAATTTTCTTCGACGCGTGAATCTCTGTATTCGAGAACGGGGCGGTCACGTTGAGCACTTATTAAATTAATTGTTTATTGAAACGTATGCTTCCATTTCCTTCTGAAGAATACGTATTGACTGACATTATCAACAATTTTAATTTTTTTTCGTCTAATCGAGGCTCCAAATCAAAATTTAATAAGAGATAAAAACGTTGCGTAACTGACCGGGATTTTCATTAAAAAAAAAACAAAAAACAACCGTGTGCGTGAACGAATAAAAAAAGTTCTGGTGTATTTAACATCCGACCTTGTAGCAATTGACCACTACCCCTGGTGGTTTTCCAATAATAAGCCCCGAGAAGCAGAAAGATTATGCTCCAAATTCCGTAGCAATTCATCCAGCCGTTTTCGATTTATCTGCAAAACTTAAAAAAAGAGTGAGACTTTAAGAGCTTGTATCTCCAGAAGGAGACAATTTCGTATATAAGTATATCACCACGAATCGATATATTTTTGACCAAGGAATGTGTGGTTAAGCGTTGACCTTATTCTGGGACACCCTGTATATAGAAACGTGCGCCTAGTGAATAACTAGGTTCTAGATTGGTTCAATAGGCGGTGACATCGGGCATATGAGTTTGGAAGTATAGGCTGCATGACACTAATACGAGAACCCAAGAATCAACAGTGGTAATCATACACCCAGTTTCGAATAACCGCACGAAAAGAGTGGAAGAACTCTCCACTCGGGTATATCAGGCGAAGGCAACCATCTCTAAGTCTCAAATTTGCGTTAAGACCACGTTGTTAAGTCTCGCTGAAGCTTAACACAAATTAAATTAGCCATTCGAAATGCATTATTCATCATGATTTTGATTATGAGGTTACCCCTATCTTGATTTCTAGGACACGAGAAGCATAAAATGTTCTGTGCATTGGCCGCCGTAATTGCTCGTTCTCTCCAGGATTCTTTTAACTCCTTTATCGTTATTGTTTGGTTCTGTTCTTTTCCAATCAAAGTCTTCGCTTAAAAGCGCCTCTGCAGTTGCTTATGGCATCATTATTTCTCTGTCTTTATCTTCCGTGAAATTCTTTCCTGGCTGGAATCCAGAAATGAAACAAACCGAGGGACTTATCTCCTCGCAAAATTACGTGTTAATAATTCCGACCAAAAATGCAATTTGAGATAAAAAGGGGAGTGATAGGGAACTTGCATTGAAACTGGCTGTTTCCTCTCGGCTCTTATCTCACCGAGCAAAGGCAACACCTAATTTTAACACCGTAAAACAAGTTGCTTTATCTTTCTGCAACAAAATGCAACAGCAGTTAGTCTAGACAACGTAATTTTGCGTGCAATACTGATGCCCTCCACGTTCCCAGAACTTCACGGCGTTTCGCACACGACCTTAAAATGAACAATGCCTCATTATCTCAAGTCAGGTTTGTCGCTAATGAGCGCTATTATGAAGAGAAAACTCCTTGTAATATTCAGATTGAAGCATAATTCAGGTAGTTATGGACTTTAGTCATTTGCCTTAGCTATATGTTTCGGATGTTAATTGAATTAGTTTCGAAATGGCTGGAAAAAGTTCCGGTTCGTTATTTGAAAGTTGTTCTGAAATAAAGTTTTTGAAAGTGTACCTTGTTGATGATTAAACATTCTGTTATACGTTTGTAGAGGCGAAGTTTGGCCTTTAAGAAGTTCCTTGTTTGCTAATTGGCAACGGTAAATTAACTGATTAAAAATTCGGTAAGTTAAACCGAAAATATTCGGCTTGCTTGTTATTATATTGCCCAAAATGGTGCTGGCAGGTGATCCCTGCCTGCAAATTAGTAATTCAGCAAAGGAGAGAATTTAAAAAATTCCGTTAACCCTTTTTAATAAGATTAATGGCGTTCGTTTCCCCCTTCTCGAAAAAAAAAGTGTTTTTCTTCCAATTTGAAGCCGTACTCGGCAAGTCAATGACATCACATTTTACGCTCAGTAATTTCAATTTTAAAACTATTTCCGAAAAGTTCCATCCTCTCGCAACTTTCTATGAAAGTTCCGACACTTCTCATGGCTCGAAGATTTAAGTTTAAATCTGTTTTCCGCGAGGTATTTTTCAATAGCTTAATGAAAACTTAACGATTTCTAGCCGTAACTTCGCATATTCACCACTCTCGGGCAACTATGCAATATACAAATAACTCTCAATGGGATATTAAATTAAAAGCTTTCACAATGTTGATCTTCCATCGTTGAAGTTTCAAGTTTTATATGCTTTTACTCGAGGTGGAAGCTTAAGCAAATATCTGTTTTCCTGCTGCGAACATTATGAACCTCCCGCGATTTATTAATGGACGTTGTTCGGGGAGGTTCTGGTCGGGAGGTTTTCCGTCTATCGCGGGTTTTTCGTGGAAAAAAGTCCGCGATATTGCATGGCCAGATCGACTGCCTATTCTCATAGGCGAGTACGCGGCAACGGGCTTTAAAGCCAATAAGGCCGAGATCTATCATTCAGCTTCCAATAATGCTCGACTGCATTGCTGCTCGTTCGAACAACCGGTTTGAGAGGCAACAAAAAACATATACCTAAACCACTAAACTTCCATTACCTCTTCTCTTTGCGTCAGGGGTCTTGACTGCCATGTTGTCGATGTGAATCTTAGAAAGTTAGTTATACGACGCAAACAGACAGTTTGAGCTTCGAGTCCAAAGAACCCTTGAGAGACCATTAAACTCCGTTTCATGCTCTGTTCAATTTGTTCGCCCATTAGATTTTTACGGCGATTTTTCATTGGTTTTGAACACACCTTGTGGGTGTCATGGAGGATATTTTTGGACTCCCTCAAAGGCTTTTTCACGTAATCTTTTACGTGGTGCCGCTAAAGATGTGGCTACATAGCATGAGCCTCGCTCAAGCCTAAAAATGACGTTGTTCCCATTGAGCTCTTACCGCACGAAACTGGTTGGGCTGGGACGAGGAAACCTGATGGTGTGCCTGCTACGTCAGTCGCAGGAAGCTGGCCGGTTAATCACTGCGGAAAATATTGTGTCAAATTCCACGAAGGCACAGTTATTAAAAGTAAATTTTAATTTGTTTAAAAGCACGGAATTCTCGGAATATTTTCCAAGTTAATCGAATTATAAAGGTGTTCAAAATAACTTGGAGTTTTCGCTCAAACTTCAAAATCTTCAACATTTATTTCGTCGTAGCGTATTTGTTTGCCTTGAACTACCATTAAGGGGCCCAATTCTACCCCGCACCGAAACGCTTGCGAATTCATGATTGAACTTCCAATGTTGCCGATTTAGGTATTCTCATTCTTTGACCCATCGATTAGCTAGCTCGCCGTCGTTTGCACGTAAACTGATTTTGGGATCAGATTTGGCCCCTTGATAGCAGTTAAGTCTTTTTTTAGTTGGGTGAGGATTGGTCAAAATGGCCTTGTTATTTCTGATGATGTTTGTGACCTTCTATCTGTTCGGTAACACTGAGAATATTAATACTAACAGTGATGATAGTAGCGATAAGTGTAATGAAAATGAGCATCCGATCAAAACACAATTTCAGAAATTCATACACACTCGCCTACATAGCAGTATGTGCGAAGCTCATTCATAAAAATGGTTTACTTGTAGGTCCCGCAAAAAATAAGTAAACACTACAGGCAGATTGTGGGTGTCTGTCCCTTAGAATCGCTTATCCGCATGCAATCGAGAAAATTGCGACAAACTAAAGATCATTTGAAAATTCACATGGTAAAGAGCATAATTTTTCTCTACATTTTCTAGTGATTAAGCTACAAAATAAATTAACTATTTACAAACTTCTTTGAACCAAAACTGGCATCGTCAGCATCACATCTGTGCAAAATCAAAATCTTAAACAACCAGCACGATATCGCAACTGCGCTTGTACTTTCACAGTGATCGGCGCATATATAAGAGGTAAGGTATCCTGGTGATATCACTTCTTTCGATCGAGCAGTTATGGGTTAGCGCCTCACGTGTCAAGAAGAGGAGACAAAACTGTAACTAACGATGCGTCGGTGCCATTTTGTGCATTGGTGAAATTTTTCAGAGGAATTGAGCAACAAAAATGTCCGATAATAAGGCAATTTAAGTGGAATAAAATATAAAATGATTGCCAATTAACTGTAATACTAGTCCGGCATCGACATCAGCGGCATAATCTTGTCATAACTAAAATCACGGACGCTCTTCATTTAAATCAGAAATTCATCACAGAGCGTCATTACTCATTAAGTCTCCACCCTAACGTAAACTGCATAAGGATTCGCTTAATAAATCATATTAAATTAAATTATACAATACGAGCCGTAATTGCCTATTACCGAGTGGAACACGTAAAAATGGTGAAAGTAATAATGATCTAATCAGAGCTAACAATATCCCAGGATGGTTACAAATATCAATTACGCTAGAAATCCCGCTTTGGCTGAAGGCTTAAATTAACGATAAGAACTTTATTCTCTTGGGGAACCGATGGAGAGGTCAGTGGCTTGCGCCTTTGTAAATGGGGTCAATAGTTACAGCAATGCTTTATTGTGCCTGCATATATATGTCCGAGGCTGTAAAACTCACAGAGCAATCACTAATGTTCAACCTTTGCCCTTTAGAAAGTTATACCTGAGCTTGGCATAAAATATCGGTCATTTAAACGTGAAATTTATTGCCAAGCATTACAGTTGTTAAGAAATACAAAAAAAAACAACAATTATTGTAGACTACACTCAGTAAGTGCTGTATAGGGTGCGAAACGCGTGTGTTCACCATATTGTCCGAAAAATTATTGATTTTCTTGACAACTGGTGAAACCATTTTTATGTGACCAACTTTTATTTTGAAATTATCAAAGCATCCAGTGGAACACATGCACTTAACGCGACTCGCACATGAATTAAGTTCATAATTGGCACTTAGGTTTCAACTACTTAAGAGATACCAAGAAAAAATGTCCCTCGAAAATACTAATTTCAGTCTGGGGTTTTCAGTTTACCCGCAACGTTCACGATATTTCATTGCCCAAGAGAAAACTCTTAAGGAGCAATTGGGTTTTCAGTGGCTGAAGCTAAAGTAATCACGAGTAGACGCACCTTTTATGCTGACAGAGACACTGAGTGAACTTTAACGCAAAACTAAAGTTTGCAAATTACGAAAATTTATTCTTTCTCGAGATTTAACAAAATTTTGTAATTGCCATTGTTCCGCTTATATGTAATCTAAATTCCTGCGAAGTAATGAGAGAGACAAACGAAATTTTCCACATATAAACGTAATAATCTAATGGTTACCAAAAATTCTGTTATTTGAATTGCGTGTGCATGCATTCCGTTCCTGTTTGTGTTCGGGGCGCCACCGCAGGCATAAACCCTGCTTTTCACCCTTTATTAAATTTCCACAGACACAAACGAGTATCCCAAAAGCCACCATTTCGACGCACGTGCAACTACGAACAATTCCCCCTTTTTGGGGCTAGTTTGAACGAGTTCCCATAAACGGCTGCAATAAATAAAAGGCAAAAACCTGCACTTATGTCAGATTTCAGTTTAATCTGAAAGAATGGCATAAAATCATTTCCTACAATCACGCAACTTCTAATGAGAAATGCCATGTTAGGGGTAACAACCCCTATATCGTAGTGAAGCGAATTTTATTAAACGTGAAGTTTTAATCATTGTTTGAAATAAATCAGAAGCGGAACTACTGCACAAAAGACGAGCTGAAGGAATGAATTATGTGATTATGGTGATGAATTGAAACTTCCCTAGAAAACGAGTATCAAAGGGATTAACGTCTAATTTTGCACTTTTTCGCAGTGCATTTCTAATTTACAAGCAAAATGACTACAGCGACTTGCGTACAACACGTTTCCACGTTGAAAACAGCCAACCTTAACCCACGAAAATATTTTTTGGCATCCAAAAACTGAATACTTTCGATACATTTTAATATTCGGAAAGTGTTAAGTAACGTATGGACCAATTGGAGTGCAAAAAACCTTTTAATTGGGGCCAGGTGTTTTAGGAAAAGTAAAATGAAATGAAACCACTTTTTTATGGCTTTTATTTACAAGATTAACTAAACCCATTCCGCGTACCTGCAACTTGCATGTTGCGCCTCACTTAGTCCTAGGTAGTAAATACAAACCAAGCCTTAAAAATATGAAGAAAATGGTAACCGTAATGTTGACACAATGTTCTCTAATAGCCAAAAAGGGAATAACAAGCTGCAAGTAACAAAGAGAACCCTATCCGAGGGTTTCTCATTAAACTCCGTTCAACAGAAATAACTACTAATAATACTCGGTTGCTTAAACTCTTCGTGCTGCCATAAAGATTGAGTAACAGAGTTTTCTCCATTAAAAACGGACAGTTTTTGCTCTAGAATCAAATCAACCGTAAGTAAAAGTTTGCGTTGCAACAAACGAACTGCGGCAGCCGACTAAAATCACCATCGAACTCAAATCCAAATCACAACGATGGTCTAAAATGCAAAAGACCACCGAGGAAGTGGTGAAGAACATCTAAAGCCATAAACTACATCCGAATTTTTTCAAAACGAAAAAATTGTGTAGGTTATTTCGAATCGCAGATTTCATAAGGCAACAGCAGGCGCGGCCAACAGTATCAGTTTTATGATTGTGTCATGGAAACTGAATATAGTTAGAACTTAATTGAAAGTCTCTGATAGCCTTCGGGGCTGAAGACCGAAGAGATGCACTTTAATTTACGGACGGCGACTGATATGATGAAATAAACTAGGCAGAATCCGCGGCACCACATACCTCAGAAGACACTACAAAGCCTTCTACATCATTCTTTGAGGGTAGGGTCTCCTCTTTAGTCGAGTGATCCTGAATTCAAAATTGAGACTATTGGTATGGTCCCTAAAATGGTAGACGATGGTTCTGGAAACATTTATGCAATTCATGCCTTTGGTGCACGGTGACGTGTAGATCATTTTAATTTTTTTTTCTGTGGGGTGGTGAAGGATTACTTCTTGTTGGTATCTAAAAGAACGTTATTGAAGAATCAGTTAAAATTTTAGTGTTACTAGTTACCTTTTAGCTTCCTCGGGCCTCCCAAAATACTGAGTGGCAATCCAGGCTGAGCCGTCGTTTTTATTTCCCTGGACGCTCCAAAATACCTCGCCGTCAATTTTAGTCCTCCAAAAAGTATAAGAAAAAATCTTCCCCACTCTCTGCACTTTGTGGCCAAACTTCAAGTTGTACGTATCGTTCTTGGCCATTTCCTCATCGAATTCTGATAGGAAATCCATTTTAGTTTCGGGGTGCTTATGTAACTGCCGCGCCCCGCTTACTCGATAAGGATTATTAAGATAAATAAAAGAATAAATAGAAGTTTTTTGTAAAAATCACACTTAAAAATATCACAGGTTTAAAGTAGCTTTGTGTTCAGTCTTCTAGGTTTGCGACACGCTTTACGTTTGCCTTTCGAGGTGCTTCTAGGTGTTTCCTACGGTAGAATCACAAAAGTTATTTGCCTACATGTAGTAGAAACATTGAAATCAAACTGGGAGATAAGATTAGGTGTATCATTTAGATTCAGCGGCATGCTCAATTACTCACATCGAAAACCAACATTAACAATAACTTTCACACTCGCACACCCGATGAAAGGGCTTAAGTACCTTTCCATGGGAGTTTTGGGCTGAAGGGAATCCAAAAAAATGAATCATTATATTAATGATTACATTCGAAATTTGATTAGTATCTGCTAATTTAATGTAACGGATAATAATCGGGGCATTTATTTAAATCGATGAAGTAACCGTAGCAATGCCGTTTAACAAGCATATTGTAATGCCTTCAGCCAATAGACTAAATTTAGGTTTTGGCAAGATCGCGACTCCCAAAAATCTCATTCGTGCACAGAGACTTGGACACGATCTGAAAACTGTAGAGAAATTATGTTACTATAACTGTAAATGTTACATGGGCAGCGTCCAACGTGCGTCCGAACACAAACCGGATGCGAGAATCGGTGATTTTGGGAACGACAAGAATTCGAGGAACTCCCCAATTTCATCTCCCCCGAAGTTGTGATCTAGGACGACATACTCACCTCACAATTAAAGTTTTACAACTCAAATCACTCCATCGCATTCGCCCACATCTCTGCACAAATTACGACCTACTAAAACTTATCCATGGTACTATTCGCGGTACTAGTGACCGTGCTTCGCAGTACTTTCATGAACCGACAAATCGACAACTAAAAATCGCGTAGTACCGCTCACGATCGACGAAGTTACAAAATAAAAGCCGGCCGTGCCTGAAATTTGCGGCCTATCGTCGGTCGAAAGAGAAAGCTAGGTTGGAGATCATGGACTAAAAATAATGTCCGATGGTGGAGGTGTTGGGTTTCGCCGTCATTTCGGTTTTGTTCCTGAACGCCATGGCGCCATGGAGGAGATTTAAATTCCTTCTCGTCACATTCAATTTTGATTACAAAGCGAGGAATCGACCTAGTGGGAAATTCGAATCTGACTTACCACGTGTAAGATTCGATTCTCGTTCGTAATTTTTGATACCTGGTCGGGTTTGGTTACCTAGTGGGAATTAGTCTCACTGTCGGTCGTCACAATGCATTTTCGTCCACGGCAGCGTGGCGTCCCGTCAGGTATATGAGTAACGCACGAAAAGTCTAATTCACAATTACTGCACTGCAACGCAGGACGACTTAAGGTGCACTCACCGGGGGTTAGGTGGCCCCCTACTGTAACCGTGGCTGCCTTGCTTAGGTATGTTAGATGTCCTTGCCCTAATACCTCGCAACAATTTCAAGCGTTCACGTATAGAAATAGAAATGTCTTCGACAACTGGCTGGTGCCCCCCTAAAATAAGTATGGGCTCCCCCGGTCTCTCACCTGTGGCCAACAGGTAGAGTTCCAACGGAAACAGTAGGGGATTACCTTTCTGGTCATCCCCAACTTATCCGTGTCGTTCGGGCCGCACGTTGTTGTGACACCAGCCGATATTTTTTACGTGATCGACACCACGACGTTGATTTGTCAGGATTAAGACGACTTTGTTAACTCACTAACAACTCTTTATTTTTAATACTAAGGTTCTATGTTTTTGCTCTGAACTATTTTAAAGGAATTTGAAGAGCGTCTAACACTATGCACTCCGTCTGAAGAAAAAATTATAATGTCTCTTTTTGGGGCTTAAACTTACTTATATGTGTGTAGAACAACTTATCTAAATTGTATTACCAAGGGCAAACACCAGGGGACTTGAGACTTTGGTCGCAGTTAATTGTTCGTAGAGTCGAAAGGGCAGTCTGGTGAAAGTCCAATTGCTCTAAATTATTCCTATGATAACCCCATATTATTGGGAAAGGTTCGTGTCGTCTGGGATAATAAGTTATATGACAGATATTGGATTTGAGGATAAGAAGGTATATAACAACGTAACACCTTCAAGTCACGAGACACGACGCCCGAAGGAACGACGCCCGCAGGAACGACGCCCGCACCCCGATCAACAGGCAAGTGCAGAGGATTTCAGGGTAACAGTACCGTAAACGGTTTTCGCTCCGATCGTTCTGATTTTTTAATATGTTATTCTATAGGTCATTTTGAACAACTTTTCTAAAGGGACAAGGGCGCGCAAATGCCTCTTTCACACTTTTTTTTAGGTTAAACATCTTTCCAAATCCAACTGTCTTACGGGATCGTGGAGCGAATAGGGGTGCTGGGTGGGGTAAATTGCTTCACTGTGGGTATGTAATATTTTGTTGTTGCTTTAAAGATCTGAAACGTTGTTGATAATTACCTCACTCAGCACTCCAATTCACTCCGTGAATCCCGAAAGACACTTCTGTTAAATACTTGGGGTACTTAGGAATTAAAATGAAATAGCTGGCTTCAGTACCAGCCACAACTTATCGGTTCAAAAACTCAAAGTATATTGATTCTCATATTCATATTTTACGTGGCTTAAAATAATAAACTGTGGACACGCTGTTAATAGGCGTACCCCTGATAAGCATGGCAATTTTGGCTATTCAGCCATGAGTCACCTTAGCACCTAACAGTTCGGATTACTGGACAATGGTTCCTTTTAGTTATTGCCGGCGAAGCGGCCAGCAATTAAAATCGGATGTTTAGCCAATAAATGAAATTGATGTGTTCTCAACATAAACTGCTGAGACAGCATCGGGATACATTAACATACTTAATAAGAAAAAAAAGAAAAAATACTAAACAACTTCACTCAATCGACTAAAATACTAGCGTGGCCCCTGCGCAAGAAAGATACACAAAAATTTTACAATTTTATTTTAATTGCAATCGCAATTGAAAAAAAATATAAATTCTGATCAAAATAAGTAAATGAAAAACATATTGCTTGATAAGAATTGAAACTAAATGACATAAATTTCCTTTACTGAGGTGATCCGAACTAACCTGAACTAACCTGAACTAAATGAAACAAATTTCCTTACTGAGGTGGATGTAACTTTGCAATTTCAATAGAGAAATAATGAATGTCGCTTAATAAAGGAAATGACCGTTTAAACAAAAATTTTGCTAGATATCCAGCAAAATGGGGCTCTTTTCTTCCATATCTGGGAATTCCACCACGGATATCTCTCCATATACGCTCTACATTCGGAGTGTGAATTTGCGGATCAAACAAATATCGAAACAAAACGTTTTTATGTGAGACGTGAATGCTGAGAGAATCAAGCAATGTTGTCGAATTGATAAATTCAAAAATGATTATTTGGATGAAAAATGGAAATGTGTTACCTTACCTCACCTCACCTTATCTTACCCCACCCAGCACCCCTATTCGCTCCACGATCCCGTAAGACAGTTGGATTTGGAAAAATGTTCAACCTAAAAAAAAGTGTGAAAGAGGCATTTGCGCGCCCTTGTCCCTTTAGAAAAGTTGTTCAAAATGACCTATAGAATAACATATTAAAAAATCAGAACGATCGGAGCGAAAACCGTTTACGGTACAATTTCCGATTTCAGTCATACCAGATTGTGGCCACCAACACGCAGTTATACACAAAGTGTCTATCATAATTAGTAAACGTGAGTCCAGGCGAACGACATACCTGCTCCCGTTTGCCACTGTTCTCACACACAGGACTTCTTGGTAGAAGTCGATCGAGAATCCCTCAATAATTCAGGGTTTACACGGTTATCACAGGACAATACAATACTTTCCTGTGCTACCACCCATCTCGAGAGTGCTTTCTTCAGCTCGTGTCGGGACTCACTGGCCCTCATCCCGCATAGGGTTCGCCATCGTGGGCACCGCAGTAAAAGACCTATTAGGGAAATTTAGCATATGTTTTGACTTCCTAATGTTTGGGGGTTAAAGTTTTATTGTTTTACACATGAGAATCAAACTAAAACCTTTGAGATCGTGCAATTTTTCATTCAGAATTCAGGAAACCAACGTATCAGTATCAATTTGTCCAACTAACATGCCGTCCGGTTCTCCAGTGCGCGCAGAACATCAGTTACGATTCAACACTCATTAGTGTAGAATATTAAGCCATTCGTGTATTCATTTTACGTAATGTATAATTTCAATGGCTTTTAAAACGTTCTCGATTCTTAACTCTTCCTAAAACAATAACTAATTAGTCACAACATTAACGATTTTGCACTGGAGAAGCGAAGAGAAGGTGGTAAGCTGAATGTGCGCGAGGTTGAGTTTAAGGGAAGACAGTGCCTGAGACGGGTTGGGACTGAGAAGTAGGTGTGCATTGTGTGAGAGAAGGCCCAACCTATTGACACATATAGCGTTGTGGCATGAGCTAAATCCCGCCCCTTAATACTCTGGCAAAGAGCGGTAAGAACTAAACATTACCGTAGGATCCGAATGTCTTCGAAAGAACGATCCTAGGTGCCCCAAGGGTGCGATGCCCGATTCTTCCGAGTAAATTCTTGGGTTTGGAAGATTTTCTTATGGAGCTCGGCTGATACTCACAGGCATGAAGAAGAACAGAGAGCCCGCGTCCGTACCTAGACAACCCCTTACTTAGCGGCCGTCGATGCCTAGAGGTAACTTAAACTCAAATTTTTGGGGATCGACTAATCGTTTCAGGGGGGCGCTTAAAAAATAACAAAACGATTGCAGACTTGTAATAAGGACATTTTCGTTTGGCTAGTCCATATTGTAAGATTATGTAATGTACCCTTAGGCTACGCCTATGGATTTCCACTGCCTTAGTGGTATGTCCAGGATGGCCATATGTCGGGAACCCATTATCTTCCAATAAGGGTTACCCTTCATAAAGACTTTCACTCCTCTTCCTCGTCAAGACAAAAGTCTAAAGTATCCTCATTTTTGCCAAAATCAGACTACAGCTGCAACACCCTCGTAAATTATCCTTTCTTACCATTGTCTTGACTTTACGGGTTAAGAATTTGGAAAGTTACCATCTGTGGGTTATGTTGCCTGTTGCCTAAAACCGGAGCACGCCTATGGGTACTGACCCCCATTTTTAGTACTTAAGATACCCCGAACCTTGTACTACTCTCTATTCTATTCTATTTTTCTAATAATAACGATACGACTGATATAGCTCGACGCCCCCGGAATCTTGTAAAATCCTGCATCCTTAACTCTTGACTCTCTCCATTTAAATGCCAGTTAAGCCTAAGATCTTTAGTTTTGTAACGATTCAGTGTTGTGTGTGTCATAACGAGTGGAATAAAATCTACTAAAGTGTTCCCGAGTTTTGTTTCGCGAGTTCCATTGCAATTATGATAGTACTTAATGGTACTCGTTCGAATGAATGAGTACGACTGGAGATGCCCGAGGAAAGAGAGCTTGGAACGCCCGGTCAGAACTGATTATTAAGATTGGCATTGTTATGCTCCACGAGAGTATTGCTGTCTAGTTTAGTGAGGTTTCCTTCTATTTCATTGCCCATTATTTGTTGTTTATAACATTAACGTGTGACATGCCCCTGTGCTAGAATGTCTAAAACAGACCGAACCTTATGTTTTCAAAATCGCACATACTCCAATTCGCTTGTACTTACAGCGAAGGAATAAAATTGTGATTACATAAACGTAAACTACAATCATTTTAAAAATAGCAATAGAAGAAGTAGGTCCACAAAGAACGAGCTTGGTCTAGAAACGAAAGTGAAATTTGCTGAGTAATTGTTTTCTATGAAGAATGATCTAGGGCTTTCTGGGTAAGGATGCAATTGTTGGAACATGAAAAGACCCGTTACTCACCTTGGGAGCAACGCAGCAATCGTCTAAATCGAAAAATCCCTCGTACTTCCTGTGCAAGCTACATGACATTGTTCTTTGAAATTGAAGTGCCTTCTATCAACACTTCAGGCTTTACCGCATATGCGAGGCTGCGCCCCCCATTCATTGTCCCAAAGGCCCCATATGTAATCGCGATAACAGACTGGCAAAAGTTATCTGTTAGTAGATCCCGAAAACGTAAAACGCAGCTTAGTGGAACTTGATCCCAGCTCTGCCGTGAATTTGAGTATAAAGTTGTGTGTCTGTAGCCGTCCTCCGAGGTGTTTAATTTTGTTTGAACGCATTACCCGAGGACACTAATGAACATTCAGCAATCTAAATTAGAAGAAATTTAGAAATCATCAAAATACGCAACACATCTGGATATATCTCGCGGTTTCGACTCCATTCTGTTTTTGAAACTGGAACGTCGTAATTAACTTTTAAGGAAGCTTTGAGGGCTTCTACAGAGTACGGAACTGAGCTGAAGTGCTACGAGTGTGTCTCGACAACGTAAACAATGTACCAATTATAAATTATGTTTATAGATTTTATCTCTGATAATTTCACACATGCTAAAGTGGAGAGAGAAACTGCCACTTGCCATAATGCATAATGACGACGATAAAACATCATTGCGCAATGCCCTTTTTACAATTGTGTTAACGCTAAATTGATGTATGCTAATGCAATTTCGTCAAAAATTATTCGGGGCAATAAAGGTGAGCAATTCACAAATTATCATCAGTCCGCTCTCCTCGCATCGCATACATTTAAAGTGCCGGAGGCTGATTCTTGTCCCTGTTGCCCGCAACAGCACGAATAACCCCCTTGGGGCCCCTCTTTGCAGCAGTAGAAATAAGAACGATGCACACAATTCCGTTTCCATATTATTTGATCCATTAGCTGGGGCTTACGTGTTTACTGGATTGTACTCAAAAGGCAAAAGTTGGCATTGCTGGTTCATTGATTTCGCTTCAAAAATACTATTCCCGTTCGCAAATATGTTTTGTCTACGTTTCCAGTTTCCACTGTAATTACAGCCATTAATCCCTAATGCTTATGTTTATTTGATAAACCTAATGGTTTGAGGTGGAAACTAAATACCAATTTTAATGAGATTAATACCAACTGATGTATATTCAATGCACATTCGGATTTTCGATTTAGGAACAATATGGATATGCATAGGCTCAGATTTAACGCTATATTGAGTTATTTTGAGTTAGTTATATGAGCACGCAGCAGTGCGTACGGCCATTACAGTCCGGAGGTTACCTACCATGGGTTGGTCGGCGCCGCGCACTATTCGTGGGTCCGGGAGTTGGGGAAGAAATGAGCTCAACCACGGCTCAAGAAACTGTGTCCCGATTTGTTCGATTGCCCTCGTGCTCAGTCAGCATCGCTCAACTCCAAAGTTGCTCAGTTGCGTTGGGCACTTAGGACGCACCGCTCAAGTTGTTCAGTCGCCTTGCGCACTTTTAGGGCCATTAAGTAGCACTGCTCGACTCGAAAGTTGCCCAGCCGTCTTGGACACTTTCGGGACAGGAGGCGCCATTCGACTCGAAAATTACTCAATTGCCACGCTTAAGGCACTTAGGTCTCACCGCTCGACTCGAAAGTTGTCATTCGCTCGCTTTGCCTCTTTATTAGATACCAATAAGCCTTCGCTGCAGCTAGAAAGGTTTCTTTTGGTACAAAAGAGTGCCTCTGAGACTGCAAACTCAAGGTGGTGCAAACGCGAATGTCCAGTTCATGTTTGTTTGGCGGACCATTTGTAAAACCCAAACCCCGGTAGACGCCCTCGGAACACATTTTTTTTTTGTTTGAGCTGGCCATTTGAGCTTATACTGAGTTCATCCTACAAATTTGAATTGCTTCCACAACAACATTTTCAAATGTTGCTACAATTACTATCTCACTTCCCTCGAAAAATTGGAAAAAACTGTTTCTAATAAAGAAACTCGCTCTATCGGGCCTACCTGCACACACATCTAATTCCAGCACGCAATCTGAATATTAAGTGTCCGGGACTTCCGTGATGCAATGTTTGTTTGAGGAAAAAGGAATTATTTAAATTGCCACTGTCGAAACCCTTATAAATTTTATGTTCACCATCTACTACCCTAGCACTGAATGTTGTCTCAAAATGTCCGCAGAGTTATCTACGTCCACCATAAACTGCAAATTCCCTGACATTTTCCAAATTCAAACCGCCAGGCCATTGTTCTCTAGTCCATTCAGGTATTCATTGGGGAGCGGGTAGGTTTATTAAAATGGGAAAATTAATGTGTATTAGGGTTTCGCCCTTTTCGGCCTTTAAGAGTGCCATAAAACTGGGACGTTTATAGGCGGAAGGCCATTTGGAGGTCGGACGCTTTTACTCCTCTTTGCTAATTGCATTGAATTAACTACTGCAACTTATTACAGGGGGAGATAGGGCTTATTTGTTCCAAAGTTAGCGGGTATTGGTTTTGGAAATAACTGCACCAACGCTGTTCAATTAGCGCGAGACCACGATCCGTGACGAGTATCCAAAACATGCCTTTGAGAATTCAGGATGTACTCAAGATATTTTAATGGTGACCCTTTAGCTATTTCAAGTAAGTTTCATGTTGTCGCCCGAAAAAAGCTTTGACGCATAAAAAATACTTCAATTTAATCCGAAAAGGGGGGATTTGCACGCATTTAATTGGATTGCCACGGCCATTCAGAGTGAATTTGTCGTGGATGTGGTTACGAGTGAGTAATCAAGGACTTTAAAACTCGCCCCTATCGCTCAAGCTTACGCTGCACTCCCTTTATGGGGGAAAATTTTCTTTTTGCTTTCATAACCACGCTAACGGCATAATGCCCTTAATTATTCGGGACACGTTGGCTTCAATTTTTTTTTGCATAAAATGAATCGAAACGACCGCGCCAAATTGAAATTGACCCTCTGGGGTTCTAAACAATTTTTAAATTAGAACATATGCTGGAGCAGGAGCGGCAACAACGGGCCGAACGACATGGGGCGGCGGGTAGTGGGGTGCCTAACCATGGCCCAAAACTTTCCGAGAGTCTAAAAAGCACCGTTGCCGATGTTCACGTTCGTTCTTCAATCTTCGTCATTTTCTCACCGATAGAAGTCTTCCTTTGTATAGTGGCTTCGGCAAAGTGCCGTAAGGCTGCTAGTTATGAGATTTGTGTTTTTTGCATCGGACCCCATCGAAATGAATCAAAAGCTTGCAAACAATTTACCCTCGACACGCAGGGATGATGGATTAAGCTTAAATTGTGTAGAAGATTCGTCTCGGCTGCCCGTCTTAATTTAAACTTCGTTTAATCAAATGAGGTTGTTAGTAGCAAAAGCTAATTTTGCTACTAACAATAACAGCGAAATGCCCCTCCCCGTTTTAATTTCCGACACTTAAAATCAATAACAAAAGTTCGAGACATATTTCCCCCTATCTCGTTCTTACGGCGCCTCATCCATTTTGTTTAGGAATTTCTTTGCTTTGAGTGATAAACTCGAGATACTATCAGTGCTTCAACCCTAGTAGGCCCAAGGGCCTAGACCTTTTTTAACCTCTTCAACTTACGGGCGCCCTCCCTATCAGATTTAGATTACATTCCGTTGCCCCCATTTGTAACTTTTAGACGCGATCTTATGCAAAACAACGACCAGGAAAAAATCGTTTCTCTTCAAGCTTTCCTGCTCAGAAATCATTTGTAGCATTTTATCAAAATCCCCCTGGTATTATTGAATTTAACCTAAGGCTAAGACAAATAATTTTAATGCAGCAAATACTGGGGGATCAAAATTGAAATTTCCAAAGTATCATGGAATACTTTCGGGTGTTCCCTTGGGGTTGGCATGTTTAGAATCCCCTTGTATTAAACTTTTCCTTTTAATATCTGAGGGGATTAATGGCTGGTAAATACATCTCCTTAATAAAACAATCTAAATCACTAATAGAATTTCATTAATTTGCTATTCTCTCCAAGTCAATGATTTTCCCTTTTAGGACTTTTTTCTTCCGGAAATGACTAAAGCTCTTAAATTCGAAACAAGATGCAATTATAGGCGGCTCTTTAGCATTCCTTTTTCTTTGTTTCGCGCTTCGAAGATGAGTTCGGGGTCTGAAAAAGCTTTTAGAACATTAAAATTGAAACAGCTAAATTACTAATTAAAAATATCATAAAAGGCCTTTGAGGAATGTTTATGACTTTCTTTCGAAGATTATTAAAACTCATTTGCTACTGAGTGCGAAGGGAGTTCATTTGCAATTTTATCCACCTATACACTGAAATATCTGTATTGTTTATTGGCTTTCTGTCGACAGTTTCATATTAAATTTACTTGCACTCTGTCAAAGGGTCGGGTTCGGGCTGGCTGCAACCGCAAACACCGTCAAAGGGACTCGATACATACAGAAGGAAACTCTTAACATAAATTGAAACTCGTGGCTCTATCGGAAAAGGGCTTTGCCTTGCGATTTTTTAACGGCACATTTTTCCAAATTGCATGGGGCATCATTTGCTTTCAGTCAATTTGAAAGGCTCACCGCATCCATCACATTCACGATTTTCCATTAACCTCTTGCTCGATAAACTCGGAGTGAACTCGGAATTCGCGGGTATATCAGAGAGGAATCGCGCATTTGCCTAGGCTCATAATTGACGTTAAAATATTCACCAGGTTGCGAAATTGCCCGGTTTCTTAATGACGTGGAAAATACCTTATTTCGTCTGATTTATGGCTCTCCAGTAATCCAGGAGTACGCAAATCGAAAGAAAAAACAGAGAGCACAATCATTATCACCTATACTTGAAATAATCAAGTAGGAGCGAGGCTCCCTTCGCCATTTTGTCAATAACCTCTTCATGAGTTGTTTTAAGAGCTGATCAGACAGGCCTGTAAGGTTGCCGTTAATATGTAGCTCGTCGTATTAACTTTAACGTTTAATGTTCTATCCGAGAACCCCCTAAGGTTCAAATTACATTTACGCAAATTGATTAATAGTATCGGTAAAGTCTAAGTTCTTTACTAATTAAAGCAAGGCGATCGGACAGGGTTTCACCGATGCAGCATGGAAAACTAATGTGCTGAGCAATAGAATAAAAAACAGATAGTTTGCTTCTGTTCAACCTCCCGTAGCCTCCGGGCGAGTTACAAATTTGTGTTCTAAATAGGAATTTTATTTTCGAAACTTGATTAATCGTTGTTTTGTGATTTATTTTCAGTCGGACAACCATCCCTCGCTTAATTAGTCCCGTCGCAAATTTCTGTATTAAGGCAGAATTCTCCCATATGGCTTCAAAGGGATTGGTGAAATGGACTTTTTGATCAACTCCGGGTCGTTGATTCTGCGATTCTTTGATGGGACGCCTTGATGCACTAGCATCAAAATCATTCCGATCTTTCGGTTTTTGATGTGAAAAAGTGCATTCTTGCTTTTAAATCCCATGAAACACTGTGCCTCATAAACCCGAAAAAAACCGTTCAAAACCAGACAGGAATCGCGTATTTGCTTAGGCACATAATTGACGCTAATGCATTCAGCAGGTTGTGAAATTGCCAGTTTTTCATTGAGCTGGAAATATTACTTTTGGGTGATTTATGGTTGGCAACAATCCAGATCTAGAACACTAACCCTTCGCCTCGGACAAAATGCGGACTATCGAAGACCCAATATCCCATCTCTTTTTCAATTTTGAGGAAACTCAATTCCAAGTATTGACTCTAAAATTGCAAAATAAATAAACTGCTTTAACGTGAATTTGTAGAACGATTATTCGAGCCAATGTTAACTTAAAAGTTTGCTGGTTCCAATGGGATTTATTGGCAACATGTTGCGTATGATTAGGACGAAAAGTTGTAGTTAGTTCAGTTGGTTTAAGCGATTGAATTTGGATATGGTACTTAAGTGAAGAAAAGGTGAAAGTGTAGCCAGAGGCTCGAGGAAATGACTTTTAAAAAGTGATCACTTTAAAAATTGCTCCTTGGGAGTGCCAGCTAAATCACATCGGCAGTACCGCTTTATGTAGTTACGCAACTTATTACGACACAGGGTGGGCAGTCCACCTTACAGTACCACACGTTACTTTTTACAACGTCGCCATTTCTTTTAAAAACCATTTCGTAATTGTATTAGGTCGTGTAGTATGAAATGAGTAGATTCTCGAAATGCCACATTCAACTGCGAATAACTTCACCCTAAATCTATATTTGGACTTGACTTTTTTATGTGGAAAATGCACATTCCTCCTCTTTCGATCAGAGTTTAAAGTGTAAAAAATTATTGAAAACTTTTATTTTTATAAAAATTTTTGCGCAGCCATGCAAAATAGTGAAATTCGTGTGTTAATGAAATATGAGTTCCACCGCGGAACCACAACAGCTCAGACGGCTCGCAATATTAATGATGTGTTTGGTACTGAAGTCACTTCACAGCAAACAGTACCTCGTTGGTTCACGAAATTTCGTTCTGGCAATTTTGACCTAACAAATGAACAACGTGGACGACCTGAAACTCAAGTGGACAACGATCATCTGAAAGCCACGGTGGAAGCGAATCCACGTCAAAGTGCGTTCGAATTTTCGTTAATATTCAGTGTAACCAAAAAACAATATTGACTCATTTGGCTGAAATTGGTAAGGTGAAGAAGCTGGACGAGCGGGTACCGCATGAGATGAGCGACGTGCAGAAAGAACGACGTCTCGAAGCTTGTGTCTCATTGTTGTGCCGGTATAATGACGATCCATTTTTGAATCGGATTGTTACTTGTGATGAGAAATGGATCCTATATGACAATACCAGACGTTCGTCGCAGTGGTTGGATCAAGATGAACCACCAAAACATCGTGCGAACAAATATCTTCATCAAAAGAAGCTTATGGTGTCCGTTTGGTGGTCCAACGCAGGTGTCATCCATCACAGCGTCGTGAAACCTGGTGAATCGATTACGGCTGATGTCTACTGCCGACAACTGACCGAAATGATGAGGCAACTGACGGTTAAGCAGCCAAGATTAGTCAATCGAAGCGCACCGCTATCGTTGCACGACAACGCTCGGCCACACACCGCACAAGTCACCTCGGCCAAGCTACAGGAGTTGGAATTGGAAACTCTTCGTCATCCACCGTATTCACCCGACTTAGCACCCACTGATTACCACTTCCTTCAAAATTTGGATAACTTCTTGGTAGGGAAAACATTCAACTCCGACGAGGCTGTCAAAGCTGCCTTCCACGAGTTTATCGACTCCCGGCCCGCAGGCTTTTACAGCAGGGGAATCAATGAACTTCCCGTTAAATGGCAGAAGTGTACTGATAATGGTGGTGCATATTTCATGATAAAAACATTTCATATGAAGAAAAAATGACTAAAGTTTCAATTCAATTCTACTCGTTTCACACTGCACGACCTAATAGTTTAGACAATTCTCATAGACCCCATCACGCACAGCAGTGAATTTGAATTAAAAGATAATCGCTCGATGTCGTTACGGTTAAGCACTTGATTCGAAGAAGAATTCGCTTTCCTGTTTTGTGCCAATTTGCACACAAACCCTATAATAGGCCCTGATTGATTGATCCTTCGAGCAGTTTCCATTAAAGTTTAGTCAAACAATGCATCCTCGTTAAATTTCGCTGTATAGGTTGTGTATGTTACTGCCGCGTTTTGTCTGCAAAAAAACCGACCCAGACAGGTATTGATCAAAGCAGTGCAGGCAATATCAAACCAGAAACGAATTTCAAAAAGGCAAAATTGCGACATCGCTGAGAGAATCTAACTTAGTTATTGGCAGACGGCTGAGTGCCGTGCAGATATTGTCACAGGATTAGGTCGATATTCAATATCAGATATATGGTTCTGGTATCTTGAAGAGCTCATGATCGGGAAGGGTTGTTATTCGATTCAATCACATCTCCAATTAAAATAGCCGCGTTATTCTGAATGGAAGATTAAAAAGAAAACCCCGTTAATTAAATTCGTATGCCCCTGTGCTGTAATATGTCCCTTTTTGTAAGCGTTTGAGTAAATAATCCTGACTGATTTTAACAATCCGTGAGAGGCTTTTTGCTTTGAGGTATTACATAGTTTAACGAGCGATTATCGAATTGGTTCGCAAACTCGTATCATATGTAAAATCTATACATATGTCCGTATTACAATCATCCACGTATTGTGTGCTCAGGATAAAGGCGAGACTGAGAAGGGCATGCTTATGGAAATTTCTTCGGGCTGAAAACGAATAATGCACAAGCATTTGATTCTCTTTTCTTCCTACATGGTTTAACGAGTGCTTGATAACTTGGCTCTTTTCCTGCTCGACCAAGAGCACGAAATCACATTTGACAATCGCGTTTGCCCTTTCGAGCACGAAATTCTATAATTAAATAAGCAACCCCTGAATTTAAAGTGATGGCTTCCCCATACGCGAAGCCCCGTGGCCCGTCGAAAATCTCGCTAATTTTCCTCGTGTTTGGTCGGTCGGAAAATTTCATTAGTCTCATTAAAACGTGGCCCGTTAACTATTTGTTGCAACTCGTATGCAAACGAAATTTGCCTTGTTATTAAAGCAAATGAGTTTTTAAATGAGCTGCTTCACCCGAAAGTGCGACACTCAACGGCTCTATCTGTGGTAAAATATTACGCGTCCATTGTAAGCAATCAGAGCTTTGAAGTGTATTGAAAAGCAATTTGCATAACGGCTTAGAGCTCATCGATTATTATCAACTAGAAGCCTAGAACAATAGATCTCCCGTGATTGATATCCATAATTAGTGTAAATTTGCATCTTGCTCCTAGTTATTCTAAGTTTCACCTATTAGAGTGGCTTATTGATTAACAAGATCCACCTATTTGGAAATTAAAACGGCACGCGGATTCTTAAGCGGGCTCAGGACCTTCTTCTTTTTCCGGCAGATCCTCACATCGTGCAGAATTATGCACAAATTCAGGCAAAGGGACGTCTCAAAATTAGGGTAATATGAAGGGTAAATATCACATTTGCATGTGCTCAAGGCACCCCATTTGCCGAAGGAAGCCAACTCTCTATTCAGAAATTAGACACGATCGGAAGGAAGGTGCGAGAAATTAAAGCGACTGAGAACAGATTCAAATTTTTACACCTAACGTCATGATTATGGGGCGGTAACGATTTACTCAAGATAAATTACTTTCATGTTATCTTAATGGAGACTTAATGGCATATAATGGCACAAAAGAGGAGCGGGAACCTCTGTATAGAGGCCGCGTCTTCTCAGCTACCTTTCAATTAAGGAGTTGATTGACTGTCGGTATAAGGTGTGTTCGTTTTCGCACCTATTAACTCTTAAATGATATTAGATTACGTCTTATAGAAGCTCTCAGGTAACTTGTACAAGGTTTTGTGTGTAAAACATCCGCCTTTTAAGGGCCTGTGGTTTTAAGACGATCATTATTTCCTGTTAAAATGGCGAATATAATTTTTTTTTTTTTTAATGCTGGTCTTTGCGCATTTCTGACCGCAACCACTGCATATCTCTGAAATACTCCATACTCAGTCCCTCGACATGTGTTTTAACTGCCTTTCGCAAAATTTACTTTGCCCCAGATCGGAAAAGGAAGGGCCCGCCTGCCACTTTCAGCGGTTGTAAACATAAAAGGGAATTACTTTCGTCTGCATTTCCCCAAAACGTTTAATTCCTGAACTTTAATATGTAGCTACAAATATACAGCGCTGAGCCGCGCTAGGCTAAACGACGAGGAAATTTCACTTCGGTGGCAGACGCTCGTTAAACGAATTTATCGAATCTGTCCTGGTTATTAGGTAAATAAAGCAGACGGCATGTCATTTCCTATTTATCTGGCAACGGTTCGAAAATTACGGGAAAACGTTAAATCGGTTTTAAAACATTTCATTTTAGTTTAAATTGACTCGGTAACGACACGATACAGGGGACTGTTTTGAAATACACGTAAATACGCTGACTTTCAAAAAAACCGCAACGCCAAGAAGAACGCATTGTATGTATTTGAAATTTTGGTACGATTTTTAGGCTTGTAAAGAGAAAAAAATGATATTTTTTAAAAAAAATTTTTAATTTTTTTTTATTTTTTAATTATTTTTATTTTTTTTAATTATTTTTATTATTTTTATTTTTTTTTTTAATTTTTTTATTTAATTACTTGTAGAGATACAATCTGTCACAATAAAGGTAAAAATAAATTGGACATTCAATATCTATGCTGGCAATTACAAATTATAGTACTAAGTGGTGTAGTAAAAGGACCAACATTTCAGTCCCTTACTTGGTTGAATCTATGTGGCAAATCTAGAGGGTTGAATCTCTTCAACCTGGTTGTATATGTCGCTGTGTCCAGTAAGTTTATGACTAAGTGATTTGGGTGGTGATCTAATCTTCGCATGTAGTTATCTGAGTAGCTCTCTATTTCTTCTCGAACTGTTTTGATTGAGAGGTCGGAGTGAATTGTATTGTTGCTAACATACCATGGTGCATTAACAAGCATCCGTAACGTCTTAGATTGAAAACGTTGTAAAATTTCGATATTAGAGTTGCTGGCGGTTCCCCATAGCTGGATACCATAGGTCCACACGGGCTTGATGATGGTTTTATAAATTAGCACTTTGTTCTCTAGTGATACTTGAGAGCGGTATCCCAGTAGCCAGGTAAGTTTTTTTGTTTTGAGATTTAGTTGAGTTCTTTTGGTCTTTATGTGCTTCTTCCAGGTTAGCCTCCTATCGAGGTGCATTCCTAGGTATTTCACTGATTCTGCCTGGGGAATTTCCACGTTGTTTATCTTCACTGGCGGCAGGTATTTCTTCTTAAGCTGAAGGTGATGTGGGTGGACTTGTTTTCATTAATCTTTATCTTCCACTTAGTTAGCCAGGATTCTAGTTGTGAAAGATAGTCTTGTGTGAGGTCGGTAGCAGTTTGCGGGTCAGGACTGCTAACCAGAAACGCAGTATCGTCTGCAAATGTTGATAACATAAATAAAAATTTCAAGTTCGTATTTTAATGCGATATGAAGTTTTTCTTTACTTTTTTATCTGTGACGATCGTTCTTTTTGCAAATTTTTTTACAGGCGGATAGCGATAAAGGTACTATTGTTAGTACCATATTCAATGTATGGTAGTGCAAAATGCCTCGTGTACGCCAAAATGCAGTTAACTCCCTTTGAAAGGGGAAGAATTGCTGGTATGCACGAGGCGGGTTTACCTTTCCGCGAAATTGCACGTACAGTCAGCGACAAAAGTATTCGTACACTACCCAAAAAGTGAGAATAATGGCTATTTATTAGGAGTTGGAATTAATTCGTAGTGTTTTTTTTAATTTATTGATTTTAAATGAAAATAAAAAAATACATTAATTAAAGTATTGCCCATCGCTTTCTACTACTTTTGACCATCTTTCGGGCAGGGCACGAATACCGCGTCGGAAGAACGCGTTGTCTTTAGATGCAATCCATGAATCGACCCATTTTTGACAATCTTCGTAAGAAGTGAACTTCTGCTCAGACAGACTATGATCCATCGAACGAAACAAATAATAATCAGGTGGAGCAACATCTGGGGAATACGGCGGGAGGGGCAGGATTTCCCATTTAAGTCTTTCCAGGTATGTTCGTACCGGTTTTGCGACGTGCGGACGAGCATTGTCGTGCAGCAAAATGACTTTGTCGTGTCTTTTGGAGCATTCCGGCCGTTTTTCTTTCAGTGCACGGCTCAATCGCATCAGTTGTAGTCGCTACCGGTCTCCAGTTATGGTTTCATTCGGTTTCAACAGTTCATAATAAATCACACCCCTCTGATCCCGCCAAAAACAGAGCAGACGCTTAGACCCATGGATATTCGGCTTTGCTACTGATGTTAACCGGGCTTAACCCATGACTTTCTGCTCTTCGGATTGCCGTAATGGATCCATTTTTCATCACCAGTGACAATCCGATGCAAAAAAACTTTTCTTTTTTCCCGTTGAAGCAGCAGTTCACACGTCAAAAAACGCCTCTCAATGTCCATTGGTTTCAATTCGTATGGAACCCGATGTCCTTTCTTTTGGATCATACCCAAAGTTTTAAGACGTTTTCCTATCGTTGATAAGTTAATTCCCAATGATGTAGATAATTCTTGAAGTGTTTGACATGGATCTTCGTTGAGCAATGCCTCCAAGGCATTGTCTTCAAATTTTTTTGGCTGACCAGGTCGCTCCTTGTCAACCAAGTCGAAATCACCAGCTTTAAAACGTGCAAACCACTTCCGACACGTTTGTTCAGCTAGAGCATGTTTATCATATACTTGCACTAAAATACGATGAGCTTCAGCAGCACTTTTGTTCATATTAAAGTAATGAAGTAAAATTCCCCGCAAAAATCCTTTATTCGGCACAAATTGTGACATATTCAATAAATTATAAAATGTCGTTATTTATTATTCAAAAAGTGGATATGCAAAGCAAATGACCTCTAATGATCGCTGTTTCACGATAAGTATGTTATTGTAGATAACAACGAAATACTGTACTATCTATACCATCTCTTGTAAAACGCTACGAATTAATTCCAACTCCTAATAGTACTTAAACTTAATAATGATATAAGGAACATACAAAACGAGATCTAATCATATCTTTTATATCATTAAAACAATAATTTTCAATCCAGATTTCATGTAAAAATTAAAAATATCATTTTAGGCAAGTCACAAAAATATTCGTACAACCTATTTATATTGTTTTTATTATTTTTTTATAAAGAATAAAGTATAGAAAAATATTCATATTTTTGTTCACCGGCATTTATAAAATAATAAACAACATGTTTTTACCAAATTGTGCATTAATATTAAACATGGGTCGTAAGGGCAAAGAGTGTTCCGAAGACATTCGAAATTTAATTATAAAATTATTCAATGAGAAAAAATCTTACAGTCAAATCAGTAAAATTGTTAATAGAAGTCGATCCACTATTCAGTACATTATAAAAAACTACAAAAATACCGGAAGTGTTTTGAAAAAACCACGAAAGGGGCGAAAGGAAAACTTAACTCTACAAGAAGAATGCGCGCTTGTTCGGAAAATTAGAGAAAACACGAGACAAAGTGCCCCTATGTTAGCAACGCAAATGTTAGAAGCCACTGGAAAGAATGTACATCCTCAAACTGTAAGAAGGGTTTTACGATCGGCAGGGTACCATGGCAGGGTTCCTCGAAAGAAACCCTTTATATCAAAAGTCAACCAGCAGAAACGTTTAGCTTTTGCACAGAAGTACCTGGAAAAAGACGAGAGCTTTTGGGCAAAGGTGTTATTTACTGATGAAAGCAAGTTTAACTTGTTTAGGTCAGATGGTAAAGGAAAAGTGTGGCGTAAAAAAAATACAACTTTGGATCCTGAAAATCTGTGTCCAACAATTAAACATGGTGGTGGCCATGTTAGTTATGGTTTGGGCAGCCACGGCAGCATCTGGAGTGGGTACTTTGGTTTTTATTGAGGGTAACATGGACCAATATAAATATATGGAAATTTTGCGGGCTAATCTACCTGTGAGTGTTGAAAAATTGGGATTGGAAAACTGGATTTTGCAGCAAGACAACGACCCAAAACATAATGCGCATAACGTTAAGATGTGGATTGCCTACAATGTACCACGACTTTTAGGCCATCCACCCCAGTCACCAGACCTCAACCCAATTGAATATCTCTGGGATCAATTAGACAGACAAATCCGCGTTCCTGAGGTTCAAAAACGAATTAAAAATAGAGAATCTCTTAAGGTCGCTTTAGAAGAACAATGGCAAAAAATATCTGCAGAAACAACGGCAAATTTGGTTTATTCAATGCCGAGAAGGCTTAAAGAAGTTATTTTAGCCAAAGGAGGCTCAACAAAATATTGAATATACTAAAAGTGGGAAAAGTTAATTAGTTTTTATTAGTGTACGAATACTTATGTGACCTGCCGGAAATGATATTTTATTTATATTCTTAGAATCTAAATTAAAATTTAATGTTTAAGATGCAATAAACGGAATAAATAGGCTGTTTTCACCTGTTCCATATGCCAATTTTTATTTGTAATCCCAAGTAATTGTAATATTAACAATTTAGGTGGTGTACGAATAATTTTGTCACTGACTGTAGATTGGATCGAAACGTTTCAACAGTGCTAAGAGCTTGGAGAGATTGGTCTAACGAAGGGTCAGTAAATCGTCATCGTGGTAGTGGCCGTCCAAGAATGACGAACCGACGCGAAGACCGGCGACTTCGTCGTTCAGCGACAGGCGCCCCATTTGAAACAATTCCGTCTCTTGGTGCTAACTGGGTAGCCACCCTAAATCGAAGGGTGTCCCTTGGTATGATGTATCGCAGAATTCGAAGTTTTGGACTAAACTCATATCGCCCTATGCGTCGGCTTCCATTATCACGAAACCACAGGGTGGCCCGACTGGAGTGGTGTCGTCCGAGAGTACAATGGGTGGATGAGTGGAGAAGAATCGTGTTCAGTGATGAGAGCCGATTTTGTTTATGGCGATCTGATGGACGATTACGTGTTAGAAGCCGCAAAGGAGAGCGGTTAAATTTGGACTTTTTGGAAAGGCGTCGTTCTGGTTTAACACCAGGTGTCATGGTTTGGGGTGCCATCCAGTATGGTAGTCGATCTCCTCTTGTTTTCATTTATGATAGATTAAATGCTCAGAGGTACATTAATAGTGTCTTCGAACCGGTTCTTGTACCATACATGCACGACCATCCTGGAAGCACATTTCAACAGGATAATGCGCTACCACGTGTAGCCAACGATACTTTGAGGTATTTGGAAGCTGAAAATTTGGATACTTTGCCTTGGCCAGCTCGGTCTCCAGATTTGTCCCCAATAGAGCATGTATGGGATATAATGGGTCGGAGACTTCAACGTTTAGCTCGCCCTCCAGAGACCATAGATGAACTCCGCGAGCAGGTGCAGATTGCCTGGGATACAATACCACAGGAAGACATTGACAATTTAATTTTAAGCACGCCACGTCGCTTACGGGAATGTATTAATTTAAGAGGAGATTCCACCCATTATTAAATTATTATTAAATTTTTTCACTTATCCACAATAATTTTCTTTTGATATTTTGATCTTTTTTATCCATTACCTGACCCAACGTAATGCCAGAATTTCAAACGTGTACGATGTGTTCTTCTTGGTGTTGCGGTTTTTTTGAAAGTCAGTGTATATGGAATAAAGGAAGGTCACTCTGGTTATTAGCAAACTATTTGCTCTTTTACTTGCTTCTTTCGAGGTGGGGATTATCACGATTAGTTTCTTCCTCTATAATAAATATTGGGAGTACAAATTAATTAGGTCCGTTTTTAAAAGATGGCTTCGGCTGTTACGAACGGTTCACAGTGATAACTGATTTTGGTGGTTTTAGAAAGGTTAGACACGTGCCAATAATATCAGGTTATATCGCCTAGGAGTGTATACAAAAACCGTGTTTTTTACTGTGTTAAAAATGTCGAATTTTGTGGTAACGAAGCAGCATTTGCGGGAAGTTTTACTTTTCTGCTATAATTGGAAGAAAAGCGCAGCTGAAGCCCATCGAATGCTTGTGGAAGTTTATGGTGACACTGCTCCAACCGATAAATCATGTACGAAGTGGTTTCGACGCTTCGAGGATGGAGATTTTAGTGTCGAAGACAGGCCCCGTTCGAGACAGCCAAAGAAATACGAAGACACAGATTTAGAGACATTACTTGATGAAGATCAAAGTTAAACGCAAGAGGAGCTTGCAGAATCATTGGGAGTAACCCAACAAGCCGTTTCTGTACTATTAAAGGCCATGGGCATGATTCACAAACAGGGGAGTTGGGTGCCTTATGAACACAAACCGAAGGACATTGAAAGGCGATCGTTCACTTGTGAACAACTTCTTCAAAGGCAACGAAGAAAAGGCCTCTTGCATAGGATAGTAACGGGGAACGAAAAGTGGATATTCTACGACAACCCCAAAAAGAAAAAATACTATGCTAAGCCCGGACAATCGTTGCCATCCACCTCAACATCAACACCAAAACCAAACATCCATGGTTCGAAGATCATGCTGTGTATCTGGTGGGATCAAAGGGGAGTTGTCTACTATGAGCTACTGCAACCTGGCGATTCCATTACGGGCGATCGGTATCGACTCCAATTAATTCGTTTGAGCCGTGCATTGAGAGAAAAAAGGCCGGAACATGAAGAAAGACATGATAAAGTTATTTTTCTTCATGACAACGCTCGACCTCGTGTCGCTAAATTTGTCAAAAATTATTTGGAAACGTTAAAATGGGATGTTTTACCGCACCCGCCATATTCTCCGGATATTGCTCCTTCGGATTATTGGTTGTTTCGAAGAATGCAGCATGATTTGGCAGGTCACCGGTTCACTTCTCTCGCAGAAATCGAAACTTGGCTTCAAACTTGGATTGCCTCAAAAGATGAATCTTTTTTTCGAGATGGAATTCGAAAATTGCCGGAGAGATGGGAAAAAGTAATGACCAGCGATGGCCAATACTTTAATTAATTTGTTCATTCGTTTTGTTTACAAATAAATGCATTTTTAACACCAAAAAACGGACCGAATTAATTTGTACTCCCAACACGAAAAGAAAAACGAGAACCGTGCGGACGAATCAGCTGAGCTTATGATGGATCAACCTAAGTTTCCCTAATTTTGGGGTTAGACTCGGGATGTGAAAGGCAGCTTGACCGTGGATACTTGCGGCACTTACCTGGCCAGGAATGTTCAAAAACAAATTCTTTTGAGGACTTGCTGCTAACTTGTCCTAAATTTATGTCTATTCGCACTAATCTTTCGCAATATTGTATTAAAATACTGTTCTTCAACTTCTCTCAGTCGTCTCACGTTCCACCAAACTAAATAAAATTTTTTCCATCAAATAAAACCACATCCAAATCCCGCTTAATAAACGGAAAATTAAATTTGAAAATCACCTTTTTTATAAAACTTCCAGTTCGTATATTTGGTAATCCAGTATTCCCGGGGTAAAATTTATTTGGAAATTGAAATTTTGGAATTCAATTATTTTTTAATTTGCATGGCAAATCACAAATGTTTGCCTATTTTGCCCAATCAACCAATCGATGAATTAGCGAACGCGGCAAAAAAAATACATACTGATAAACGTTATAATGTTGATAATTGGAAGTTTTTCACTGTGTGTATATGTCATCGACCACTTTCAATTCGGTTGCATCGAGATGTAGCTTCGCGCCAATCTTTCTGTTTTGGCCAAAAATTAACATCCCAATGCGGCAAAGGATAAACTTAATCCCACGTCTATAAGTTAATTGTTGACGATTTGGTGAACGCAAGCTATGCAATGCTCCCCCTATAATTTTTCAACTCGTATAAGAGGGCGCAATAATTCTTCTATTGAAAGGACGACAGAACAAAGAAAATGTAAAGCATTTCTGGTTGAAAAAAAAAACATGGAAGCGAGCTTAAAATAACTGCGCGATTTTCCAACTGGAATTGTGAGCGATTCCAAAGGAATTTTGCAATTGAAATTTCTTTAATATAAATTTTTGACTGTCCCTATAACGCTCCCCATCATTTAAAGATTGCTTATTCAGAATGCTTTTAGTTTGTCCACGATGCAAAATCATCTATATTTTCTCTCTCTCTCGTCGCCCCCAGGGCATATCGGATCAATGTTTACCCAGTAAACTAAAATAAAGTATCTCTTTTCACATGACCGAGTTGGGCTGTGCACTCCTCCGTGAAATTAACAGTCCATCATCCGAAATATGCTTCCGTTTCGTTTATAGTTTATACTTAGGAGAAAAAGCTTTCCATCAAAGAGTAAACGAATACAAAATTTAATACCTAATCTTAATCCCGTTCCGGGGCGTTGTCTTCCACTTATCTGCCATTTACAGGGAAGGTGGAGACAAGCCATTAATGTTCGTTATTAGGTAAAGAGATTTTGAGCTTATATAGGGGCGTTCACGGATCAGCTCCCTGATTCGATAACTTCCTCAAGGATTATGTTTGTACAATAGAATTAGTTCCTGTCCAGTAGCTCAGAATTAAGCAAGCTCTTGTCTATCTGATCCCCGGGTTTTTTAGGCGCTTCCATACAAAAACACTCCCAATGTCTGGGAGTAATGAAGAGGTTTTGCAGCACCATCTAATTATTATGTCGCCCCGCGACCCTTCGCCAACGTGACATGTAGGGCACTTACACGAACGCGCCATTATATTCTTTTGTACCCTATACATATCCGAGTATCATCCAGGTTGTCGGAAATACAACGCATTTGAAGTGATCATTATGTTCCTTGTTTGCGCAGATTTATCTAAAACCAGTTTTGCGTATTAGCAGCTAAAAGTGCTTCAAAACTGATTAATGTCTTGGAAAAAACTTTATAAATCGGAGGCACTTGACAGATTTATTTGTCCCATTTGTACAATTAATTTTAGCCGATGCTTCTGCCCTTGTTTGAAAAATCTCCCTCAGGAAGTTAGGCTCCCTTCGTCTTACAAAATGTCCCTTCTTTGCAATAAATCAGGTTTCTAATTTAAAATTGCTAATTGAAAAATGTAGCAGTATATTAATCTCTCGGATATGAAAGACACGATTCGTATTTACGTAAAAGTCGTTCGCCATATTGTTAAGAAGTATTTATCAAGTTTTCCTCTGATTGATACGATTAAATCTTGTTCAACCAGCATGGTGCTTTATTGTTTCTGCGAACCGGAATAAACAAGACGAATTGCCATAAATCTGTTATTGTGACGAATTTCCCGAGGGAGATGAGGACATTTCCATTGAGACAATCGATCAAACTGTGAAACGGGATTTAAGCCGATTCCGAAGGCGCTTTGATATAAATCTTGGCTTCTTATTAAATCGATTATAAACAGATTAAGATCTTGCGAGTATTCGCAAATATTGGAATGAGCAACATTTCGAACATTAAACAAAGCCATGCAAAAGAAGTCACGGTGAGGAAACGATAACGGCTTTTACGTTTACGTAGGTAGTTGTCTCCATAGAAACGCCCTTGCATCCTTCAGGAAGAGATTTGCCGGAAAATTCGTTCAAAATTTCCTTCGCCGCGTCTGGTGGTGCAGTTTTCCCCCTTCTGGAAGTTGACTTTATTTTCTTAAATTATCGCCTCGGCGGTGCGGGTTTCGATGCAATTGGTAAATAAAAACACTTGTAAAATCAGGGGCGGAACGAAGTCGGATTATCATGAAGGGCTCTATATAGCATTTGGTTTTACGACGTGCGCTACGTGCTGCATGAGAACTTAGCATGTGCGCTCGTAAAATACTGCAATAGATCACGTAAATCCACGTAGTCAAAAATGCATTACGCCATCCTAACACGACAAATTTTCCAGTGAATCGGCAATTTCTATACCTTCAGCCTGCAGTTTGCTGGAATTTTAACTAGCACCAATTTTGAGTGGCACTATATTTTATTATACTGTCGCTGTCGACATCCAGAATAAGGCTAAATGCCTAATAAAATATAATCGTCGTGTACCCTTCTTGTGAATCATGTCGAGGACTGCAAAGGGGAATCGCTGCTGCTGGATGTGAGTCTTGCCAGGATTTATTTCTTTATTGTTTTTGCCGGACTTGAAAGATGTGAAGGCGAACAGGGTTGACCCTACAGGTCTGGGAATAAATTTCTTATGATCCGAAACCCATTACACAAAAGATGGTCCTGAGGCCATGTAATATTAACAGGACAACTAAAAACTTTCGATTCGCCCGGAAAAATGCGCCGCCCTGCCAGATTCATAATTTACAAAGGCCTTTATTATTCTCGCCTCAAGCGCAATATCTCCATTTAAAATTCAGACGTTACTAATGGCCTAGCTTATTATGCTTGAAGAATGCTTTCTGCTTATAAAACTCCCTAGTTTTTCCATTGTTTCCTTCCAGATTAGCGTCACTGATGGCAGAGACCAGTCTTTGTTTAATTATTTAACAGCAGAAATTTCACTTAAGACACCTGGGATGAGAAAGGGGCCCAAAAAGGAAAAGTTCACTGCAAGACGTATCGGGCGATAATGAGGGGACCTATATGTGTACATCTTTGGAGGGGTGGATTATGGAGCGCCTTTAAAGGCTTCGTACATAATAATAATTAATAACGTTAAAATTGAACAGATTCTTGGGTAGCACTTGTGCAACTCCTGTAATGGATCTTGGCAAACTTACTTACGAACTAATTTATTTCACTGTTAAATAATGCACCTCAATTAAGTTTATAAAAATGAAGAACTCGGTTAACGAAGGGCGCGTTGACGCGACACTTCGGCCAAGAGAGGCTTTACAAGTTTTGCAAAGTTCATAAGTACTAAAACCGAGGGCTAGCGCGCATAGGCGTACTACAGCTAAGGGAGAGATATTTTAAAGAGTAACACTTCGATGAATGGCAAGATTGGTCTTTTATTGGGGTGTTGCAGTTATACTGACTCGACGAAACATGACTGTACTTAAAATCTAGTTCTTACGAGGGAAAGAAGTGAAAACCTTGCCGGACATACACATTACAGAATGAAGTGGTGATGTACAGGGTCATTCAAACTCGACGCCCCACCCATTTTATGCGAAAACAGTTGGGCTTAGCAAAATAATTTTTTCACCAGATTAAATAAAAGGACGTAAGCTACAATAAATGCTAAAAACGTTGAAATGTGGAAAGCGACGCTCGGCGTCGCGACGCCGACATTATGTTTTTTTCAAAAACATACCCTTTTTTTTTCAAAAATGTGAACATTGATACATTCTAAACAAGTTTTTTTATAAAAAGTTTTTTGAAATTTCTAATCATTTAAAAGCTACAGGAGAAACTTAAATTTAATTGTCGACTTGCAGTATTAATTGACGCTCTAGGATTGCCTTCAAAAAATTAGCAGATCTGAGCTACGACAAAATCATTAGAAACAGATTTTGCTATTGGCATTGATTTCCTGCATGAAAATACATTTGAATTGTTTCTAAACGAGGAAACATTTTATGATCAGGAATCACTCGATCTGGATACCTTTCTCGATATAGTCTAACTGCTGCTCTTGAATTACGTTGAGTCTCGCCATAAATTAATAACATATCGACTTTTTCTTGATGACTAACCATTATTCTAATATTAAATTAAAAAAGTATCTTTCTACTGTTAACTATCAAATATGAGAATGAACATTCAGTCAAACTGATCACGTAAAAGTACACGTTTGTGTTGCTAGGCAACGGTTTACATTGTAGAAGTATAGTAGCGAAGTATATCCCCATGCAATGTGTTAACATAAGACTACCTAATATGTCAATATTTGTTTCTCCTGTAGCTTTTAAATGATTAGAAATTTCAAAAAACTTTTTATACAAAACTTGTTTAGAATGTATCAATGTTCACATTTTTGAAAAAAAAGGGTATGTTTCTGAAAAAAAACATAAAGTCGACGTCGCGACGCCGAGCGTCGCTTTCCGCATTTCAACGTTTTTAGCATTTATTGTAGCTTACGTCCTTTTATTTAATCTGATGAAAAAATTATTTTGCTAAGCCCAACTGTTTTCGCATAAAATGGGTGGGGCGTCGAGTTTGAATGACCCTGTACAAACGCGTGACGTAAGGGTACCTTACGGAGTGCCTCACGTCCTTAACGATCCTTAGAATTAAATAATTCTACAATCAGGGAATACGCACGACTGGTTATTGCCAGCAAGAGGTCGCTTTTTACGGCTCAGCTTAGATTTGCGACAAATTTACGGTAACAGTTATGCAGCGAAGAGAAATTTAAGTCCGTCAAACAGAATGAGCGTCCAATTAACATAATATGTATATTAGGTGATGAAAGTGTTCACTGTCCAACAAGGCCCTATTGAAACTTCGTTCGAGAGGCGGATTACTACCGTCAAAGGGTTTCCCTCTGGGCCGCTGATGCAACAAACAGACCCAATTTAACTGATGCCTAACTTTCGGGTACCTATTCCATAAGTTTGTTATGTCATTTGCACACACAGATTGGTTTTTTGCGATTTTTGTGTCAATGGGGAGAGGAATATTTAAAGTTGACTTTTGATATTGCTGCTAAATAAGTCGCTGGGGGATGAACCCTAAGTAAAACGTGTAAAAGTGACGAGGCCAAATTTGAGAAGAACTGGTACAAAATTTAATTTGCAAGCTAAGTGTCTTTTTTACGAAACAAAAACATAATTGAGCCGTTCAAGTCGGAGGGTGAATTTATTGTGTAATAACCTTTCTCAATTGGGGGCACAAATTGAATTTTGTTTATTTAGTAAGCTGAGAAGAGTCGTCTCGTAAAGAAGCGTTTTGATGCGTCACCAAAATGTAAAATTAACAACGTAATCAAATTTTACTCCTTCCGCATTTTCCGATAAATGTTATTTATGGGAGATCGAAACTAACGGCAATAAAGCGGACAAACGATGGAAGGCGATGTTCATACAATAGTTTTACGGATATTTTATGGCCCGTTCCGCTGGACATAAAATTTTAAACGGGACGTCTCATTTCTCTTGGTTACCCGGGATTTAGGTGGCAGAATTTAAATAGCCACGTTTTACGGCACTGCTAAAGAAAAATTGTCGTAAATTGTCTGTGATTAGAACACACACGTGTTAGATGCACCCAGATGCGTTTAGGCATTCACTTTGCGCTTGAGGTATTACCGGAAAGTCCGACCTTAAACAAGCGGACGTGACCAAAATTTCAGAAAAAGAACGCTGCGTGATAAGATTTCTCATTATTTTCACAATTGAGTGAAGCGAATCCTTTTTGGAATATAACTTTTATCATTATTTCTCTTTTAAACGATTTTCTACGTGAGTCGGATTTTACCAAATATTTCTGCTTCCAGACGGAGCTCTCCCATAACTTGCAGCAACTGTCGGAACGGGCCAAGTCAACAACGGAGTTCATTCAGAGGCTCAAAGGCATGAGCGATAAAGTGAATGTGAGTATACAATTCCCAAAAAGTATATATATGGGTTTAATTCCCTTTTATGCGATATATTATCTTCAACAATAACAGTTTTATGGCCACCCTGTAAAAGTAAATGAGTTTATCACTTTAAGCCGGAATGGATAAAGGAAAGAAGAGAACAGATAACAAAAGGAAATGTAGGGATCCGGGGTCCGCTTCATTCTTGTAACATTTTTTCTGTCCCTTCACGTAACATCCTCCGTAAAGTGGATGAATAATCTAGAACGAACCTTGATATTTTAATGTAATTGAATTTCGTCAGATATGGGATCGTTTAAAATAATAGTTCTTGAAAATGTTCTGCGCTTAGAGCGTTGAGGAGCAACGAAGGAGATTTGCATTTACCGAGATTGGGTATGTGTCATCATAATATGCCACTTAACTACGTTTATTTCCATCTTGCCGAGAAAAACTATGTGCAACAACAATAAAGACATTTTCCTTCTCGAGGCACTTCATCCCGGACAACTACTGATCTTCAAATCCTCTTATAGCCTCCATTTAAAAATCTTGCAAAATTTACATGAAAAATGAGGCCACATTATCTTCATATATTCCTTTTTTTCACAGGAAAATTGTGAAGAATTCGAACAAATAGTCTCAGCTCAATGCGAAGCTCTTATCCACGCCATCCGAGAGCGAAGAGACAAGCTCATAGACTGCATCAGACAGGACAAGGACGTCAGAGTTAGAGCCCTTAAGGAGCAGGTGGTCACGTGCACATCTAGATTGCAACAAACCACTGCTTTACTACAATTTTGCATTGAGGCCCTCAAAGAGACTGACAGCACTGCCTTCCTACAGGTTTTATCATATCTTTTACTCATCAAATTAGACCTTAATTCCGGTATATTAGGTGGGCACCATGTTGATATCCAGGGTGGCCAATACTGATCATTCCTGGCACAAAGAATGGTCAGCCCCAAGGGTGTCCCCGCACTTCGACCTCACTCTAGATGACAAATCGGTGCTTAAAGCTATAGAGCAGCTCAATTTTATTCAAATGAAGCGTAAGTTTTGTTCAGTTTTCATTATGGAGAAGTAAAATAAATGTCTCTTTGAATGCAATTGAATTCATTTGGGGAAATTTTATTAACAATACATATGCCTATATGCATGACAGCTCAATATAGCAATGGAAAGAGCTGATTAAACAAAGCTCTTGGCATTTGTTTCTAGCAATCATATTATAGTGCAGCACACCAATAATATGACATTAACACACGAGTGTATCATGACATATTAAATTATGCAAATGGTTTTTCACTGGACTACAATTAGTTCCCATGCAACTCCAGAGACTGTATTAATTTCGTATTTGTTAACATTTTATATAATTTAGCATTCATAGACGGAGAGGAAAGAGTTCCGGCAGGTAAATGAGCATGTAAAATGCTGCAATTCGCATGGAAGTCGTTTTATTATATCATTATATTTTCGCATGATTCTTACTTATTATTATTATTATGAAGAAGTGTTGAAGTTGAATAGCGTTATTAAAGTATACAGATGCAAGGACAAATTTCAATTTAAAACTGCTAGTGTCGGATAACACGGAATCAAGATACATTTCTCTTTGTATGATTAGAGATTGATTCCGTCCAACCCGCTGCTTGTGACTGATTATAAACTTAAATTCGGCTTTTATTAAATAAATTTAAATAATGCACATTTGAACTTAGCTCCGGCAGCCCCAACAATCATACCGGAAGAATGCAGTGCGGAAAATAATTCAGTAACAATAGCTTGGCAGCCTCCACCCCACAGTCACGTCGAGGGGTACGTTCTCGAGTTAGACGACGGAAACGGCGGGGATTTTAGGGTAAGTCAAAATGCCCTTTTAATCCCCATTAATTATTGAATTAGTTAATTTGCCCCGCCTGAGGTGTAAATGATGTTAGGGATGGCAAATTCCTCAAATCTTGATAGGTAAGAGATTTAGAGAGCAGAAAAAAATTCAGAGATTAAACTAATTTGCGGTAATAATGAGAAAATTATAAGTAGTAGGCGACAGGCGCTAATTTGCTATTAGGGCTTTAGGTGCGGAATCGATAAACAGGTGTAAAATTGGTTATTAGTCTTATTAATAATATGCTAGGATAAACAGAGTGCCGATGTGGGCCAACATGATTTATTCTCAATTAACTATGAGTTATATCCTATACTATACTATATATAATCGGGCACCGTCTATATTATTAAGTATTACGAATCATCCCACACACAAAATACGTTTTATTCACCACCGTGAGTGTTGCACGAGCCGCAGGAAAAGGACCATAGGGGAAATATTATTCCCTATTTACTATTAGCATTTCTTTTCCCACTAAAACTTTGAACTAACCTAGTTCTAGTTTTATGAATTTCGTTCATAAAGTAAACGCAGGGTTTCAATAATGAACTCCAAGTGCTGGGAAAAATTATCATATGCATGCTGAGATATGGACACTTTAAGACACATTTTGACTCTTTATAGGTACTTTTCAAGGTGCTTTATCTCAAAGTAAAGTTCTATAAAAATGCTACTTACCAAGTAGAAGATAACCCGCTTTAGAAGCACTTATCACAACTTAACAGGCTGCAAATCACTGCTACCGCACCAATTTTTCAGTAGAACAACTAAAGTTTAGAAATTACACACCTAAAGCACAACAAATCACTTTTAAAACCGAAAATTTTAGATTTTTCTCCAAAAATACACCGACTCATACAATTCAAATCCCGCCATATTTGATAATGATGACATATCACCACAACCATTAGAAAAAAGAAAATTCTCGTCCGATGAATCACACGACCAAACTTTGTGGTAATGCTGTGAGTAATGACGTTTGCTTTCAGATCGATAATTTTACATTGACTAAAATTGTGCAAATAGTATACTGCGTGTTTTTGCAGGACAAAGAATTTTAATTTATTAAACACCCTTTTTGAATTTTCCACGACCTTCTAAAGAAAAGAGTCTACTTCGACTGTACTGGCCTTCTATATTACAATTAATGCTGATCAATCGACATCAATAAAAATATATCTGTCGCAGCTGATTGGTCAATATATTTCATTCTCATATATTCCGGAGGAATCAGGGCGCTGGGCTCAGGTGCCAATTTACATTACAGTGGTTTATGCGTAAAGCGTCACGGAAAATGTCGTCATCCAGTATAGGCAGTGCATCACGACCCGTCTTAGTGAATATTTTAATTTCATCTAGCATTGGTGAATTTCGACATTTTTACTTGTTGAAACTTAAAACAAAAAACGCACACGAAACTGGGATTTCCAACCCCCTAAAAAACATATTACAGTTGAAATTAAACGTTCAGAAAATAAGCAATATAATCGTAATTACATGACCGTGTTTCGAACAAACCTGCATTAAAAATCGGTTTTAATAAAAAAAAAGCACAAACTGTTCTAGCGTACCCAAGTGTGCTTGAACACATTTTACGCAAATAATTTCGTTTAATTGCACAAATGAGTCTGAGAACGCGGGACACTTCTGGAATAGCAATTTAGTCCCACTTTAAAGTGAACATTCTGTCTTCACGAGGCAATTGTACTCGAAGCGATTAAAGTCGAAAGGAACGGCGTGAGGCATATAACTATTGAACTTGCAATTAAATGCGTACACGCGAATTTGGCTTAATGGGTGCAAAATACTTGAAATAAATCTCCCAAAAACATGTATAATACACCCTTGTCTTCCTGGAATCGACTACATAATCGAGGGGGCGATAAAGGGAGTGTCATACCCACTCAAAATTTACGATTCAGATACGAAAAAGTCACGTGCTTAGAAGCCATTCATAAACTTCCATCGCTGATAGCAGCCAACAGATTTTCTTGATTAGCCAAATTTAATTTACCCCTAAATACACGTTCATTCCCTACTGCTAAATAGCTTCCAACCTCCTTTAGATGCACATATTATAACTTCTACGAAATAATGCAATTAAAGCTCTGAACTATCGGAGTTAGGGTGAGGGGGAGAATAGTGGCGTCATAAAACGGTATCAAAGTGTCGCCGGAGAGCAAGATTAATGGTGCATATCGACATGTTTGGTCCTTCTGACTCATAAATAAACTGATCGGAAAGGGATAATGCAGTTTGGGGGATGATATTAGAAATAATTGGGTATTAAATTTTGCAATGTTTTTGCAGGAAGTTTACTGCGGCATCGAGACTATTTGCACCGTAGACGGGCTGCATTTTCACTGCATGTACAACGCAAGAGTTAAGGCGTTTAACAGTTCGGGAGAAGGTGATTATAGCGAGCTCATAGGGCTGCAAACAGCAGAAGGTATGGAGAAATTAAATCGAAGAAATAACACCGGTAGCATTTCGAATATCGTTTCAGTGGCGTGGTTCACATTCGATCCGATACTATCGGGGCCGGGGCTGCAGTACTCGGAAGATAACACCACGGTAACGGGAGAGGGGTGGGAACACAGGGTAGCTTTAGGCAGCGTGGGATTTAGCAGAGGGGTGCACTACTGGGAATTTACCATTGATAAGTACGATGCAGACACTGATCCCGCTTTTGGGATTGCTAGGATAGATGTGACTAGAGATAAAATGTTGGGTATGTCATATGTTTAGAATTACTTCATGAGAGCTGTGAGGAAATCTATTTCAGGTAAAGACGACAAAGGTTGGGCCATGTATATTGACAGGCAAAGGTCCTGGTTTCAACATGCAGGGGCCCATGATCAAAGAGTTGAAGGGGGGATCCACGTGGGTTCCACCATAGGAGTGCTTCTGGATTTAAATCATCACACTCTGCAGTTTTACGTGAACGAGGAGCCGCAGGGCGAAATTGCTTTCAGGAATTTATATGGGGTGTTTTACCCTGCAGTTAGTCTCAATAGGGGGGTTAGCGTGACTGTGCACACAGCTTTAGACCCGCCATCTGATTCCGACGAAACGTAAACTATTAATAATGAATTGATACATAGACTGATATGATAGCAGCATGTGCTCGGACAAGGACTTGGGAACCAACTGTTCGTACTACAGAGAGCCAGATCTAACATTTAATTGCGATAGATAAATTGAACTTCCGAGAGTTCCTTAGTACTACTATTATTCCCATCGATGTATAAGGAACTTAATTCGTGATACTGACGTTCACACTTCATGTTAAAAATTATTATATTAAAGCCATAATAATATACATACTACGTATTAGAGACCAAATGAGTGTTTTGCGCCATCAAGAACAGACACTTCTTGTATTTAGAGCTGGGAGTATTTAGACTTAATTACAAAAGTTGTAATTAAATATCGTAAAAATAATAATTACTATTAAAGATCCCGCATTTAATTAGATGGGTGGATGGGGATTTAGAAGCATTTTCGGTCGCTTAAAAATATATGTTGTCGTCCGAAAATTGTTCATCGGTTACTGCTCAATTGCGCGACCACGATTCTTCACTTACACACATACTGTCCACACCCATCTACCCTTAAAAGTTACTTTACCGAGGTTTTCACTTTTTTACATATCACCCCCTAGCTAGTAGGAAGTTATAATAATTCGAGTTGCTTGATGTAACCGTGAATAATCAAATTATAAGGGAAACTTAATTGACCTTTAACTGAAGACTGAGTGTATTCTTATTCGATCTCAAATTAACTGAATTTATCAAAAATCTCCAAAACAATATTTGAAAAGCGCATGTATCAGTTAGATAAACCCTTGCACTGTTTTAAAAATGTATTCCTTATAACTTATTCCACATTGATTCCAGTAATTATATCTATACTTAACTGAAAATCACTACTTACTGTTTGTTACTTAATTTAAATCTTTGTTATAGTTGTATTTAAATATTATATTTGTATAGGTGCGATATATGGAAATTTTATCACAAAATGTACTTCACTCCTTTGTAAATAAACCTTTATTTATATCCCGCAAAACAGACGTATTAATCATGACCTTATCTTTATGCTCTTTGAAACTGAGGTTTTGATGCCAGATATTTCGCCGCTGTACCTACTAAGCTCTTTCCTTGGCTCCCGGACCTTCAGAGTTAAATAAAACCATTCACAAAACTTGAATAAAGGACAATGGAAAACAACTTACCGCCCCCTTTCTGCGGATAAGCGCCTTTCTAAACTTAAGCTTATGTTTTACTCTGGGATTCCTCAATTCCTTCTTTCTATGCGGAGTCAGCCCTTTATTTTTGGCTATTTGGTATGTTATAGCACGTTTACTCAATTCTAAAACATGAGATAGGTGTTAAATAAAGCAGTCATTATAATACATAAATTAATGTACCATCAACTTCCTCTGCAACTTCTTCCCTGTTTATCTCTTTGTCACCCTCATCTGTGTCTGAATCAAGTTCCTGATCCTTAAACCTTACAGTTTTCTTTGTGCTCGTCACTCCTTCATCATGCTCCAATTTCATCCTTTTCATTGGTTGCTCTGGTTTATAACCTGTGGTATTCTTTACCCCACTTTCCCACTGAGCCAATAGTTTTAAAGTCCTCTTTTTCTTTGATTTTAATGCATCACTAGATGTGGCAATATTCTACAATTTACAAAATGTATTGACAATTTCCAAATATTCTAATCTCTCTGACATCAATGAGGTCCTTTTGATCCAAGAAAATTGATATTTGTTGCTTTATTACTTCCTCAAAGACAGGCTCAACCTGACTGAGCAATTGGCGATATTGGAAAAGTCGCCGGCTAATAGGGTGGTTTTTTAGTTTACCATTACATTTTAGCAACAAATACATATAAATGTTTGTAACATAGCTAAAAACCAATGATTTCAGACTAAAATGTACTAAAAAATGTATGTCTTACTTTAAGATAAGGTGATAATACAACTGGACAAAATCAACTGCCTTACAGTTTGTAATTTGACCAGTTTTGACTGCTTCAATTATAGGAACAAGGTAATCTTTTGCAAGAGTTAATTTCGCTGAAAATATTATCAGATATGTAGAATGAAATTGTGTGTAAACACTCTCAAGATCTACCTTTAAAATCATCAATCAAGACAAACAATTCTGGAGACTCTTTCTTCAAATTGAATAATTTCTCCTTGCTAGTCAGTTTTGATAAATCAGTTTTTAAAAGCTCCTCTGATTTCTCCTTATTCAGAACTTCATTAGGTTGCTAAAATTATTCTTCTAAACCCTAAGAAACATTATTAAACAACATTACCATAAATGTAGCACCAATGTCTAAAAGCCCAACATCCAGTTGCTGCATCAACTGATTTTGAAGTTCTTTTGCCTCTTCCTGTTCCACCTCAGCAGCAAATGCATCTTTTCCTTGGAACCCTCCATAATCAGGGTCCACATAGTCAGCTCCATAATATTTTTTCTTCTCTTTTCCCCAAGCCCTTGCATCTGGTATATCATCTTCTTGTCCTTCTACATCACTCAATGCTATTTTACTCTGATCATCACTGTCTGATTCAGAGTTAGAACCTACACCAAACACTTCCACCTACAAGAACAGGCAAACAAACAGAATTTGTTGTGTGTAGCTATTATGAAATTAATTGAAAAAGGAAAAACTTACCTCACTGTCAGATTTTTCTTTCGATTGGTGCTTTTCGTGATAAGTTCTAAGGTGTGGGTCATTATCCGAGTCATACTCGTCATCTTCAAACCTAAATTTTAATAAGAATAAAATCAGTTTTTAATTAATTAAGAACTCTTTTATTGAGAAATTGCCTATTATATTAATCAACTTTAAATGAAAAAGTGAAAGAAAGATGAAATATAAGAGATGGTCTAAAGGATTTAATGATCAGTACCAGATTTAATATAAACAAAGCACTACACGAAAACCAGGAAAACTGCTCTCTATAGAAAACAACTTATAGGAAGTTTTCTATAGAACATTTCAGTGATTTCTGCTCATTAGTTCTTATAAAAATTGTGTAGTTAGCTAGACTGTTAATAATTGTTAATACTCATAAAAGTTTTAGAAAATGCTATTAGGTTCCCAAGAATAATTTTAAACTAGGCTATAAAAGGAACAAGATAGGGAGGAATATAGAGGATTAATGATATTTACAGAAATACATCAATTTTCATTCAGTAACCTAAATGGGGCATCGCATTCTAAGTTTACTACTTACATGATTTTCTTGAAGTTTATAATCAAAACAGACTATAAATAGTATTATTCGTTACTTTTAAATGTCTTAAGATTTATTTAATAATTAAGAAAATAATTAATTCGCTAAACAAACATTTTAAACCCTCGTTTCATTCTCACATTTAAGGTTATCATAGATACGGTTGCATAGTGTAGTGAGTTTTAGAGAAACTTATGACTTGAGACATAACATGATCTCACACTATTGTGTATCTTGTCTGAAGTACAACAATCACTTTTATACGAAAAAGATGAAACATAGTCTGACTTAATCTCACGTCAAAACTGAACAACCACGTGTAAAGAATGATTAAAAGGAGAGCATCAATATTTTAGTGCGCAGACGTCAGTGCCCTTTCTCTAATTTTCCCATTCCGAATTAAAATCAAAAAGTTTCAAGGTGACCTTTCGCTAAAACTGAAACCCAAACAATTAGTGAATTCGCTCGCTTTTGCCGGTCGTTTCGAAGCTCTGCAAAGAGCAAGTAAACTTTAGAAGAATTCCCCAGTATGTCGGCTCCCCAGAGCGACGTCGAGAGAAGGAAACAGATCAGTGTGAGAGGCATCGCAGAAATCGACGATGTGAACGAAATTAAGAAAACCTTCAACCGACATGTCCATTACACCCTTGTAAAAGATAGAAATGTAGCCACCACAAGAGATTATTATTTCGCCCTTGCCCACACGGTTAGGGACCACTTGGTGTCCCGGTGGATCAGGACTCAGCAATATTATTATGAGATTGATCCAAAGGTAAGAACCCTCTAAAATGTACTTGTTTCTAAACCATTGTCGTATTGGTGGCATTGAGAACCAAGCAGAACCATCTTAATGGAATCCAACAACTTATTTGGTGCTCTAAATACTGCTTTTTAATTCAGAGTATCTCGCTATGTGCAGCTAAGTGGTTTGGTCCAGTTTTGATCATTTTATGGAATGGTCTGTATTTTAATGGCTCAGTTATGCTTCAAAAAAGAACATGAAATTGATTTGATCAATGTTTATTAATTGAAATGTGAGTGCAATGTATATATTGCATCTAAGGCCTCCTCTTGGTCAATTTAAATGCCAAGACTATAATATAACATAAATCCACACAGCATTGCCTAGTCAATAGTGCATTTTATTGTTTTGTATCAATATATAATTAATGGTCCCAAAAAAATTTTTTAAAGTAGGATATTTATGACCCTAATCAAAATGTATTTATCTTTAATGATGAAACTAAGTTATTTTAAGTTAGACCCCATCAGAAACATCATCAGAACATCAAAGTGCTATAATTGTAAACCAATATGAGTAATCAAACTAATCTGTACAAATATACCAAAATTTTTTAGGCATTAAGTCCAATGTTTAGTCATTATTTTGAATGTATGTAAGCAGCAAGGCTGTATTATATATTTTGGATAAGATAACCTTCCTAGAAACCAATAAAAAGGTCTGCAGTATATTTTTTTAGATAATAAAATTATTGTCAAGCCCATGGAAACATGTGGGGTTTAAAATAAATATTTTATTACACCTACTAAAATTGGTATCTGGGAATTTGGCCCATGTCCAAAAACCAATTGGCGATAGCAATTCTGTCACTAACATTTTATAAATGAAAACAAAGTTGCACCTGGGGGTCTATGGCCTGCAAAAATCCTATTATTTGCTATTTAATATAGATAATGAATGAAGGATACTACAGTATACTGACAAATATATAATCTATGCAGCGAGTTTACTACCTCTCTCTGGAGTTTTACATGGGCAGGACCCTATCAAACACTATGATCAATCTGGGCATCCAGTCCTCATGTGATGAAGCTCTCTATCAACTAGGCTTAGACATAGAAGAATTAGAGGATATGGAAGAAGATGCTGGTCTCGGAAACGGGGGTTTAGGACGCCTGGCCGCCTGTTTCTTAGACTCTATGGCCACCTTAGGTTGGACTGAGGTGCATAGGTGAATAGGCCTTTTCTTGAATGATTATTTGTTTAGGCATGGCGGCATATGGCTATGGTATCCGGTATGAATATGGCATTTTCGCCCAGCGGATTATCAATGGTGAACAGCAAGAAGAGCCTGATGATTGGTTGCGCTTTGGAAATCCCTGGGAAAAGGCACGTCCTGAATACATGCTTCCAGTGAATTTTTATGGTGAACTGTTCATGGTTTTCATTAATCTATTTTTAAATCATTATTTTTTAATTCAGGGAACGTAACTGAAACCCCGGACGGTAAAAAAAAGTGGGTAAACACACAGGTAGTTTTTGCTCTGCCTTATGACAATCCTATCCCCGGATTTAAAAATAACGTTGTCAACACTTTAAGACTATGGAGCGCCAAGAGTCCTGTCGATTTTAACTTAAAATTCTGTAAGTGTTTTTATTAAAGAAAATTCAGGTAGTACTCAGTGGGGTGGTGGGAGTTGAGTAGTGTATAAGTCATTTAATAACCTTTTAGTGCACACAATATGGGGAGACAAATATTCGAATTTCATCTTACACAGAATCAGAAACGTTTTCGGAATTCACACTGGTAATAAAGTTGTGATATTATTTGACAACTTAACCTTTGTGTGAATTAAATGGTGACATGTTTTAGCACTGTAAATAATTTTTTAAAGATTTTTACTTACTTCTGGGATGTTATTATGTTTTAGTTAATGACGGAGACTATATTCAAGCAGTGATTGACAGGAATTTGGCCGAAAATATATCCAGAGTCCTTTATCCCAATGATAATTTCTTTGAAGGCAAAGAACTTAGGTTGAAGCAGGAATACTTTATGGTAGCCGCCACATTGCAAGACATCATACGTCGCTTTAAGTCAGCTAAGTTTGGAACAAAATCGGCCACTAGGAATGACTTTGATCAATTCCCTGAGAAGGTACTAAACTTTCTTGTTCAATGTACGTCCATAATTTTAGCTATTATTGAAATTTGAGCGCCGATATCTCAACAATCCATGTAGCAAATAAAAGTTGTATGAAAAGATACATTAATTTGCGGTGATATAAAGTCGAGTTCCAATCATTTGTGTCCAGGCAATGCTTAGACACATCTCTAGGATGCTTTTGCAAAATAATCCTGTATGATGTCATTAGTTGATATAAAAATATGATATTTTTAAACCATTTCAAATCGTTGTAGTAAGAAACACGATTTAAATTACGTTTCAATTCCGATAAAAACTAATGCACGCCATAAATATTTAAAAAATATTTTTAGCGTATGAATTACTTTGAAATGATGGAGCTGCTGTGCAAATTTGAAAATAAACATTTTTCTTTCAGGTTGCCATCCAACTAAACGATACCCATCCATCCCTGGCCATTCCCGAATTGATGCGCCTTTTGGTGGATGTTGAAGGATTGTCATGGGAAAAAGCGTGGGATATCACTTGTAAAACTTGCGCTTACACCAATCATACAGTACAACTTGCACTAAATTCAGTCTTAGTGAAATTACATACAAAATTTCGCAGGTTCTCCCCGAAGCCTTGGAACGATGGCCCGTGAGCATGCTCCAACATATTCTCCCTAGACATTTAGACATTATCTACAAAATAAACTTCCATCATATGCAGGATGTGGAGAAGCGCTGGCCTGGCGATTGGGACCGAATGAGAAGCATGTCCCTAATCGAGGAGGACGGCGAGAAGAGGGTAAACATGGCCAATTTGAGCATCGTAGGCAGTCACGCTGTCAATGGAGTAGCGCGAATTCACTCGGAGATCATCAAAAGCGATTTGTAAGTTTCTTAAAAACATGTTTTTACGCATAATTAAGAGATTTTTCAGGTTCAAAAACTTCTATGAGCTGTCACCGGAGAAATTTCAAAACAAAACAAACGGAATTACGCCACGCCGGTGGTTGTTGCTGTGCAATCCAGGGCTGAGCGACTCGATCTCGGAGCGTATCGGGGAAGATTGGATCGTGCACTTAGATGAACTGCAAAAATTGAAAAAATTTGCCAAAGATGCCAATTTGCAGAGAGCAGTGATGAAGGTTAAGCAGGAGAATAAGCTAAAGTTGGCCCAGCTACTAGAAAAGGATTACGGAGTGAAGGTTAGTTCTTTTCTTGCGACTGGATCTATCAAATTTAACATTAACATGTTTACATAGCGGTGATAATTTTTCCAGGTAAATCCAGCTTCGATGTTCGACATCCACGTAAAGCGAATCCACGAATACAAGAGGCAGCTTTTAAACGTATTGCATATAATTACAATTTACAACAGAATAAAACGGAATCCATCTGCCAAGTTTACTCCCCGCACCATTATGATAGGAGGAAAGGCGGCTCCTGGATATTACACAGCCAAGAAAATCATCAAGTTGATCAATCACGTTGCTAAAGTGGTTAATAACGACCCGATTGTCGGCGATAAACTTAAAGTATGTAAACATGCAGATAAACTCGATTAATTTCTTCAATTTTGAAGTAAACGTTCCATTTCCAAGTGCATATTTTTCTTGCGGCTCTTACTCTATTAATGTTTTCTCCATTAGGTGATTTTCCTGGAAAACTATCGAGTGACGTTGGCGGAGAAGATCATTCCGGCTGCGGATTTGAGCGAACAAATTTCGACTGCCGGTACAGAGGCGTCCGGCACTGGCAACATGAAATTCCAATTGAACGGCGCTTTAACTATCGGTACACTAGACGGTGCAAATGTCGAAATGGCCGAAGAAATGGGCAATGAGAACATTTTCATATTCGGAATGACCGTAGAGGAAGTTGAGGAGCTAAAGAAGAAGGGTAGGTTTCTAAATTACTCCTAACTGTATTTCTGAGCTCAAATAAAATCCAAATCAGTTGATGTAAACATTGAAAATATTGTGTAACTCATTAATCTGTTTGTTTTGGGATTCTAAGTCTTTCGCAAAATTGTTCATTTTTGGCCTTAAAATTCATTTTTTAGTTAAAAAAATCCATCAAGGTCATTTTCTTTTTTAGGCTATAATGCCTACGACTACTACAACGCAAATCCGGAGCTGAAGCAGGTAGTGGACCAAATCCAAAACGGGTTCTTTAGTCCGAATAACCCCGACGAATTTAAGGATTTAGCCGATATTTTGCTGAAATACGACAGGTTCTTCTTATTGGCTGACTATGATTCTTATATTAAGAAGCAAGAGGAAGTCAGCGCGACGTATCAGGTACAAATTTTGTCTTCATAAGTGTTCCGTTGCATAAATATTGTTTTACAGAATCAGGCAAAATGGTTGGAAATGGCCATTCTGAACATTGCTACTTCGGGTAAATTCTCCAGCGACCGGACCATTATTGAATATGGTGAAGACATCTGGGGTGTGAAGCCAAATTACCAAAAGCTACCCGATCCTTCGGTCCCTAGAGAATTATCCCTGAAGGATGAAAAATAACTTCATAAAAGGGTTAAAATTAGTAATTGAATTTTCAAAAATGCATATATTTAGAATCTGGGTTTGAGGTCTGCCACGGGCCTCACCGTCGGGTTCGCAATTTGTTGAAAGTCGAGAGAAATTTTAAAATGCATGTAATTTCGGTGCTATGTTACTAGATACATAATAGAATCACTTTCACGTGTTTAGCGGCTTTTGCTTGGTCTTCGTATATATTTTATTTTAAAAAAGGTCATGCTGTAATGCCAAATATATAACCGTGAACGAGGATTATTTGTATTTTGTTCTATTTGTCTCGAATTTTCAATTTTCGTTGCAGTACCGGCAACTTCTTGTAACAGCTGCGTGTATTGTGAAATTTACTAACAATTTTAACTGTTCTCAATTTAAGAAAAATATTATTGTTAAATGTTTTCTTAAGTCTATCTTAGTAGTTTTGTATTTAAGGCAGTGTATTACTGTAATACTCATTTTCTCAATTTTGCATGTTTTTCCTCTGTAGATAATTAAAATTTTAGCCAATTAATTCTGTTTTGTCTTAATTGATTATCCTTTATTGAATCTATTCAAGTTGTTAATCTTTGCACTTACACAAGTAAGCATGCACTTTCACCGTATTATCTTTCAAAGAAAACAAACCGAATGATACCAATATTATCAAAGTACGACAACTTTGTCGCTCCCAGTTCTAAGCTGTGAGCAGTTTGCGAATAATTTGGACGACTCACCAAAACTGTTGCATCAAGTTAACGTTTTTTATTAATAATCTCTGCAATATGAGAAAAAGTCGCAGAAGAAGCAAGCCCAGTAAAGGTGACGACCCATTTGAGAATAGTAAATGTGTTCTTTGCAAAAAAAATAATAATTCGTTTATTCGCCATAGGGACTAGGCCCGCCGTTGGTGAATCCCTGAAAGCAGCAGAAAATAAGTAACCCAACACAGCCTACTCTCATTTGATCCAACTGTTTAGAATATTGACCGAAATATAAAGAAACCACTGTATGTATATTAACACCCGCTATACAGGGTGTCCTCGAATTACGTGGCCAAAATAATACCGCAGATTGTTTGAGTGAAAATAAGTCGATTTAACTAAACTTCCCTCAGTCCAAAAGTTGATAATTATGGAGCTACAGGGTGTTAAAGTTGAAAAAAAAAACATTTTCTTTAATATCTTTCGATTTCTTTGAGTTAATTTCACGAAATTTCATATTTGAGGGTGTTTTAGGATACGAAATTCAAATTTATTAACGATTTAGTTGTTTCTTCTAGGAGGCGCCACAAGCGACCGTTAGGACACATTTAATTCTCTGTAACTTTTTCGTGCCACGATGTATATTATTTTGGTATTTAAAAACCTTTTTCCCTACCTTTTATACTTAGAAAAGGTATACTTTATTGACGTCCCTAGAAGCAACGGTTTTGGAGAAAAATGCATCTAAGCCTGATGATGCATGCAAATTACCTTAAAATTATTTTCCGTTAAAAAAAATTAAGTTTTTCAAAAATAATTATTAGTAAAGGAATAACAATAATTTTTCAAAATCAGATATTATTTTGACTATTACAACGGCAAAGTCCATAAACTAACAGCGTATCCACCATTTCAGAATAAGTGAATTTATTGGCCATACTTATGGATATTTACAGGAACAAGAAGCGAAACTGACAAGAAAAACTGAGGGCTAAATAAAAAAACTGACATTTGAGAAACAAATTCAAGTGTTAAAATGTCAATTAAAAACATAGCCAACTGAGTTATTTACTTAAAAGCGCCAACGCAAATATGCAGCGCATTAGAATTATGCGTTTTTCTCCAAAACCGTTGCTTCTAGCAAAGTCAATAAAGTATACCTTTTCTAAGTATAAAAGGTAGGGAAAAAGGTTTTTAAATACCAAAATAATATACACCGTGGCACGAAAAAGTTACAGAGATTTAAATGTGTCCTAACGGTCGCTTGTGGCGCCCCCTAGAAGAAACAACTAAATCGTTAATAAATTTGAATTTCGTATCCTAAAACACCCTCAAATATGAAATTTCGTGAAATTAACTCAAAGAAATCGAAAGATATTAAAGAAAATGTGATTTTTTTTTCAACTTTAACACCCTGTAGCTCCATAATTATCAACTTTTGGACTGAGGGAAGTTTAGTTAAATCGACTTATTTTCACTCAAACAATCTGCGGTATTATTTTGGCCACGTAATTCGAGGACACCCTGTAGAACACACAGAATTAATGTTGTAAGTCATTAGATAGCGTTTCGGCTTCAACAAGCTATGAGGCGTCTACAATTACAACAACCAAACAACAAGATAAATAACAATCATTGAGACTATGCGAAGATGATAGCTAATCACCTACAGGCAGATCAGCTGCTAGTGGTTATTGATGCTACTTCGTGACCTTTCAACACAATCCAATATCCTTGAAATTTATGAGGGTGATCGAGCTATTTAACAAAGAGTGAGATTCCAGTTTGAAAGTATGATTTGCGGTTAAAAACCGAATCGTGTAAATGACTGGAGCATAGCAATTTACCTGTGCAGCTTCCAGTCTTAGTCCTCTGATTCATTAAAAATTCTAAAATTTCCAATATATGAATTTATAAGACAGATACGCATAATTTTTACATTTGTGTGATATTTATACCGTTGTTGGTTTAAATTTCACATTCAAGTGTTCAAGGCAGATTCTTAGCATATAAAAGTTCTGATTGAATTTTTATAACCAATTCCCTTCTTTATCACTCTTTGTATACAGGGTATCTTGTATTAGTAGGTCGATCTGCTAACAGAAGATTCCTTATGTGAAAATAATTGGTCTTTCCTTGAGACGTTTTTCCTTTAGCACTTTATACTTCTTATGCAGGGTGTTGAAATTAATTTAAAAAACTTTTCTTAATAACTTGGTTATTTCGTAACATATTTTAATGGAATTCTGCAGCGGTGTATAGTTCGATTACGCGCAAATTTTCTATGATTTGAGAAACAATAGGTGAAATTGGGGGTCGTGAACACCTTTTTCCACCAACTTTTTTTTGCGCACGCCAATGGTGCATTTGTTTAATTATTTTAATTAATTGTTTCTTAATCTAGATTTTTTTCATTCTTGTAAATTTTTTGTTTACGGCTTACTTTAGAAGATCTTGCAGCTTATTGTCTTCTGAGAAATTTTTTCTCAAAAACGTGGTTGTAAAACACACTGTTTTGTCACGTAACACTTTTAAATATCCCCTTATGAGTAAAAAATTCAATTTTAGATTTAATTTTTTTTAATATTGTTGTAATATTTCTGCTTAGGTCAGAACAAAAATTAATATAAAAAAAAAATGTCAACTACGTTACCTACTTACTATTTTTAGTTAAACGATCTATTAATTAAAATAAATCTATTAGTGGATATGTCCGCCATCTTCTTGAATACATCTCCGCGCCCTTTTTATCACGGAGAAATGCAATTAAAAAAAAATTTAATTGAAAAAATATATGGTTCCATTCTAAATCAGTGTTCAGCTTCCATGATTCGTTGCCTCAAATCTTGCTCATTTAATACTGGAACGTTGTGAACAAAATCTTTCATAAAACCCCAGCAACTAAAATTTAATGAATAAAGGTCGGAAGACGGAGGCGGCGAATATAGAAGAGCATCCTGACCTCTTCCTAATAAAAAATGGAAGCCACTTATTAGGGGGCAATAAGCTGCAATATTTTCTAAAGTAAACCGTAAATCAAAATTTTACAAGAATGAAAAAGTCTAGATAAATAAACAACTAATTTAAACAATTAAACAAATGCTCCATAGACGTGCGCAAAAAAGTTGAGGGAAAACGTATACACGACCCTCGTTTCCCCCATTGTTTCTCATTTTTTTTCACCCAAATCATAGAAAATGTGCGCGTAATCGAACTATATACCACTGCGAAATTCCATTAAAGTATGTTAAAAAACACCCAAGTTATAGACTAAAGTATTTTTTTTACTAACTTCAACACCCTGTATTATGACTATAAAGCGTCAAAGAAAAAATATCACTAAGAAAATCCAATTATTTTCGCATAAGATATCTGTTGTTAGCAGATTGGCCCACTAATACGAGACACCCTGTATATTAATTTGATTATTCGTGATTTATGTAAAAAAATATAACTTAATATGAATAGAAAGCAAAAACTCACTTCAACAGAGTGCTCTCATATAAAAAAGAAGAGTTTTAGCACGCCAAATATTTAAGCGTAAAGCAATTGTATGGGCCGGCAAGTTCCATCCATGACTAGTCAAAAATCCAACACTATTTCAGGCCTAATATACAGGGTGCTCTGATATGAAAAAGGAGAGTTTTAGCATGTGAAATATTCAGCTGTAAAGAGTAAATGCTGCAAGATCGCTTCCACGATTTTACTCCTTGGATGACTCCTATTAAACTCCTTGAATGACTAAATCGGATCCGATACTATTCCACGAATAGTAAGTAAGTTTGTAACGTGATTCACGTCGTCCTATGTCTGAGAAACTGAAGAATTCGGATTAAAATTGTCGTTATAGTAATGACGACAGTTTACGTCACAACGCGGCCCGTCGAGGCATAAAGAGAACAAACAATACAAGAATTTGATACGCTTTAATTGGGATCATACAAACAAAAGTGGATACAAACAGCAAAGCCAATTAATTACGATGAAACACATTTTACAGTTTTCCTACCAGGGTTTTGATTACTGATAACAATTACTAAACGATTCTACTTTCACACGGATAAGTTTCCTATTACAATTCTTCTACTTCTTTATTGAAATGTATGCACCTTGAGAAACAGTACTGTAATCTATTATTTCAAAATGTATCATTTATTATTCGAGGTGGTGAATACGAAGAGCGTGTCACCGGTAGAACGGTGGCAAGTTTAATGAAGGCGAATACTCGACTTCAGATCGGATCTGATTTACCGTCGGTTTTCCCCCAAGAAATATTGGGATCCTCGGGTTTTGCTTCATAAAATGAATACTACGTCCGAGAACAGGTCATTTCACTTACTTCACTTACGGGTAGATGAGAGCTAAATCAGTGCGCCAAATGAACAGTACTAGTGCCTCAAAAATGAATACTACTAAGACGATTTTGGTGGTGTTGTTCATTGGTTTTTTCAATGCGGTTTATTGCTATAAAGTGAACGAGGCAGGTAGGTTAATTATACAATTGTTGTTTTAATTGAACTTAAGTAATTGCTATTTACAAGTTCGTTACTTTGTTGCCAAAATTTCAACTGAAAAATGAAAAATCCGGAGGAACTTCTCTCGTGCTCCAACTCCGAGTGGTAAAAGCTCGAATATTGATGTATTGGGAGTTGTAATCGAACTTGCATAATTTATTTCTTGTCTCATTCGCTGAAAATGACGACGTGAACGTTACTAAAAAGCACGCCTTTTAGGCTAGTTATCACTTTCCTCCTACTTTTACGATAACTAACAACAATAGCAAAATCCCATGCTTTTTCAGCTTTCGGTTTGTTCTTCCCCTTCTCAAATTACGTGCCAACACCGTCATCGACCCCAAGCCACAAGGACAACTTTGTTGAGCCATCCACTCAGGGCCCCCATAAAGGTCAATATACAACTGGTTTTAATGAAGAGTCAGTTAATTATCAATCCGGCGACGTGGAAACTTTTGACGGTATGGTACCAATAAACGAATAATTTTAATGCGTTTTTCGCAATATAACCCTGTTACATTAAAATAAGCTGGCCAGACATCCTTGATGAAGGACTTTTCATAGGACCATTTTGCCTTTCATTCGTACTTGTTTCATACGTAATTACACCTTTCCTACCCTACTTTTGGTCGCCTTTGAGTCTCATAATGATGAGACAGGAATTAGTAACTCTCACTCCAAGACGTTAATAATTTAATAGGTAAATTTGCTGTTCCATGGTCGGGGCATGAGCAAAAAGTCAAGAAGGAGAATTACGAAAATTCTCCCTACGATAGAAGCAGGGGATATGGCTACGAAGGGCCAGAGTATTCAGATTATGATTCTCAGGCGAACGGTTGCGATCACGATTTTGATGCTGGTGACGATGGTAAGTTAGGTATGTAGGGAAATAAATATCATATTATGTCTTGAAGTTCCTTAATACGCAAATGGTCCCTTAAAGAATTCAAATGTGTGATTTGGATGAGGATAAAATTGGTCTAGTTACTCTTATAAATATAGGCCTCAAAGCATGCCGGGAAGTAGATATGAAGCAGTGAATGTTTAAAAAAAAGGCGGAATTTACAGGGATTAAGGCAGATATGTCTAAACTGTACTATTTTGTATGGAAATCCCTAATTATGCGAACACGGCCATAAGTATATTAGTCGTTGATGTAATTTTTTTCCGAAACCTTATCATAATTTGTGATTTATTAAGTTTTATTTGTCAAGTTCCGTCTTAACTCTTCTTGTATGCGATCCACCTTTTTAACATGAACAAACTTAGTACTACAACAAAGCTAATAAAATTGGATGAATCAATAAGTCCAACATCCTCTTTCAATTTCTACTTGAACGCTCGATTCCTTTTGAGGACTTCCCATTAGCTTTTCGTATATTTATATTCATCCGTACAAAGTGTTTTCGTTTTTTGATACATGTGACCACTTTTTACAGAATATTATCCGTATTACCGCCATTACCCCCATTACCACCATCGTCCCTACGACAGCCAGTTCAACTTTGGAAATAGAAGACCGTCTACCAAGAAAGCCACCAATAGACCCACCACCGCCAAAGTGACCAATCGACCCACTGTAATCGTAACTGAAAGGCCTAGTAGTACTACGCCTGCGGTTCAAAGAAGCACCATCCCCCAAATCGACATTAGGATAGGAAACTTTAAAAAACGAAGTGCAGACTAAAATTTTTCTGATATTGTGGTTGACTAAATCCGGAATTGCTCAAAGTTCTTATGTGATTAATATAAGACTACCATAAGTTATTTTTTTGTACATAAATAAGAAGATAAAAATAAATTGATTCGAAATGCCTTAAAAGGATCGCTTATGATATATTTTAACAACCGAATTAAAACAATTATACAAATAGATTTGTAAATGGAGAAAACAACAATAACAAAACCCATACGACACATGGGCAATTATAGTTTCTTACTCTGCACTACTGCAGCCAAAACACTCGCAATCTCTTGATTGGCCTGCACTAGTCCCAAGAAGTGACCGTTAGCCATTACTCGCACTTTCGAGCTTACAGGCAAAGCGGAGCCTTTCAAAATTCGCCTAAATCCAGCAACCCCATCGTAGCTACAAAATGTCCTCTCTATGTTACCTAATTAAACAAATACAAACCCGAACTGGGTACCTGAAAATATTCAGTGGAGCGCTTCGTTTGGAGGATGGTATGATTAGGAGGGGCGCAAACGAATTGGGAGTGATCAGCTGCACCCCCAGGGGGTTTTCTATGGGAATGTATTGCCATCGAGCAAGTTTATTGCTTTCGGTGTACAATCTTCAAAAAGCAGTTGCAATTTTGTGATTTTTGTATAGTAGATTTTACCTGTGAATAGAAATCGAGCCGGATTTCACTGCAGACTCTTGCGATCTCACGGATAAAGCAACGTAGGGCAGGCCGTCAATAATTGCGCAAGAAACATCTAAAATTACTATAAACAAACATCTATAACTCTAGAAATAACGTACCGTTTATCTGTCCATTTTCAACAATAGTAGCCACCAAGGAAAACTCTAGTGATAGTCCAATTTTACTCTTGAACACTACAACTTGAGACTCATCCAAAACCATTCCTTTTATGACAGAAAATAAATAAACCGATCCAGAAATCTCTAATGCTGCTACCTGAAAGTTATCTCGAAATTAGCCCTTTCGTAATGCAAACAAAAAAGCTCTACCTTGAAAACTTCCACCATGGGAATTCGCTGCGCCCAATAGAACATGCTATGATTTGATTCTAAACAGTATATGTCTACTGAGGTTAAAGTATATCCAACGAAGACTAAGCAGGGTTGTTTTGTTTGAGGGTGCGAAAACGAAGTCAAAGACACTGTTCCATTGCGATAAAACTCTGCTACAATTTTAAAAGAAGTGGGGCTTTCAAGCCGCATTAATCGACCTGATTTGATTGGCTCTGAGACAGAAGATCTTCGATCGGCAAAGCTTTTATCTGGGCGTTCCATGTAAAGATAATCTTCATTTTCGAAAGATATCTGTTGCAGGAAATTTGGTTTTGGACCTAATAAATCCATCTTCTCACCTATAACCCCCAATTAAATTATTAAAGCATCTACCTACAAATTCCTATTTCAAACAGTACCAGCCAATACAAATGATTCTCTGTAAACATCCCACTCGAAAGATTTGAATACGTTCGATTGGTTTTCTAAGGAAAAACTCAAAATCCTGTACACATCATCTTTTCCTCTCAAACTGAAAACATCATAAGCATTTTCAATGCTTATAACTTCTTTATAATACTTGAATAAAACGCTCTGATCTTTAAGGGAGCGTTCCAAGATTTCCCCCATATTCAAGAGGTTGGCAAACTTGGCCTCCAAGCCTTCTAAATTGCGCAATTTGCTTACGTTTCTTATCAGATCAGTCATATTTACGTTATTATATAGATTGTCAATGATAAGATTGTCTATTGAAACGTTGCCTGAAAAAACTATGTCCGAATGTAGCACGGAATTTTGTTGTTTATATGCCTAAAAATACATAATTTTGTTTGCACCTTTTTGTCAAGAAATAAGTATATATAATGTTTCCTAAACATATAACTGAACTTTAAAGGGATATTCTTAAAAGTAGAATATGTAAAAGTTTCTATGAACATATACCCAGAATAGCTTTATTTCCGAAATACAACATGTATAAAAAAAAAACAATCCTTTTTCTAACATGTTTTTTTTTTTAACTTGGACACACGATATTACGAAATAAAATGATTTCTAACATACATTTATAGATATTTTTCTCTTATTTTCACCCAAAGAACAACCCACCTTTAAGTTGCTGCGCACGTTTAGTAAAGTCTCCGGATAAACTTACCTGATCTCGAATTAGTTCTTCAAAGGCGATTTCATTTATCAAGCCTTTAACATTCAGATTTATAATTTTAGTGGGTTCAGAGTCCCTGGTTATGAAAGTCTTTTTGCCCGTAATAGTTTGAGGGACATTGGTTAACATAACGCTTGAATTGGTGAATTCTCGGTTATTGAGTTTCTTTCTTACGCTGTAAAAATACTTTGTTAAAAATTAAACAGATAGGAACAAGTTTAGGTTAGTTGCAATTAATCTTTGAAAGAGAAAGACACCCTTATCCCTCGTGGAGGTTTGAGCTTACTGCGGGATAAATGTGGGGTATCCACATTTGGCAGAATAAATCGTTGAGGAAGATCGAATTCAATATCCAACGCTACAATTGCTAAACTCATCTGAGCATCATAAAAATTACATTTAAATAAAAGCACACTTTGATACTTTGCAAAAAGAGAAATGAAAGCTCAATAAACTGAATGAATAGGGTTAAAAGACGCTCAAAAAGCCTTCATTGAATTGATAAACAGGCTCAAAGTGGAGTGCATAGGTGCCCAGTACTGAAGAGCAAATCAACAGTAATCAAAAGACTGTTGAAAAAGTTGAGGAATGTGGGAAGAGCTGAGATGCACGTGAGACAATACCTGAGGCGCTGGAAGAGAGATTCTGAACATCCGAATGAAGAAAAGTGGTTTGAACAGTGGAAAGGGTCTAATCGTACCACATTCTTTCATTTGAGTTCTATACATAATTCATAACTATATTATACTTATTTACCTTAAATATCCATCGAAAGTGGCATTTTTAAACGCCTTCTTTCCCTTAACATTGAACCATCCATTCGTCAAAACCGCATTATTGAGCCAATCCACTACATCCACATCTTGAATTTTGATGTTGTCCGGTAGCCCCAAAGTCTCCACTTTAAGATTACTAAAGCTTTTGGCCCCAGTTACGATATTAAACTTGTCATAACGCATCACATCGCATGTTAAATTCAGGCCTCGCACCAAGACATCGTTATTTAAATCTACAAGGAAAATATAACGTTAAATTGGCATTCCAACAGTTACACATCTGTACCTTTAACTAGAACTTCCTCGAAATGAGGGGGAATTTCGAATGATTGTGAAACATTTTGAAGCAGAAGTAGTTTTAGTAAATCGTCTATTACGATCCCATTTAGTTTGGTAGTGGTGAGTTTTGGGGTTGTGATATTGGAGAAGGTCACGTTTTGAAAAGTGAAGCTTGCTGGGATGGTCTGAGGCTTTGATTTACTTAGGTAATTTTTTGACAATATATTGAGACGTACTGTGTCCACGAATTCCTAAAATTAAGCTTACAATATTGAAATCTTTTATAAGATCAGCATTCTGGTTACTGCCTCGAGGATCATTTTCGTAGTCTTCTAGATCAGTATACTAGCAATTTTACGCGGAAGATAGTTTATATACAAATCAAGGTATTGACCATAACTACACCTTTATTTTAATATTTCTATGTTGTATTGGCCTCTTGGTAAAGTTGCCAGAATTCTGATCTGTCGATTTTAAAGACAACGAATCAACATCTGTTCTCCAGATAAAGTTGTCATTAGCTAGATCTACAGAATAAAAAATCAGCATGAAAATATTTCAGGGATCAATAGTTATATCTCTAACAAATAATTAAAACATGCCAATAGATCCATGGCCAAAAATGCACCATTTTCGATATATTTATGCTACGCAGGCCTTAGGTTAAATTTTTGAAAATGCAAAACGTCAAAAGTCAAAACAAAATTATTAAAATGGCCAAAACTCAGCCTGTGTCCTAGCTGTAGCAGTGTCCTAGATTTCACTGACAAGACTTTCTTAATTTGCATCTATGCGTATTTTTATAAATTCTACTAAAACGATCAAAGATACGAAAATACTGTAAGAGCCTAAAAATCTAGAGAACTAAACTAAATAGGAATAAAAAATAGGAATTTAAATTTTATAATAAAATTCAGATAGGGTGTTTCAAAAAAAGATATAAAGTATAAATTAACAAGTGACCTGAAAAAACGTAAGACCATGTCTACCAACATTTTTAACATTTTGTAGTAGACTCTTAAAGAAAATAGGTTTATGAAATTTCAAAAGTTTAATTCAAGTGTTAATATTTAGTTACTATAAATACAAGAAAAAATGTGAAACTTTGTCCCTTCTATGTAAAAAAAATTGCTTTTTTGACTATGGATCTATTAGTATTTTTTTAATTATTTTGCAGAGTACTATCGTTCCCTGAAATCTCTTCATAATCACATGTTACATCCTACATGGGTTTGGTACATACTTTGACGAAAACAGAACTTCCGAATGTTGCATTCTTGACTATCAGACCTCCAGAAAGAGTCGCGGGCTGATCAACAAACCAGAGAGATTTTTTCAAATCCTGTACCAACAGGTTATCAATACTTTGAATTTTAGGGCCTTTTGTAAATATGACATCGCCTGAAATTTATTTAATTTAATTTAGTGCGTTTTAACCCCAATTTCACCGTTATTAATTAACTTATTACCTTCAATTCTCAGGCTCTTTAGCTCATCGCTGGGCATTAAATGCTTGCATAACTTGTCGAAATCAATTCCGCTGACCTTTTTGTTGATGCGTAAGCTGCCCTCCACATAGAGCATGTCTTTGAATTCTTTATCTTTAATGGGGATTACTTTATTTAAGGAATGCAACACTACATTCTCGAGATCTAAATTCTCAATATTTCCTTTGAGTTTTATACTTCTTTCAACAACAACATCATCTTGAAACACTGCCTTATCAAATGAATGATCTTCATCGGTTTTAACGCTCTCCTTCTCTAGGTAGGTCAAATTTTGACCATTGATATGATCATCCGTTATGAAAACATCACCAAGAACTTCAATTTGATCGTACTGCATATCAGGGATTACGAGAATGTCTTCATTTGGTGTTAGGCCCATTAAACTGTCAAAATCCTCTTTTGAAATGTTGTTAAAATTTTTCGCAAATTTAATATCATTAATACTAATATTTTTCAACAAATCAAGGCTACTATTAATGGTTATTTGGCCATTTATTACATCCTGAAGAAGTGAAAGGATTTCAGAACTTTCAGGAGGAATTATCAAATTTTCCACATGCAATTCAGTAAAACTTTTTTCACCAAAAACTGTGAACAAGGGTGAGTTGTGTGTTTTCACTAAATTACTTATTATATCAGAGATGTTTCGACGATTTATTAGACCGACTAAGGTCAATGAAGAAGCATTCAGTGTATTTAAAGTCAGACTCCCATTGATGATTAAAGTCTCCTCGGCAGAAGCTCTTTCAACATTATTGCTACTGCGTATCCTGTAAGATGAAAATAATTACTTTATAATTAATTTAAACACAAATATTCTCTATAAATGATGTTTTGAATTTTGAAACCATGGCCAAAAAAATGATCCTCCTGAAGGTTTCGCCATATCTGCGGTGGACATTATCTAAGAAAATGTGCACTAATTTCAATATGTGAATGAAATCTTTTTGTTGTTTGGAACCACATACTATAAATCTGGTGGATGATTCAGTTGCCGACTTAGTTTTCGTCGAGAAACATGGGAAACCACTTAGCCAAACACCTCACTACCTGCCATAACGTCTATCACAGATATAGATAAACCGTCAGGAAGAAATTTCCCCGGATTACTGCGCAAAAACTCAAAAATTTTATAACATAATTTGACTGGCCATGAAAATCTACTGACGCAAATCCTACCCGTTCAATGCCACGATTTTCTCAGCTTCCAACAGTCCTGAGATTTCTTGATCTCCATTAATTCTCAAAACGCTCTCAAGTTGCTTCACATTAACTTTGTTGATTTCAGACATGTTTACACGTCCTCCTAAGTATAAATTGCCTAAAAACGTCTTTTCTCCCGAAATAAATTGAGAAGAATTCGCTGAAATTTGCAACCAATTTGCAGGATTCATGTGATTAATCTGACTGACTTTTAGGCCATCCAAATTCAAGGTTTCCAGGAATGTTAGGTGTAATGGGATTTCTCCTTCTGTGAGTTTAAGGCCTCGCTCCAAAACATCCACAAAGCTCCTTTGAGTATTATTAAAATGTCGTAAATTTCTAGCTTTTAGCCTGGATAAAACTTGGACATTTCCGTTTAACGTTACATCGCCTTTAAAACTGTGATTCTGATTATCCAAAATCAATGGATTAAATTGCTGTAGATTTTCTTCGTTTATTGCATTTTGTCGGTATATCAGGTCATTAATGAACAAGTTCTCAAATCGTTTTTTGCTGGGCACATATTGGACTTTCGGTGAGTCGGTTAAAAGGATTGGCAATTCACCATCTTTAGTGACTGTAATATTGTTTAATGAATGCTCTACTTGCAAGTTATTCACATATAAATCAGCTAAGAAATTAACATCTTGGTTAATTGAATACGATGCATTCGAATTTATTAAAATGAAATCTGAAGGCACCTTCTTGCCTCCTAAAGTTCCCCCTAGGTTGAAGTCTGTAACATTTAATTTTCTAACTATGAAAGGTTCTTCCAGCACTTGATCTCCTGCTTTTTTCAAAGATTTTTCGGCTAACACTGGGAGATACACATTGTTTATCAACCCGCCAATTTTCAGGTGATTCACATTTAAATGCTTAATATGTGAAATTTCCTCTTTAAAGCTAGGTGGTTTCGGTGTAAAATTGGCGGTCAAGTGATCCAGTATTAGTTCATTAAAACGCACATTTCCCTCAAAGGTTTGATCTCCCTCAGAAAGCAATACAAAGTCTTGCGATATTTGTATTTTGGTATTAATTCTTTCTTTAACGTTTAGTTCACCACTAAAAGTGGCATTTCCATGAATAGTCAGGTTTTCCAAGGTTAAATCTGATGATACATTAATGTAATCTTCTAAAGGCTTATTGTTCATTTGGAATAAGGAAATGTTAGTAATCTCTATGCACTCGCACTCCATTAAACCTTTATATATATTAAATCCCTCAATGATATTCACGACGTTATCTAATAAGCTATCAATCGGGAGTTCATTGAAAGACTCCGTATTAATGGAGTCGACAGATAAAGTGTCTTTAAAAATAACTTCACTGGCCTTAATATTGTGGCCTATAATCAAATTTTCAAGTCGCATTAAAGCTTGTTCTAGAGCGAAAAAATTAAAGTTGTTTGGAGTTTCTAGAGTAAGACGAGTAACGTTATTTTGAGTTAGAGATGCTGATGTCTGACTTTGAGGTTCTTGGGCGAGAGAAATTTCCTAAAATCTCTCTATGGAGCTGCAATTTAAAATTACAATAAATTCTCTAACTACCTCATTTATATCCCCTCTAAGAGACTCTCTTGCAATGACGGCGTCATTAATTGGCGACAATGTTTTCAGCGTATTTTCACACCATAAAAGAATCTCTGTATGTACCTCTCTTAGGGCGTTTGTTGAGGTAAAATTAACTAAATATATTTGATGGGAAATATCGCTAATAATAACTAAAACCAAAGTTTTTACTGCTAAATGACTAAATCAAGGGCAACGTAATACTTAAAACTTGCTTTCCATTAAAATTAAATGTATGTAATGCCTTCACATTTTGCATCTTTATATCAATACCATTTGAAGCAATTTCACTCTCGGAAAAATGCCATCCATCATATTGAAATCCTTCAATCCCATTTTCAGTTAGGGCCATCAATGCGGCATTGCCATGAAAATCCTGAAAAAATCGGGTATAATACACCAGGTGCTCCCTACATACAGTGTCACTTTTAGGGAATATTTCTAAATACTGGGCGTCACTCTTCTTGTGTAATTTTCGTAATTATTTCTAATATAGTGCAACTGAAAATACAAACTTTGGACCTGAACAAACCAAATCTGTACAATTCAAAAGTTGCGCCGTATATTTAGGAAACGCCTAAATTGAATTAACCTGTATTGGTTGCCAAAGCACGGCATTTGTTCTTATAGTTTGAAATGGTATAAAATAACTATCTTCATATTTGTAGATAATAGAACTATAATTATAATTGCTGTCGCGAAATTTTGCCAGTGACTGCGCCACTACTAAAAAATAGTGATCTTCTCCATGTAATTGCGAGGCAAAATATTTAATGTCACTACAGCCCTCAGTCAACAGTCTTTGGTAAATTTCAAACATCCCAGAATGGGGATTAAATCTCAATATTGGTGAATATGACTTTTCATCTGAAACATTAAGAATTACTAAGGTATATTTTTTTAACTTTATTCATACTTTGATATTGACCATCATTAACGACCCCCAGGTAATGAGATCCGTGTATATTGAAAGGGACAGTCTTTTTTACATCTGCAAGCGTTATATTCTGTACATGATCAAAGTGTCTTCCTAACCATTGATAGATCTGTACAACCGCCACCTGCGTTATAGATAAAAATGGCGAATTGTCTTGCTCCCTTTCGAAAACACGTTTTTTATTAATTAAACATGAAATGGGAGAATGCAAATTACCACAAAACGACATGTTTTGGTCTAATGGCTCTGATTTTCTGAATTTCATTTAGTGTGTGATTGTGAAAAATGTATTCAAAGACATGAATAAAGTTAGCATCTCCTAAAACAATCAAACTTGAACTGCTTAGGGTTGCAGTGGCTATGTTGGTAGAATATTTCTGGTTGGTTCTGGGGATTCTTTGTAATGAACTTTCCTGAAAAAAAAATCCATTGGATATGATTGTTAACTTCCCTTCAGGTTAAACATGTTGATGCAATTTCAAACAATAACGCAACACTGAGCATGTTCTTTAATATACTGATTCAATGTTGTATCATGCAGACACAAGGGCTTGTTAAGTAAAAAACTAGTCGAGCGTGATAATTACTAGTCTTTGTCACAGGATAAATCCCGCGATGTAAAAAAAGGCTAAGGTGTGTCTGTTGTAGTTACAAATCTCGCACAAAACGTTTATCGTTGTAGTCACGTAAAAAGGTGATATATGGTTTTTATCATTTTTTGCAGAGGATTAAAATAGAGAAGAAAATCCTGGTATTTCCACATGACGAATAAAGTCGGGTTCCTCAAGAAATAGCGAAATTTTAAGACTATGCGCTCGGCCCTGCTGTCAGAACAATACAATATAATAATTATCGCAAGCGTAAAAGGGTAAACACTATTCAGACGCTCGCTATCAACTTGAAGTATGAAAAAAGTATTAACGAAGTCTTTGTTGTATTTCTGGATGTACCTTACGCATAGGATGGTATTAGTTTCTTGAGTAGAGGAAGGCATCAACTTAATGTCGAAGTCTAGACAATATGATGAATTGCGCTCTAAGTGTTTTATAATATACATAAAATTACACGCACTAAATAAGATTTTGAAACTTTAGAAGTCCTTACATGAGGGTGATATTCGTAGATTGATAGGTAGCCGCCATTTTCGAGAACTGCTACAAGTGAAGTCTCTTTTCTGTCTTTAATGAATCGTATATCCTGGGAAGTTTCAGCTGGAATGCGTTCCAAAGGAAATATATCTAAGAATGGTAAAACAGCATTATAATGTGTTTATCTTATGGACATCTTAAACCAGTTTAATGCATTATAAAAATTTGGTTTGTCAGTTTAATTACTAAACATGTCAGTAAAAAATAAAATTAATAAGTAGTTAAAAAAATTCAAATTACAAATATATTATAAAGAAATTGGCTTGTACGCTATGCATTATTTATACTCTAACTAATCTGATGGCTGCTAAATGACCAATGAAATTTACCAGTATGTGTCACGTGCACAAATTCAACCATTCTCTAGTCATTTGTCATTGGCAAACGAATATAATTATATTCAAATTATCAACGTTTTGAATGTCGCTAAATTGTATTATTCTCAAAAAAAAGTTTCAATAAATCATAAATGAATCAATTAACTTAAATTAATGAATAAAAATCAGACTCAATACATTGCATAAGACATAATTATGAGACCAATTTTTAAATGCATATTTAACTCATTGACCTTTAGTCCTTAATTTTTTTTTAATACCTCTCAAAAAGATCATTTATAAAATAAACGTGGCAGCATGGCTCGTCTATTAATATTAAGATACGTCAAGAACAGACATTTCCTTCGAATTTCATAAAACAGAAAAAGATAGAAACAGCGCTTTCATGTTTGGAAACAAAGATTTTTTTAATCATTATTGCGTGAACAAACACTACATGTGGAGGTGAAGGCCTTTCCGCATTAAAAGGCTGAAGAAAACAAACACATTCAAATCTATAGACAGGTTGCGTAAATTATTTGCCAAGCCTGTCGATTTAGGAATGTCTACAGCCAGGAATAAAATATAAAAATAAACTGGTTTTAAACAATTTTTGACTTTAAACTAAACCAGTTACAATGAGAATATGCAGTCTATTCTCACATTTATGAGATAACGTTTATCGCTGTTTCAAATTGGTAAAAAAAAGTAAACAACTCACTGTAATGAAATATTATTTGCTATGAGTGACCAAAATGAAGAAACCAGGGGTAAAAACGTGCGAGAAAATATGCAAGTCCAGCTGGATGAATTGGAAAGCCTGCAGGCCATGTTCTACAATCCTGGAGAAGTTAAGTTACAAGATATAGAAGTGTTTAATCTCATCCAAGACTATGTTTGTGGGAAAACCATGTCAGTGCCTCCACGCTTGGCATTTACTGTTAATGTGCCAATTGATAACAGCAAATTTGAAATGTGTATCAGTCTTTGTTATGAATATCCATTTGTGGAACCCGAAATAGTTGTGGGGAACTGTTTATTAAATCGGAAACAGCATGTGGAGCTGAACAAGAAAATTGGTAAATGTAACTGCAACATATTGTTCTATAAAGTGATGCAACTACTTAAACAGTTAACTCAAACATATACAAGAATTAAATAAAATCCCTATTTGTGATTTATGGGTCACTGTCTCTATACTTTTTCATCTCCATTGAGGGCTTCTCATTCTCAGCACCATGTCTGGATAAGAGTTCAATAAGGTATTAGATGGTAGATAGTAAGATCTATTATCCTTCATATGAAATATATAGAAAAGGGGCATTTCTGTGAAATATATGAGCAAATATGACTCAAATTTGACTGTTGCTTTTCATGTCAGTATATCGACAGGTCCAAAAGTGATAGTAATTTTGGAATTAGTAAGCTCTTAATTTCATATAAAATACATATTAGCCTATTAAATTTTATTATTCATTATATAGAAATTTTTTCTGTTATCACCCATATAATGACTAGACAACTTTCAAAAACTCAAGTCAACCCACTTCAGATAATAAAGAATTTTATTTTTTAATTCTTGTAAAAATTTTCTCCAGGAGAGTTTCTAAGAGGACTACCAAAAGGAGAACCATGCATATTCACTGTAATTTCCTGGCTTCAGGATAATGCTTTAGATTATTACAAACAAGAGAAACCAAAAATTACCCCAGAGAAATGCCAAGAGGTGGAAGAGCAAGTTAGATATTGGATATATTCCCACCACATTTATAGGTATTTTCTCTTGCATTTTGCCTAAACACAACTGGAAGGTTAATGTTGTAGCAAGACTAAACGCAAGGCCCTTATAGACCTGGCAAAGGAGCTGAAGATTAGTGGTTTTGTTATGCCAGGAAAACCTGGGGTAATATGTGTAGAAGGAGACGCCAGAGATGTCATTGAATGGTGGCAGACTGTAAAGAGTATGAACTGGAAAAAGATATTTTGCAAGGTAATGTTATAGTACTACATTGTGTGCTTATTTATTATTAGATAACTACTACTTAGTTGGGTATTTAACAGATGCTTCATTGATAATCATAGGTACTTTCACATAATTGTTTTAATTATTGATACATGACTTGGTTTTTCTTATAAATATGTGAAAATCAAATTTTAGATTACTGAAAGCAATAAAGAGGATCTAAAAGGGACTAATTTTTTAAAGTTCCACGGTTTTACAGAGCAAGTGTTTGAAAATCGTGGCCCAAAATTCAATCACATGGACATGGGAGAGTTTTACAAATATCTTGAAAAGCACAACCTGGGATATATTTTTAAAGACATATTTGGAGTTGAAATTAAAACTCCATAACATGGTCATTTGGCGCATACTTAACATACTCAAAATTTTCCTTTATATAATATTGGCTTTAAGAAGTGTAAACATTTAATAGGTAATCTATTGAATGTTACATATTTTTGTATACATAAATGTAGCTACTAATAATTATACTTACTAATTGAAGCTAATTTCTTTTCAATTCCCTCGACCTTCAGGCTTCGTTTGACCCTGGAAATGTGTTGTGAGGGAGAAAGTAACTGGATGAATATCTCAATTTTTTCATCAATAAAACTCTTAGATTTTTGCGATAGAGATTCATATTGAAGACCTTTAAATTGTTAATTTATCATTAATCATATTTCATAGCAAATTTCTCTAGTTGGAGGAAAATTTTACCTTCTAGTTCAGGATCCGCACGTATACTTTCAAAAAGAGAGTACTTCAGCACAGTATTTTCATTTTCAGGTATATCTGAGAAAGCGCAAATTGCTACATTAAAAATTAAACATATTACTGTTAAAAGCCACATGGTCGTATATAAGCAAATGTACAAGAAATAGAAAGACGAACATAAAAATGATAAATATTTTTTTATTTGTTAAAGTGGAATAGTTTAACAAGGTCAACTGAAAAAATTAGCAAAGTTGTTAAAAAATTTGCAATATTATTAGTACACTTATGACGTCATCAAATACTTCTAAATTTCATGAAAGATTTATACTTACAAAAAGTCAAAATTCTGTCTTATGTCAGAACAATACAACCTCACTTTTAAAATATGCATTAAAGCCGTGTTTTCATTTTCTTTTTCAAATTAAAATTCCCTGTTTAACACATAACAAATAAACGATGGTAAGACAACCCCAAATCATACAAAACTGCTCCACTCAATTAAGCATTTTTTTCTCCTAGGGTAAAACTAAGAAGACTCGTAAAATCGCTGTTAAACGCTTTGCCAAAATGAAGAACATGATTAGTCCCAGTGACCCCCGTATAAAAGCAACACTACGAGCTCCTCCGAGAAAAAAAAAACCTGAAGATCCGCAGCAAATTAAAGTTCATGAAGCTCCACAAGTTAGCTCAGCTCTCTTCTTCCAATACAATACTCAATTAGGACCTCCTTACCATATCTTGGTGGACACTAATTTTATCAATTTTTCCATTAAAAATAAGCTAGATATGATGCAAAGCATGATGGACTGTTTGTATGCTAGATGTATTCCTTATATTACCGATTGTGTGCTTGGAGAGTTGGAAAAATTGGGTCAAAAGTATAAAGTTGCTTTAAGGATAATTAAAGATCCTCGGTTTGAGAGAATCCATTGTATGCATAAAGGGACTTATGCAGATGATTGTTTGGTACAAAGAGTAACACAGCATAAGTGCTATATTGTAGCTACCAATGACAAAGATTTGAAACGAAGGATAAGGAAAATTCCGGGCGTCCCAATAATGTACATTTCACAACATAGGTATACCATTGAGAGGATGCCAGATGCTTATGGGGCACCCAAAACGTAGTTAAGCAATTATATTCCATATTGTAAGCAAATATAATTTTATTAAAGGTTATTGCTGCTGTTTGACTTAATTTTCCATGCTCCTATTGTGTATCTTAACCATATTAGTCCTAAATCTATCCCCATTTGAATCCAACTCCAAAAAGGAGTCACTTTTGAACCTTCAATTTCAGTCCAATTTACTGAAACTTCACCAATAGGAATGTATAATTTTTGTGCAATATAAAGAAGCTCAACATCAAATGCCCTGGAAATACATCATTTTGGTTTAATGATGAATTAATAATGACATACCATACCATCTTTCAACATGCAGGCTTTCAAAACATATTCTAGCAGCTCGTCTTGTCAACAATTTAAACCCACACTGAGTGTCCTTGATACCTTTAACTGCAAACAACCACACAAGAAAATGGAAACCATACATTAAAATTGTGCGAAAAAATGTCCTGCTTGCAATTGCCTGCTCTTCTAAATGAGCTCTTGAACCCACAGTTATGGCTTGTTTTTCTGAGGATGTTTTCAAGTCTAACTGATAATCACCTTAAATATTAATTTATAAAAAGTTAATAGGAAGATATTATAAATAACCTACAATCAATCAACTTTTTAATATTCAATTCCAGCTTTTCCAAATCAGAAAATTTGGTGGCTCCGTCAGCATCAGCAAATAACACTAGCGCCCCTCTAGCACTCAACACTCCCTTAAAACATATATTTATTCAATTATAACCCAAAGAGTTTATATGTCTACCAGTCTGACTGCACCACCTTTGCCTCGATTCAACTCTAATTCTAGTACTCTGACTTTATCAGTGCCATACTTTTTACTGTATGCTAAAGCCTTGCTAACAGTATTATCTGTGCTCCCATCACTAACTATTATAACCTCATATAAAAATGATGGTAATTTTGTCAGGCGATTTTCTAGAAAGCTCAGACACTCATCCAGCATCGAGCCAACTAAAAACAGTATATGAAAAAAAAAACAAATCAATCATGGCCCTTACGCCTCGTTTCTTCATTATATGCTGGAACCACTACACTGAGATTTATACTGGGAGCATCACTTATTGATGGGAACTCAAATGTCTCTTCTTTTGAGGGGTTATAAAAGCATTTTTCTTTCTTGGACCTCGTTATGATGGGGTACACTTTGGAAGCGGCAATTAAAATTAAGCTGAACTGCAAAGTACACATATTTTAAATTCTTTACAGTAATGTTACTTGACCTTACTGCTAATAATGAAGAAAACGCTAGAGAAGACCCCACAAATAACCAGTATTTAAGATCCATTATGGTTGTAACGTGATTTAAAACTTATGTTTTTACATGTGTTGGCATAATAGTTAATGTATAAAAAAACATAAATTTAGCCAAGGTGGAGATGAACGAAGATATAAATTGGTGAGGTTATGTTACTTTATGTTGTTAATTTAACATTTTGCTGGCAACACATCATACAAACAGGTTTTTTGAGTTGCATATTAGGAAAAAATGCTTAGGTTTCCTGGCAATTTCAAAGAATATATATTATTAATAGTGTTCTTTCTGAGGGTTTATAGAAAATTTTACCCCAAATTTCCATCTATAATCTTTTAAGCTCATCTTCAAAGTGTAGCTATTTAAAATTTTTAAGGATCGTACCACATGATATACAATTAATGAATATCCTGACACCTTCACCTGCAAGATAACTTTCATGGAAACCATGAAGCTTACCAATACCGCACCTCTATAATTTAACATTTCATGAATGATAGCCTAGAACTTTGATTTATTCACACTAGAATTAAAAATTATTAAAACGGTGCTTTTCCAGACTAAACTTTAAAGATAGCGAATTTGCAATCTATAAAAAAGACTTACCAAGTGTCTCATGTATTGATAGTATTTTTCATTACAACTTGTTTAAGGAAAAATCTAGCTATCTTGGATGTCTCTCATAAACAATTGTCGTAGTATTGTAATTTCTTTTGAATCTTAACTGAAATAAAATTCTTAAGTGCTAACAACTTGTTATATACATTATATATATAATAATAATATATATTTAATTTGCCAAATAATGATACTTATCAAATATGTCACATTGTTCTTATTTATTTGAAAACAATTCATTTATCTGCATTATACACGAGAAGCACCAATTCGGAAGTTTTGCAACCAAGATTATATCGTCGTTATTATGTACAAGATTGCTTTAACCAGAAGCACTATCTTTTTATTATTTATAAATCTTATTATATTGCTCTGAAAATAACGCACCTATTGTTCAGGATCGCAAATGATCACTCTTAAATCTAAATATCACTGTAGTAATCTTAGTTTCATACGATAAAACAATGAGCGACCTGCCTACTATATTGGAATAAACCTTGACATTAAATAAACACATGTGAAGAAAAATCCCCTCTCAAAAACTTATTCAAAAGCACACCATTAAAACATTAGGCTGTTACACAAGAATGTAACTTTCTACATCATTGTTTTACTTCAATTTTCTGCTTCCGAACATCCTTGTCAAAATTAAGACCGTCCATGAACTGATTCAGTTGCGCAATGTATTCTTTGGGATACTTTCGGAAATGCCCCACATGAGAGGACTTCTCAAACACCTTCCAGTCAATCTAAAATTAATTAGTTTACGTGGATTGATAATTAACTATGAATAAAGCCATACTTTCATGCCCATGCTTTCCCAATTTTCCTTCACTCTCAAATTGGACCGTTCAGGTCCGATGGGGTCAGTTTTGCTCAGCAGAAATAATGCAGGAGCTCGTACCATGTTTGTGTGAAACATTTGGCTGGATCTCACGTAGTGGCGAGTAGCTACTTTATCGAAGGTTTTCATGTGGTAGCTGTACATAACAATTATGATCAAACTAGCTGCTAAAATCAACATTTTAAAAACATACAGGATATATTTGGTAAGGGCGTTGGCCATAACTTTGTTCCGGGGGAATACTGCAGCTGGTACCCCTTTATGAATCTCAGTGACGTCGGCAGCGCTATCCCACACTTGCCCTACAAATCTATCAAGGATGGGCTGATAGCGTTCTTTGTCGAGTGCCATTTTCACCATTACTTCACCCCAAAGGTAACCGCCAACGGAGAAGCCATGCAGTACCATATTAGAGTAGCATTCGTTTCGATCCAGGAATTTTAGAATGTCAGCTGCTACCACCTGGGTACAATAAGTTAGTATAAAAAAATCGTAACAGATAATAAAGATAGCATATAAGCTGAAGAAGTTTTAACATGTAACTTTATAATACTTAATTGGCTTTTTCTAGCCAACATTTTGTAGGCTGTCAAGAATAATTATTACTTCAATGATTGCTTTGCATTTTAATTCAACCAGTTAGTGAAAATCAAGCAGTTAGTTTATATTGCAAAACTGGTGGAAACTAAAATGGTTATTTGGCTGGTTATCTCAAATATTCTTTCAAAATCTGAACTCATTAGTTCATATATGATACAACATATGTATATGCATATGATTTATAAACTTTTCTAATTAATGTGGAATTCCCAATGCTAATTGAAACCTTAAAAAGTAAATCAATACATTATTTGGTACGTAACTTATAGATAAAAACTTTCTCACAATAGCCATTGTTATGAATAGAATACATTTCTGAATACGACTTTTATTGATTAAAGCTATAAATATGTATGTTTTGAATTCGTGTGATTATCCTGTAACATACTTAATATATACAAAATTAACTCGACTTAGTAATGAGGTTATAAGGTAAATTTAGAAAAGACTATTAAATTTCAGGTTGATATAATGAACTACCGATATCCACGATTAATAAATGTTTAGCAAATCTCAATGATAAATTATCCAATCCACAACCTTTTACCTAGTAATTAATTCAATTAACTGAAACAACCTTGAAACCCATCCACAGGCTAATTCCTAATAAAAACAATTCTATTAACTCTACATTACACTTACTTGGGTCCCTGTAGTAGGCCACAAAAACTGCCAAGGATTAACTGTGACACATAATACATCAAACCCTCTTTCAATCCAGATATCTGCATACTTATGAGTATGCTTCTTTTTGGCCATGATCCATGCAAGCAGCACTACCAGTGGGTTTTCCTGGGGCTCCTCCAGCTTTAAGTCTACCACTGAGGTATTCTTTTTCTCACTGGATAATAGGGACATATTTTTTGTCATTTCTAAGCATGATATGTTGCGTACTGGCATTATCATGAATCCCTAGAAGTATGGATTTAGTTAGGGGAGTGTTAAGAACTTTTACTCACATTTAATAAGGATTTGATTAAATGGTATAGGTATTACTCCATGTTGCAATTGGATTTTTATAAGAAGTAAAGTATATATTTTGTGGTGCTTTTCCATGTGACCCAGATATATTTTTGGGAAAACCAGTTTTAGTTAATATTGTTTTCTGGCACACATCAATAACCTATTTGAAAGTAAGTTTTTCTTCATTTCCCACTAACATTGAAAGTAAAATTTATTGATGCTGATATGAATTCTGGCTTTGCCAGCTGGGAAATAAAATAGTAAACTACCAGAAGCTTTTGCATTTTAACATCTTATGTATGTGTGCATCATTCATAAATAATTAATAATTTCTTATTAAAAGATATTTGGATTATCAGGAAAAAACAGAAATATCCAAAATATACCTATAAAATTTTTTTAGGTATTTTGGTGTGCAAAACCATATCAGGAATCTATGCCTGGGTACATATTTATAATCATATATAATCCAGATAGGTGAACAGTACTAACACTGTGCTTACCAATAAAAACTTCTGATGGTTTCTCATTTGCCCCTTACTGAGGTGTTGAAGTCCTTGTCGCAGGAATCTTGCCATGTGCGAAAAAGACATCTAGAAGTAGATAAAACAAAACGATTATGATTGTCACTGGTCCTAAAATTTGAAATATCAACTAGCTATTCACTTACTATAAACTTTTGCCTTTAATCACAAACAAAGAAATGTCACTTCTACTTTACGTGTAAGCTTTAAATTAAAAGTCTTGGAGTAGCTGATATAAACAATCGTTTTTTAATTATTGTTATTAAACTCAATTGCTTTATCAATTTTTCAATATAGTCTACTAGACGCTCAGTGTAGTTTTGTGTGTCCTGGAATCCGGAGGGGGAAAGGGGAAGTGACTTTTTCTTGGATTATCACGAACCGACCACATGATGTTGAAATCAAACTATGATCAAGATAAGGATAAACATATAGAGATGTAGGTGTTAGACAAAGAACATATTGCATAAGTGAGTGTAGGCAGCCTTGAAATGTATATATCCGCTTATCATAGACGTGCAAAACAATTTATACCTAATGTTCTGGATATTTTGAAGGGAAGTGATTTAAATTATTAAGCACAAATATAAGAAACTGAACATTTTGTTATATGGAATGTTCTTGGCAATATTTTCGACGGATTTTGCTGTATTGTGAATTTAGGTAAAGAAATTATCACCTTTAAGCGTACGTCTTTGGCAAGTGCAAAGCCCCAGACAGAAGCGTGTATGTTGAGTTGTCTATGCCTCAGTTCATGTAACATATAAGTTAGGCATTGTACGAATTTAACCTCACATCTCGTTAATTACAAAAAAAAAATAAATACTCAAATCAACAATTAAACATTTTATGTTTACTAATGTTCATGTACTTTTTGCCAAAATTTTTTATTTAAATGTTACAAAGTTATCGGTAAAAAGTATTGCTTTATGGAATGTTTCCTTTAATTTAATATTACCTGCTCTAAAGTTCCTCCATTGCCTCTTGATTTCCTGGAAATTATTGATAATAAAATAGTCAGGGACCATGGCAAATGATAGAGAGATCCTTCGTGAGGTCTGGGAAGGGAAATTGCCCGTGTGCTTTAAATTAAATCAGGATGAAGTGGTAGAAATACAGCAGCCTGATCCTTTTTATCTCATGGTTCCCCGTTTGAGTTATTTTCCTTTGGGTAAGTTCCATGAAACCAATAAAATATTTGAATTAAACTTTACAATTGAACTTTTTAAAACTTATCTTATAGTTACTGACAAGGTGCGGAAGCATTTCCTTAAATACATTTCCAATGACAAGCAAGACCTAGAGCTGTGGCTAGAATACAATGGGCAACCATTGAAATGGCACTTTCCAATAGGGGTTCTATTTGACTCTCAAGTTGATACAGAAAATGATGCCTTGCCCTGGGTTATAACTGTGCATTTTGATAAATTTCCTGAAACAAAAATATATAGGTTCACTAATAAGTAAGTTGATTTATATTATTGTTTGAAAGACTCTAATTATTGTAAATTAGAGAGACTGTAGAGGCATATTTCATGGCTTGTATAAAGGAAGCTGATGTTTTGAAGCACAGAGGGCAGATTGCTACAAATATGCAAAAAAAGGATCACAATCAGTTATGGTTAGGGCTGCAAAATGGTAAGAAATAAAGAAATATTTTCAATGATCACACCTTTATATTTAAAAAAAAAATTAATTTAAGAAAAATTTTAGATAAATTTGATCAATTTTGGGCAGTAAACAGAAAACTTATGGAAGTTCAAGGTGAAAATGACCATTTCAAATACATTCCATTTAGGTGCCATATTGAAGATGGTTATAAACAGAAACTAATTAAGCCAGTAGCTGAGGATGGGAAATGTCAAACTTTACATGATTTACTTAGAGATTTATTTCCTGAAAGGAATAGCTGTGAGTAGCACATATGAAAAAAATCTTTATTATTAATTAACTTATTTTAGTCACAGTAAAAACTCATGGTTTAATACCTCCTCTGGATACACCACTACAATGGATGTCTGAACACCTGAGTTATCCAGACAATTTTCTGCATTTATGTGTTCTTTAGACTTAAAAATGTTCTCTATATAGTTCATACCCCATTGTTTGGGTCTATGTCAGAAATAGAAGCTACGATAAGTGTTAGTGTGTGCTGTTTGATTTGTTTGCCATGTGGGCTAGCCAAGTGTACTAAAGCTTTTGTAAAATATTGTCTTATCTTATGTTGCAGTAGCATGTAATATTATGACCTGTTCAAAAGATCCCATTTGGTGAAAGATCTTTTTAAAGTAAAAATGAAAAATTCTACTTGCCTCATTCATACAAGTTTTATTTTGCTCCAATCTATCATTAGATTTTTGAAGATAGTGATAAGAGAAAGACTTTTGCAGCTACTAGAAAAGGAACTTGCAGAAATTGGCAAGACCTGAAAATCTAGATCATTTGGCATGGTCTAAAAACTCCATTTTTTCATCTAATCTTACAGCTCTAGAACTGTTAAACAATGGCCGCATTTTATAATGAAATAACAAGCCTGTAACGGAAGATTTTGTAATGTGGCGTATTTTAATGAATACGTTTGCTTATTGTGCTGTAGGTATCTTGTATTATAGATCACTGCTCCGCAGTTAAATATAACTTCTCGCATATATCAAAGGTTACGCCACTCAGTCTCCTTTGTTGAGATTCATTATGTTTATCTAATTTAGTTTATCTTATCAATAAAGTTTTAAGGAGATCAATATAAGGTCTATAAGCGTTTAATTACGTAGCAATACAGGATACCCGAAAGCTATAAATAAAAACACCAAATAATAGAGTTCTAATTCCGATTTATATTCTCAATAAGTATAAAATTTTCAAGTATAAAATGTTACAATATTTATAAAAATCTTTTCTTTGAGCTGCTTTAACCTAGAGACTTATTTACATATCTGTTAATTCTCACATTGGTCAATATAAATATTACATTACAAGGTTTTTATTAAAATATATTTTTGCTTCATTTTTCCGCTTCATTAATTTTATGTCATCTTTATAATTAATGTTTTATTAACCTAAATCACATATGTAAATTGCAAATAAGAAGGGAACCCTGAAAAAAGGTCTGCAATAAAACTTATAAATATGGCAAAATCAAGCATGATTTCCTATGCAACATAGAAAATCATACTCTAACACTAAAATTAAAGGTACTTTTTTACATTATTAAGTAATTAATACATTAGTATGTTACAAAAATATTGCTAAGACTGTATGGGATATTTATAGATGAGTTGTAGGTATCTGCCTAATTGTAAATATTTTGGCACATTAAAATCCTAAAACTAAAAAGGCACACTTTCAAACTTTGTAATAAATTCTTATAACTGAGCAATGCTTAAACAGAGTGCTATAAAGCTCCCTTCCTTCAACCTCACTCCATGAGTTAAAGTAATATATTATATCTTTCTTTTTAGCACCCACAGTTTAAAGGCAAAAGTGCATTATTTTGTAGCAACCTCAGGGAGATATGTATCATCGCCCTCTTCTACCTAAGAGGTTCTTCCTTTACTACAACCTCATGTTTTAAATCTTCCTGCCCAATCCATTTATCCTCAGCACTGCGTGAAATATGATATTTGGTAGCTACAGCTCGGGGATTTCCTTTGCAAAGGGCATTGGGATGGTAGCAGTCGATGGCACTCACTTTGCAATCAATTGTGTAAGGATGTTTTAGTTGAGGCTCCTCATAGGGATGATATGTAGGACTAAGCTCAGGATGGTATTCTGGATAATATCCATAATAAAATCGTGTTCTCTGATGAAGTTCATGGAAATTGTAAGCTGGATGATATTCAGGTGACTTCAATATATCACAACAGAAATTGTTGTTGTTGTTTAGGTAATAGGATTCGGGTGAGGCCTGGCAGCAGTACATAGGCGGAGACGAGGGCGTCACCACAATCGGCTTTGGAGGACTCTCATTATCACTGTCTCTCAAAATATCCAAATATGGTTTGAACAATTTGACAGGTTTTGAGGGGACGTCGTCACCCTCCGCCTTCCTTTTGTTGGTTTTGGTGGAAAGATCCCAAACGTCGTCGGGTTGTCGAGGAGAGAGACTTGGCAGTGGACCTGTTACCGACAGGTGGACAACCGCAGGCGGCGAGGAAAGCGGGGGGCGCTTGAGCGACAGGTCCATAGGTGTGGCGGGGTCCGGGACACAAATAGGCGCCGGCTGGTGCGCCGGCCAACCGGCAGGGGGCTCCAGAGAGGGAACGCGCGCTTCGCTAGCCAAGCTGGCGCTTCGCGTTTCGTCGTCTCGCTGTCTGTGTCCGCTCAAGGACATCTCACTTTTGACCGTTTGGTTGGATGGCTGATGATGCTTCCCATTTACCCCGCTCCTGAGGGTACTTTCAACCTGCAGCCATTTCTGGATCTGCCTTCTATGTATGCCGTACTTTCTAGCAGTAGCTCGTTGATTTCCCTTACAATCGGCATCGTTCCTATATGAATCGAGCACTTGCAATTTGAACTGTGGCGAGAAAATCCTACGTGAACCGACACCCGTTTTGCCTTCGGGCTTGCACTGCACAGCACCAACAGCGCGTTTAATTACAGAATTGAGTCCGTGAGCCATTGCCACGTTATACAGTCACAAAACCACCGATTGAAACTAAAATAAAACGCGAAAAACTAAGAAAAATGACGGAGAATTCAGCACAACGAGCCTACGTAGCCACCATTTTCAATCACGATGTTCGGAGAATTCCCCCTCTCAGTCTTCACTAAACTGTAAAAGTCTCACAGCTATCACGGAAATGCCCACCAGCATCCTCTCACTCTGATACACGTAGACAGGCTGGCGCCTGCCAGTGTTCGTCTCTCTTTTCCGTAACAACGCGCTGGGTGGCGCGACATCCGTTTATAAAACAAGTTTGCCTGCTTCATTGCCAGACTTCTCTGGTCTGCACCTACTTTTTTATTTCCTAACATTCCAAAAAGTATCGCATATTTCCCGCACTTGATCACCAAAAGCACTTATTCACATAAAGTTTGCTCGATTTTGAGTTAACTATAAGAAAATAGTGAAAAGAAAATAATACGGAATTTGCAGGATTGGCAACACCGTTACGGTCACGCCAGACAAGCTGTCGCCAGGCAGGCCAAGCCAGACACACCGTCGTCTTTGGTTCGCTTTTCTTTTCTTTCATTCATCGAAACTAATATTATGCCTCATCCCGTCCTTTTCCCTCCTTCGTTGAACGTTAATAACGTAGGTAGAATTCTTTGGTCCTTTAAACATTTAACATTTTATTACCTTTGCCGCAGGGCACTTTCCAAGAAATTGGGTTCGGTGCCATCAGGTCGCACGTGTATTGTACAGGTTGTAATAAATTGTTTTATATATATATATATATATATATATAAGCATTTATGGCAGAAAAACCAATAATAAAACAGACAGAAATTTTGCATTGCAAAATTCATTTCCTATGTCAATGCGTAGTAGATACGATCTTATGTGGCGTTATTAACAATCCAATACCTACGTGCCTCACATACTTCTGAAGGTCAAACGTTATCACCCATTTTATTATTTCACTTAATCATTTTTAGATTATTTTAGACACTTTAACGTCAGTAAATAATTTAAGTTGCCTTCCAGGGTGAGGCCATTGCTGTGCAGTACAATTCATTCACTAATTGGGCCAGAAATTGAAAATACATTTTCCTACGGTGTTCAAGTTTTGCTCCAAGTCTTTATCAATTTCAATGTTTCCCTCATAGTATTTTTTGTTTTAGTTTTATGAGTTTTACGTATATGTCATTCTTTGTCTCTATTCTATTTTAAAGCGTTGTTTCTAAGTAGATATCTACATTATATGGTCCATATTTTCCAACGCCCACCACCTACCCACCAACGTAAACACATATTTTAAATCATCCAAGTCATATCTTCAGGGCTTTTTGCCAATCTAAATATAACAAACGTACGAAGGTGCGTATATCTTATAATATGTATATATATATAATAAGATAGTGTTGTATGTATTCGAACGCCACGGTTAAATTAAGTAATAAAAGCTTAGTTAATTGATTATTATAGGAACCCCAAACATTGGAGCAAAAATTACGTGGGCTCCCATTCATTTAAATCTATTTTTCTACAAGCGTACGGTAAAGTGGTTTTACCGCACGCATTTGTGAGTCAAACGTAGTCGTCTTACTGCAACCGGAAGTTTTGCCTTTTTCCTGCGATCGCGTAGGTTCTGGTCATGCTGATTACTAGTCAAGCGCCTACGTCTTGCTTGATTCTGATTTTACACAGGTCACGTGTTTTTATTATAATTTTAACGTGAATAGTTTCCAACAGTCGTATATTACACATAGAAATCTTTTGCCGCTAAACAATTTAAAAACGAGGCCATTCGGCATGCCTTTTATTATTAAAGTACTTTACATCATCAATTCTGGTTGTTCTGAACGAATGATGTTTTATTTCACTTTGTGCTAACGTTTTCTCTCTGCATGAAAGAAAGGTTCGAGGTCGAAAATGTACCCATTGCGGCGTGAGTGAGTGCCACCTGTCAGTTTACCCGAGAAATAATTTCTTGAGATATTGAGGTTATGTATCAACACGTGTACATCACTTTATTTTGTACGGTGTTACCAGTTCAAGATATTTTTTCGATATTTTTTAAATAAACGTATATCAAAAAGTGAAAAACCATGTCTATCCAAGATAAAGTGTTAATGAGAAAAATAAAAAAGCGAGAAAAGCAAAAGCTCAAGTTTGTCCAACTTAAAGAAGCTGAAAAGAAGCAAAACGGTAAGAAGGTAATGGGGCTTTTGGTGAATGGTTTAGGACTCGTTTCGACCTTACTATAGCATCTATATTACATCATATCAACTTTTCTTAGCACCTATAAGTTTCTAACTGGTTGTTCTATACAAAGTTAAATTATAAATTAAATAAACTTTTTGCAAACCTTTGGTTTTCGGAAAGATAATGAAGCTCTCATATTGTTTAGTTAGATTTATGAAAGGCTTCTGACAAATGACTATTTTTTGTTTCAACCTTTCCAAATTCAGCAGGTGATGGGGAGGAGGAGAATAACCAAGGGCTTAAGCGCCAGCATAAAGAAGATCAAAGCAATGAAGGTAAATACATACCTATTACAGCTTTACTGGTCTTACATCTAAATCTGTAACTAAATGAACAGATCTATGAGCCAAAACAACTAATTATTCTTTTAAACAGCATTCATTCTTAACTTTTAGAATTCAACTTTTTTTGAATACTTGTTTTTTATCTAGTTCCAAAAAAGAAGACCAAGAAAATTCAGAAGGGATCAATATCAGAAGAATCTGTAAATCCAGATCTTGATGCCAAACCTAAAAAGAAAGGTAAACAGATAAATCATAACTAACATATTAAAAATGAAAACAATACTTATTATTGCCAAATTATGATGATATTGAAGGCGAATATGATGCTTCCTTAAATCAACAGTTTGAGAGTTCATTAGTGGACACTCACTAAAGATTTTTAAGTTGAGGCAATAGGAATTCAAAACTTTACTGACCACTTTTTTGTGATTATTCTATAAATATTTGTTTCAGTTTCAATATTCTCATATATTTAATCACACTTTTTAGCCAAAAAGAATAAGCAGAATGCGGTCCAAGTTGATGAAGGTGATTCATTGAGTGGTAAACATGAGGGCACAAATATTGAAATTGAAAATTTAAGTTCTTTGGAAGAGCAATGTAAGGATTTAATTAATTTTCTAGAACCAATTAAAGAATATATGAAAATTATTTTAGTGCCAGGGACTCAGTCAGGTTTAGAGATTCTTAGTAACAGTACATTTGACTCTCTAAAGGAAGTAGTTTGTGAAAACACCCTTAAGGCTATTGTTGATATGGGTTTCTCTACAATGACTGAAATTCAGTCTAGAAGCATACCTCACCTTTTAGAAGGTATTTTCACTGCTTTTAATTTATATGATTTTACTTGTTTGACTCTTTAGGTCGTGATTTAGTGGGGGCGGCCAAAACTGGTTCAGGTAAAACTTTAGCCTTCCTTATTCCGGCGGTAGAGTTAATATATAAATTAAAATTTATGCCAAGAAATGGTAAGTTGTGAATTCATTAAAATATTTGATAAGTTATGTGAATGTTGGGCCTTTTTTAAGGCACTGGAGTGGTAATAATATCACCAACAAGAGAATTGTCAATGCAAACTTTTGGAGTTTTAAAGGAATTGATGAAATATCATCATCACACTTACGGCCTCATTATGGGAGGTGCCAGCAGGCAAACAGAGGCTCAGAAGTTGTCCAAAGGAATTAATATCTTGGTTGCTACTCCTGGAAGGTAGGTTGTATCTGAAAAATATTATTAAATAAAGAATATAATAATTAATATATTATAGACTATTGGATCACCTTCAAAACACCCCTGATTTTCTTTATAAAAACTTACAATGCTTAATTATTGACGAGGCAGACAGGATTCTGGATATTGGTTTTGAAGAAGAAATGAAGCAGATAATAAATTTATTACCTAGTAAGTCGAAGGTAAATGGCACCATAAAAATTTATCTTAAATCCACTCTTAGAAAGAAGACAGACTATGATGTTTAGCGCCACTCAGAGCCAGAAAACTGAAGCCTTAACTTCCCTGGCTTTGAAGAAGGAGCCGATATATGTAGGGGTGGATGACACGAAGACTGAAGCCACAGTCGCCGGTAATTACCTATAACTCAATGAAAAAAAAATGCATTAAGGGCAATATTTTTACTTAGGGCTGGAGCAAGGCTACGTCGTTTGCCCTTCGGAAAAACGTTTACTGATTCTCTTCACATTCTTAAAAAAGAACAGGAAGAAGAAGGTCATGGTGTTTTTCAGCTCTTGTATGTCTGTAAAGTACCACCATGAATTATTCAATTATATTGATTTGCCAGTAATGAGTATTCACGTAAGTGTATCAAAGGAAGCTTTTAATTGTTAGTTGTGTTTTGGGCCTGTTCCTGCTGAGCAACTTGGCACTATATTCACTTTCAAAATTTATTTCAGGGCAAGCAGAAACAAACCAAACGGACGACCACATTTTTCCAGTTTTGCAATGCAGAATCTGGCATTTTGCTTTGCACAGACGTCGCTGCCAGAGGTTTGGATATTCCTGCAGTTGATTGGATTGTACAATACGACCCTCCAGACGATCCCAAGGAGTATATTCATCGAGTGGGAAGAACTGCTAGGGGAGAAGGTGTTATACACAGAAAGGCCCTGAAAATTTGCTAATCATTTTTAATTAATAACAGGCAGTAGCGGTCATGCGTTGCTGATATTAAGACCTGAAGAACTTGGCTTTTTATGGTACCTTAAGCAGGCTAAAGTACCTTTGAATGAGTTTGAATTTAGCTGGACCAAAATCGCTGATATTCAGTTGCAGGTATAATTATTAAATATAGTATGTATAAATAAGTTTATTTAATGAAATTTTGTTGTAGTTGGAAAACCTTATAGCAAAGAATTATTACCTAAATGTATCAGCGAAAGAAGCCTTCAAAGCTTATGTTCGAGCATACGATTCTCATCATTTAAAGAATATATTTGATGTAAGCACATTAGACTTGTCAAAAGTAGGACGTTCGTTCGGTTTCAAAGTTCCGCCTGCAGTAGATTTGAATGTGTCTGCAAAGAAAGGTAAAGACTACTTGCAAATACATTCACGTTTAATATGCAAACCTTTCTTTGTTTTAGCTGAACGTCCAGAGAAAAAACGCAAAGGTGGAGGTGGCTTTGGCTATTTCAAGAATTTAAATTCCATGGGGGACAAGTCGTATAAGAAGAATGTAGTTTATAGGCAGCCGAGGAAGAAGGGTAGCTCGGATAAACGACAGTTCGTTAGATGAATGTTGGGTGTGTTGTTTATAAGGAATAATCGTAAGAGGTAATATAACAATGATCGTTTTTTTTAACAAAATGAGAAGCGTTTTTGTTAAAATGGGACCAGATCCTCACTTCTTAATTTCTAATAAATGAACACATTAATCACCGAAATTATCTGAGTTAATTATGTGTCAGCTATTGGTGCATTTTTTTCAAAAAGTGTAATATTTTGAATACAATGCAGTGTTGGTATTTGGCGGGGAGATTCACACAGGCAACTTTACAATTCACAAGTCCTATTCTAGAATGATTAAAAGTAATCCCCGTGGGAAATAATTTATTTCTATATAGGAACGCAATCCGTAGAAAAAGGTAGTATGCGGAAATCAAGGGCCTCATCATCAGTTTTGAGTATATAACAATGCAATGTCCTGACAGCCGTAAAAAAACTTTATTTCGTTTGTCAGATAAATAAGTGGAAATAATACAGAAACCCAAGTTTTTGATGGTTAATGAATCATTTCAATTGGGATAAATGCACTGAAACACATCAAAAACTTGGTTTGCAAAGAAAATTGAGTGTAGCATACAGGTAATTTACCTTTCAATTTAATTGAAAAAAAAAACATATACAATCATTTCTGATAAAAATTAATTAATACAGGAGAACACAAAAATCAGAGATAGAAGACGATCTTCAGTTCTTACGGTATTTAAGGCAATAATTAAAAAAAGCGGGTAAAAAAAGGACGATTTGTGGGTCAAAGTTCAGGCTGCCGCTTCCACTTCCATCGGTTGCGGCTCGGCAGTGTTGCTTTCGGATTTCTTCTTCTTCTTCTTGGCCGCTTTGGGGTTAGCGGAACTGCATAATAAGGTCTTCAATTCGGGATCTGTTATTGAATGCTCGGACTTATATAATTCTGGTTCAAATGGCAATCCTGAAAAAGAATCGTTACATTATAAAAAGGTTAAAAGGTATAAATTATATTACAGCCTACCACAGATTCCTGTATTCTGAAACCATAAATTTGTGGAAACTAGGGCAAGTTGAATTAAATTAACGAATATCAATTTCAAGAATCACCGATAAAGTTTTACACTGGTTTAGTTTCAATGCGCACACTTAACCATTCTTCAAATTTTCGGGTTTTTTCAGATGGAAAAAATTCGAACATAAAATTAATTTCATCGTGTTGGAGAGCCATAGATAAAAATGTACATTGGTCTTTTTGAATTAATAATTAATTGTAGTTCAAACTTATATTTTGTTTGTGGTCTCACATATGACACATAACAAATGTCGATGTTAGTGAATTACCTTACGATGGCTTGTTTATTTGATTTGTGAAATAGACATGTTTTTTAACCATTAACGCCAAGTCTGGATTATTACATTACCATGACTTTACCTTTACCTGTTATTTTATGTGGTCCATTAGGCATAAGGAGAACTGTAAACTTGAACTGTGCCACGATCTCACCTGAAAATTATATCTTAATTCAAGTTTGTTAAAACTTTAATATTACTGTATATAAGTAAACGAAATTCAGATATAATTTGTCTTCAATTCTCAGTCAGTAGGATCAATTGGAGTGAAATAAATTCATCATGGAAAAATATGAAATTACATAATTAAGATATCATTATTATCACTTACTGGACTTCTCAAAGAGAACTTGGAAAGGTTCCACTAATTTGTTTTTCACACATTCATTTACACCCATTTTCGCCTTGGTCTCGTCCTCAAAGTACTTAAGATTAAAGGGCATGTTTCCATGCTTTGCTCTAACCTAACATTACAAATTTTAACAATATCAAACAAACCCAAAAATCCTCACCTATACCTCTGTATAAAACATCCTAGAGGCTTTCAACTTAAGTTGATAAGTTTCATCAGTTTTCTTGTATATTGATACTCTAGTATCAGTTTCTTTTCCCACACCTTCTCCTGTGCTTATTAACACATCCATGGCATAAACTTCATGTTTGTCCAATTCAAATTTTTCATGCTCTTTTCTTTGAGCATCATTAGGGTTCTTAAAACCATCATTTAACACTGACAAAAATATAATTTTGAACTAAAATACCTGAATAATAGTCTTTTCACAGTCAATTTTAAACTGTTTCAGCTGATGGCTTAACATTCCCTCAACAGGCTTACATTTAAAGGATTCAGCTACTTTTTGCACTACATCTGTTATTGCATAAGTTTCATTGCCAGGCTTGAGCAACCTTAGTGCCGCCTGTGACGCATAATGCGCCGCTAAAATCGCGTCAGCTTTTCTACCTAAAAATCATTCCATTGTAACAGATTTAAAATTGCATATTATTTAGGATAAAACCTGTTATTTTTTGACCAGGGTCTGCTCCTACCACAACTGTTTGAGCTACCACTGCAATGAAGCCATCAATATGAGCTCCCAAGTCACTAAAATTAGAAGTTCATTGAAAAAAAAAAATCAAAGCTTTAATTATCAGTAGGAGCTGTTTCTTCATGTTATCAGAACACTATTTATCTAATCAGTTTGTTTAAAGTCTGAAGGATCAATTGGACAACTGTGAGACATCATTTTTCCTTGATATTATGTTAAATTTCAAAATAGGCAAAATTTTAATACTTACACTTTAGCTACATCTCCCTTTTTTAAAATATAATCCTGCTCACTGGGCACAGGTGAAAAGTGACATATACAGTTATTAACAGAAACACAGGTTGGAAAAGCAATCCCTTTTTTCAGCTCCTTTTCTTTTTTAAATACCTTGCTTGTTTCTTCAAGCAACTGCTGATCTCCATAATCACAAATTGCTTTAACTGAAGCATCAGGGATACACTTGGCCATTACAAGCTTCAGGATTTCTAAAATTAAATATAACAGTTTTTTAGGGGAGGCTAGGGGATATGCATTTTACATAAACTGGTAATCAATTCTTGTATTTTCTATACTGAAAAAATTGTGACCTTGATTTACCCTGTTTATTTAAGGGAGCTGTTTAGCTAATTCGGAAAGAGTTGGTGTGTGTCGAGTGTATAATAAATGGTGTTTTTGAATAATTGCCAGCATTGCGTAAATATCCGGTTAGTTTTGTTAACAAAAAAAACCGCATGGTTTGCCGCTATCCCCATGCGTACTCCATATGGAAAAGCATTTATTTTTAACGGCTCTTATAGGTGTCTAGATGGAGAATACTTGTTGAACCGTTTTAAACTTACTGTTAACGAGTTCTCCAGCCATTTTATACTTGGTAACGACCAAATCTTCAGCGATGGTTTTTTCCACAACATCTTTATCGTCAGCCATATTTGCACTTTTACCACCAAAAAAATCTTACCAAGAATACCATGTCCCCCCAAATATCACCAAATTGTGACCACGTAACCGTGACATTGACGTTTGACACATATGGAAGTTGTGGGACAAATATATTAAATAGCGTGCTAGCATTATTTAATATTTAGATTTTAATTTTGTTATTTGAAAAATACAGAAAAAGGATTAGAGAATAAGACATTTCAATATTTTTTTTTTATTAGTTCAAAATTACTTCAAATTACAATTAAAATGATTGATAAGTATAATTAAACCAAACGAAAGATAGTCTCCCAAGTGAAGAGTGCGCTGTTGCCTTTCTGAATTAAACATTTTTTTTTTGAAAGGTTCATAATGTTTAGAATTGGAAGATGAGGCTGTATTTGAAGATTTTCAGTAGGACGAAATTCAACAATCGTAATTGATAAATTCATCTAAAAAATCTTGTATCCAGGAAGTAAATATTTGTTTTAAATTATACAAATAATAAGAAGTCTGACAATCATGTCTGTTGTTGTCAAATTAGTAGTTGGATTTGTTGGTTTAAACGGTGAGGGAACCAAACTAGAAGTATATAGTTATAAACATAAATGCACGTTAACAAAGCGATTTAAACCGGAAAAGGAGGAACAGAATCTCGATGTTGATGTTCAACGTATTTTCTAAAGTTGCTTGCTTGTTGAAAATTAAACGTGCTTTTAATATCGGTTAGTTATGCTAAGCATTTCGATACATTGGACAGTTGAGCTCAGGCAGGCAGTTGGCAATGTTGCCTTTACTTTCACGGAGCACAACATATTAAACTAAATTTGGTTAAATTATTTCGAAAATTCAACTAACCGGTGTTTGTATTAAAGATTTGGCAATAATATATGGATATGTCTGCGCTGATTCGCAAACCAGTAATATCATTTATCCCCCCTCTACGTAATCCATAAGAAAATTCTGTGGTTATGTTATTTGTTTGGATTTTTTTCTAATATTTCCGTATTTGCAATAACTAGTTCTCCTGAATTTACTTGTACAAAACGTAAAAAATATAACCATATTAAATCCATATTCAATTAGTTGCAGTTAAACTGTACTTTTTTTTTTTTTTTTTTATTTTTTTTATAGAGGAGGGAAACCTTCATAGGTACCCGGTCTGTTGGTCTGTCGACCGGGTTATGTGGGGATTCACCCCCTGAAGGGGGGCGCCTACCCACTAAAACCCTCCTCTCTTCACCCTGGATCCCCCCCGGAACCGCCGCTAAGCATTACTTCAGGGGGGGGGTGGAAATGTGCAACTGCGCATGATGTTCCCAGGCGGTCACCCATCCAAGTACTAACCACGCCCAACGTCGCTGGACTTCGGTGATCAGACGGGAACCGGTAGACCAACGTGGCTGGCAGTTGCACACGTTAAACTGTACTACACGCATAGGTTTTTTGTATTTGTTCATCATTTTAAACTCGAAAACTATTCCACAAAAATGGTTGAGGATGTCCAAAAACACTCTGTACATACTTTGATATTCCGATCGCTCAAAAGATCCCATGATATGTTCCTATCAAACCAGGGAATCCTACCACAAGTGGACAAAAAAGCGTAAGTTTATCGTGATTATAAATTTAATATTTATTGACTTATTTATATAGACATTGTTTACAAAACATCTCATTTTAGGGACAAAGTAAGACATACAATTAAAGCTCGAGACTTCTATGGAATGGTGTTCGATGATGTCAAAAAAATGCAAGCCATGAAACATTTGAGGGAGGCAGAAGCAGGACCCAACCCCCTGCCTCCAGGAACAGACAATTTGGAAGCAGCTACAAATGAGAATGCTGTTGTTCCATATACTGAAAATGCAGTGGCTGTAAGGGGGCAGTCAAACACTCAAAATCAATTGGCAAACATGATTAAAAAAGCACCAACAATGCCAAAACCTAAATGGCATTCACCTTGGAAATTATATCGAGTTATTGCTGGACATTTGGGATGGGTTAGGTGTGTTGCGGTCGAGCCTGGGAATGAAGTAAGTTTTCAAGGGGAGTTCATTTCATAATATGAAATAATTTCTACAGTACCTTTGAAACAAATGTTTGCATCTAAAATATAATGAACAAAGAGTCCTAAAGCATTGTGCAGGTTTTTTGTCTTTTTCCTATCCTGTAATTTTTGCAAATGCAACTTTTAGTGGTTTGCAACAGGAGCTGCAGATAGAATTATTAAAATCTGGGATTTGGCTTCTGGTACCCTTAAAGTATCTTTGACTGGTCATGTAAGCACTGTCAGAGGTTTGGCTGTAAGTGCTCGACATCCCTATTTATTCAGTTGTGGGGAAGATCGCCAAGTAAAGTGCTGGGATTTAGAATATAATAAGGTGATTCGGCATTATCATGGACATTTATCAGCTGTGTATTCGCTGGCCCTTCATCCAACCATTGACGTATTGTTATCAGCTGGTAGGGACTCCACAGCAAGAGTTTGGGACATGAGAACCAAGGCAAATATCCACACACTAACTGGTATGAATCTACATATTTAGGTTTATTTGATACATATATATGATGATTGAATTTCAGGTCACACACATACAGTAGCGAAAGTCATATGCCAAGCATCAGAGCCTCAAGTAATCACTGGATCTCACGACACTACAATCAGATTATGGGATCTAGCAGCAGGGAAATCCATTTGCACTCTTACTAACCATAAAAAAAGTGTCAGAGATTTAGTTTTCCATCCTGCATTGTGAGTTATAACTGTATTAAAGTAGGTTCAATACTTTGATTTGTATTTTCAAGGAATATGTTCGCCTCTGGCTCCCCTGACAACATCAAGCAGTGGAAATGCCCTGATGGAAAATTTATCCAAAATCTCTCAGGACATAATGCAATTATCAATTGTTTAGCCGTGAATGCTGAAAGTGTTCTTGTGTCTGGTGGTGACAATGGGACTATGCATTTCTGGGATTGGCGCACAGGTTAACTTATCCTTCGTAAAACTCAATATTGCATGTTAAGAATCAATTTTCAGGTTATAATTTCCAAAGATTGCAAGCACCAGTGCAGCCTGGTTCTATGGATAGTGAAGCGGGCATTTTTTCTATGATTTTCGACAATTCCGGTTCAAGACTAATAACAACAGAGGCCGATAAAACTATTAAAATCTATAAGGAAGATGATACGGCAACGGAGGAGACGCATCCAATTAACTGGAAACCGGATATTATTAAAAGAAGGAAATTTTAAATTCCTTTTATATAGAAAGTATTATGTTTATGTATAATAAATTTCTTTTTTGTATAGGGATAACGAATTGAATAACTACTTGGGATGCCAAGGAAAAATGCGCTTGTTCTTAAAATATTTTTACTTATATTCTTATAATCATTTGGTTTTAGTTTTACTTCTTTCTTGACCTTCTAATAAGAACAACCCGATCTGCTGGTACACTAGACCTAAAAATAGTTGCACCAGAGAGAAACCCACTCGCTGAATCCATGTCAAAACCTTATATATAGGGTACAACCAAACGCCATATAGCATATACACTGTTAGGAACCTGAAATATAATTTTTTTACATTTTTAACCCCATTTTACAAAGATAATAAAAAGTATTTACAAGGTCTGGTAAATAGAACAAAAAGCTATCAACACAGTAGCAATTTTCCTTCTAGAAGTCCTCACTTTGGTATTTCTGAATCGCGCCACTACTTCTATCATTAAAGGAATGATTATGAAAGTGTGGAGAGTGTGGTTTAACCACTGTGGATAAAACTCATCTGCAAAACTGACATCAGTACAAATAAGGAAAGGGTGGGGCTTAGAGTACCTATAACTCTGGGAAAAATGAGTTCCCTATCAACAAACCATATGCTCCAGAAAACTGAGATGACTAATAACGAATTGGGAAATACCAGTGATGAGAATAAAAAATGTCTGATTTTCTCTGTATAGCTCTGAATAGTAGAGAAGTTTATTAGCTTCAAAACTTCGTCGACAATCCCCACTGTCAGGAACATACATTGAAGAATCTGAAAATGTATATTTTATTTTCAAACAATGTCCGAGAATATTTTAATTTCTACAAATTATGATTTAAATATTATGTAGATTTTACAGTGCTGACGTAGAGTCTTATCCTGGTGGATCTCGTATGGTCTTTAAGTCAGTTTTGATTTTCACTAAATTACTTACAAAAGTCCATAAAGTGAAGAACAAATACCTCGCGTATGTTGCCTGTTGTAAATAATTCTTTGCCTTTTCTGCTGTGAAATTTTGTAAATGAGTAAATTTTGTAAGGTGTATCACTAACTTTTCTACGTCAATATTCTTTCTAATTGCCACCAATTTTTTCAAAGAATACATGTAGTACAACAATATAAATAAGTATAAAACTGGTACAAGTGCGATTATTTTTGCCATTTTATTATTACCTAACGAAGCTAATGACTATATTTTATTTGCAAGTTTATAAAGTGATACAAATAAATTAATGTGGTTTCCGATGCGCGTACTTAATGATAATATGTTGAGTAATTACCTTTGAAACAAGTACTTAGACAATATGTACCTATAATGACTATACAAGGTAGCCCAATCAAAAACTTAATAGTGTATTTCCAGCCATGTTTTATGGTTATGACATTCGTACCTAAAAGCAAAATTTATGCATCGCCAACTCCAGGAACACTCCATTTTTTTCATTTTCAAAATTTATTTTTCTTGTAAACACTAATATATTCCCCATTTCGTTAGCTATGCTTTAGCCAGAATTGAGATTTATGGTAGCAAGATATAGTAAAGTTAATCGACTCTTACGAGGATCGAAACAGCTTGTTGCAGATATTTTATGTGTTGATCGCCATAATTTTGTCCCGGCATTGACCGAGAAAATAATTATTGTTCGATTTTTCCGTAATCGCGTTGGTAACACGATTGGAAACCCGTGAAATACCATATTTCACGTTCAGGATGTTTTGGAGGGTAAATGCAAATAGTATATTATAATTATCGTTTTTGTAACAAATATATTTGAAACATCAATCTGAAATCAATACTTTAAAATTTAATTGTCACATTCTAGGTTTCAAATCTCCTTCAAGATTGGGCTCTGAACGACTGCACTGAATACCGAAGTCAACTTTTCAACAAAGTATTCTGCATGTGTTTTGCTGCCCTAAAATAATTTAATTGCAGAATTACTCAAAGGGATATAAAGAATTGTACCCATATTTGAGGCAATCACTGTGCACTTTATACTCCATTATCACGCTGGGGGGTATATTTAAGAGTCTCTTCAAGGCGTCTCTAATTCGCGCTATCATCGGTTGGTCTGAGGATGTCCGATGCCAAACACTGAGAAGGTATTCTTGAAATCTTGTAGAGACAACCACCCCACATATCTCATTCCCTGCCTACAATTAATACCGCCTGTATGATTTGGGTTAAAGGGGCTTTTAGTTTTACCATAAATTGTTCTCCTAACATCGCCATGCATAGGTTTTCCCATGCTCGGCAGGCATGTTCTTTTTTTAACCTTATGACCTAAATTAAAATGAACATGTTTTTAAGACATTAAAAAAAAATCAATTTTGAAAATAAGTAGTTTTTTTACATTTTTTTAATACAATCAAACACAATAAAACATATATTTGCTCAAGGTGTAGCAATCCAATTTTTTGGGTGCAGTGTTTACACAATGCATTTTAAGTTGAGGAATGGTAAAATATCCTAAATGCAGAATTTAAGAGCTTCTGGCAAAACACATAAAGTCCAACACCTGAGTAATATTGGTCCAAAAATGATGTAAATAATAAGACAAATTTCCTCATACTCCTCATGCTTCAATTCTTACTCTAAACAAATTGAACTAACCCATTTTCCACCTTTTTTATTTGATGGATCCTCCCACATGGGTTTTATGCCTTTTTTAAACAGCTGCAAATCCCTGTGGGCAGGTATGTCACTTAGCCTTATTATATGAGAGTAAAGGGCCCACCACTGTTCCACAGTGCCCACTTGCCCAATCAGTCGTAAGGCTTGACTATAATTTTGGGAGTCTAAAAATTGTTTTTCAGCTGCTTAAGTAACTAACTGTCCTTATTGCTTTTTTTGTTGTGATAATGAACATTATTTCCCAAGCCTACCTTGAACTTGAGAGGGTCTTTTAGAGAACCACAGACAATAGGCATGCTGTAGTCTGTGCTCTCCTTGTGGATAATCAATGGGTCCCAAGTCTGTAATATTCAGACCTATATCCTCATCATTATCAGAACTTTCTTCATGATGATATTTCATCCTATATGCAATACATTTTGAAGTTTTTCTTCAGGCTATGAAGTGTTGCTACTTACGTGTCATATTTGCCTGACATATTGTTTCTTTGATTTAATGACAATACCATAAAATTCTATATCACAGTCTGAGCTTAAGGTACGGTTATAACTAGCTGCAATTTGAGTCTCAAATAGGAATGCTCCTTTCTTTCTGTATCCTGGTCAATCTATGACCTTGAGCATGCAGCTCTCACGTTGCTTTTTGTTTATTGTTAATAAAACTGAATTTGGATGAGGTAACCTATGGTTCTACGACACTTTTCTGATACCACTTAGTGGCTTAATTGAACTGAAAACTAAAAATTATTACGGATATTTGATCTAATTGGAAAATTCTCAATAAATATGGTGATATAAACAACACTGCTTCAGTTCACATTCAGTTTTAAAATTTCTTAAGTCTTGCAACGTTGCCGCGTTGTGGCTGAAATTTGGGACATTTAAGATAAGACGGTGTTGCAAGTGAGCAATTCTTTGGATTTAAAGTCTTTCTGGGTCCTTATTTTCATGTTTACATTATAAGGGCTCCTTAAATTATTGTGGTTTTGATTGAATAAAACGAATGAAAATTTCATTGCTATTACCTGCCCAATTTCTCCATTTAGGCTGGTTTCCACTGCTCAATTTGTATATAAATTTTACGGTTAACTTTTTAGCAACGTTTTATTTGTTGATCAGTTTCACACATGTCCAAAAACTTAATACTGCGCAGTCCCCATTCAATCCAACGTACTTGAGGTAAAAAAAATGTGAAATGTGCGAATGGGAGCTTCATTGCTTTGGAATTCGCACGTGTAAAATTATTTACCGTGATTTATGATATTGGCATTTTTTATGAGAATAAGGGGACCAGGCAAGTGGAAATTTTAATTTTAGAAATTTATTTTGAATTTCGTTTTGTAATTCATTGTCCAGCACGTTCAGTATGTTGTACTTATCTTTATTAACCTATCCTGAATTTCAGTAATGTAACGTTGAATTGACAACAATGGTCTCCCTAGGTTTCTTAACCTCACTGTCTAATTTTCCTATTCAAGATTTGAATTATTCATTTTTAAATTAATCTAATAAATATGAGAATATTTCCAACAAGGTGAAATGAAAGCCATATTCAAGTGAATAGTAGCAATCAGTTTCAGTGCCTTACAGGCGTCAAAATATTATTTTAGGAAAAGCTTATTTACTACTAAATCTTACTTCCACCATAGTTTCAAGAATTAAGGCAAAGTTCTATTATCCCGTTTTTTTTACTATCTTTGTTCTCTAAAAATACTGAATTTACATGACTAGCATAAATCCAATACTACTAGGTTATTTACATTCTCTGCTTGATTAAGTACTCTTGCGCTCGCAGTTGTCTCTTTGTTTTCTGACTGAATACCGGATAATACAATAATTTCTTCTTTGTGTGTGTTTTTTTTTTAACTAAGTACAGGCTTTTAATTTGAGAAAATATCCGACTTTTATTCCGCAATCACTACTGCGTCACTTTTAAGACTGCCACGAGCAAGAATTCCTGTATTACCTTTTATTGAATCATTGTGTATAGACAAAATATTTTGCCACCATTCTGTCAAGAAAGTTGCAAGTTGTAAGAATACTAACAATAACTTTTTTATTACAATTTACTAAGCACAAGTTAGTTACCCATATTATACTGCAACTTTGTGCCATAAATTTCATATAATCGCTTCATATAATCTATCTTAATTAATTATGGACAGATTCTTGAATATGGCAATGAAAGCTCCATGATTGAATCGTGTACCTTTAATCTCAAAAAACATGCTTGTAATAAGTTAATTAGCAAATCGGGTAAAAGATAAAAGGGATAGTGATTTATAAATATTTAGGTCGTTCTGTGAACGAGTGAAGAATAAATTTCACACCCTTTTTGTCTTTTTCTTCGAAGAACTTATTGGTACATTGATGCAGAAAGGTTATCATCAAGCACGCCCATTATGGTATATCTGCTAGCAAGTGATCTGATACAAAATGTTATTTAAGATAAATCTCTTGCCTATTAGGTTTATGACTAATCATAATGTTGGGAGATGGTGAACGTAAACAATTATCTTAACAAAGCATACGTTTACCTAGGTAACATTTATGTAGGCCTAGGCATTCATACAGTTTCATTAGTAGGTATTATCGATATAGCAGTGATTATATTATAATTACCAACATTCATACAGCAGTAGCAATTAAACGGTATTACATACTGCAAACGAGAGTTAGATAAGGATTTCCTTAATGTGAAACCGACCCCCTATTTCCTGGCCTCTAAAACTGAATTCTAGTAGAATTTCCTGAAAGAGTATCCACTGCTATTGCATTTCAGTAAAATTTCAAATCCATATTTACTGCGTATGTTTCGAGCAATAAATTTCGTAAAATAAGATCGAGCGTGCAGGACTGCAGGAAAGCATGATTATGTAAATCTGGTTGACATTCACGGTATGTAGGTATACATGGGGTACATGTACCTGAAATCTATATTCATGTACAAGCAGTGCACCTTTCGATTCCTGAAACCGCAATTTTGCCTCTCAGTCTTAGCAGGAGACCAGTACATTCGTATTTGGGACTTGCAGATCTAATTTGAGGGGGGGCCTAGGTATGGGTGGTGCATGAAACCACTTTGAAGAATATTTGACTAATAGACTAATAAATAATATACGGCGGTTGGATAGGAGTAATAATTACTATGTAGTGAATTATATAATGGCTGAAAGCATTATATACATATTTAAGTTATCCTTCGTTTTATAAAAAAGTGTGCTGGTAATAAATAATTTTAATTAAAGTTACGGTAATTATATTAAAGTTTTTGAACAAAAACTGGAAAGCTTTGAATTCAGCTTCTGTTCGATCTAAGTGGGTTATATGTGTACACAAGCACACGTCGCACATTGCCAAGTTTTTGTAACGTTCAGTTTGCGGCACAAAGAGCTTGTGATCCTTCATCATTCAGTATTGTCTGGTATTTACACGTATCATCACAGATTACAGAACTTTTTTTTACATAAAATAGCAGCAGGTACATCGCCTATAACCGAAATAAGGAAGGCCCGCTCTAGCATCATAGGTCTTCGCTGACCTTACAGGGAAGCGGGGGGAGGGGGTGAACGAGGACCTAGGGCGGTGGATGTTCCTCGTCTATTTTTCTTCGAGGTACTTTTTTACCCGCGGCGTCGGACGTGCTAAGACCGTCCCTGTCTCTGACTTATACAAAGAAGTTCCGTGTATTTTGACCTTTATTTCAATACTGATTGAAACCTTTAACCGCCACATGGAACGACCATTAAACCCAACCTAATCCCAATTCCCCATGAGGATTTCTCTATTTTTTAAACATGCACTGGCATTGCATTCACTTAATTCAATGCAAGTTCTGCGGAAATGTGGGATGACAATGAATCCGTTTCAGCTCTCGCGTAGCTTAAGAAGAGAACGTTCGACTGACTTTCCTTCTTTCCAATTAAATTCAGTTTCAGATTTTTACCTCTTTTTTCTCTTCTCTAATGCCTAAAAAATCTAATTAGCTCTGAGAATTTTGTCAGAAAAACCACCTACAGAGACAATGATGCATTCAAAGACATCGAGACAGGTGCATAGTATACATCGGGCTATCATTGAAAGTGAAGGGTATATAAGCCAATATTAACGATATCAGCGGTTAGTAGAAAGAGTACAGCAAATACACTTTGACTATTAATAGTCAAAGCACCGGGAAAATGAAAACGGTAATGTAAAAATACAGAATATGTGTGAAAAAATCCCTGATAAATATGTGTGATTTTGTATAAAGTGATGGTGTGAACAAAGGACCAAGTGGTGATTTTTATTGAAGTTTCACTTAAAATTTGGAATTTCCACTATGCAGTCAGGTTTGAGTATAGATATTACAAATCAGAGTCATGTTCTTCATTACTCACCCAAATTCTTGTTTTAATAATTTCTTCTAGTACCCAGTTTCGGGAGCTATATTTCTTACCATCACGTGCTCTCGTTCTCGTAATTTTTCAAAATTTTCTCATTTATATGTATAAAAATAAATCAATGAGCTTTTGAGATAGTTCGCGTCGTTTGAATTAATCATCTCAGGTTATTTCGGATTTTACAATTTACCTAATTTAAATTTTAGTGAAATACTAAACGTTACCGCTTTTACCTTTATGATATTTACAAGGAGGTAGAGGCGGCCTATCAGGTTTTCAGGCCATTAAAATTTAAATGTTCACGTGATAGGAAAGTCAACAATTTTTCATAATTATTTGAATACAATATAGATCTACCATGATTTCCAGGGCCGGGGCTAGACAGTGTATCAACCTACGCAAATCGCCCATACAGGGTGTTTCATAGAGATACCTACAAACTTTTAGGTGATGTAGAGCCCATAAAAATAAATATTTAAATCGAATAAAGTTGGATGCTAAATCGCTTCGTTTTCAAGATATAAAATATTTAATTAAATTTTTTTTAATATGTATTTCAAAAACGATTCGGGACAAAGCCACGAAGTTAGGGAAACGCTGTGGCCAGAAAAATGTGTATGTTCCGGAATAGGCCGAGTATTCTCTCCTGCACCAGTGACGTTCGTGCGGTCGTCCAACGTTTCTACAAGTGTAAATGGTTCAAAATGTAACGGAATCGTTCTTTGGAAGACAAGTATTATTTTGCAATTAGGCATGTTTCCTATACGTTTGTCTTCGTGACCTCTACTGCTACTGAAAAAAAAAATTAATTACTTTCCCCTAAACAATAAAAAAAGTCGCACTTGGAAATGTATATCAGTTTTTTGGTAGGCAGAGCAACGAGAAATTATTTTTTATGTTGAAACCGGTTACTTGAGCAATATAACGCTAAGAATGCTTTTTAAAAATTAAGAATTGGTGGAATATTAAACAAAAAAATATTGGTGTTTAAAAGTCAGTAGCGCACCATTTTTTCATTAAAAACATTTCACTGAATGGCCGCACGCTTCTGGTGTAGGTGCAAATATACTGCATACTCCAGAATATTCACATTTACCCCGCTATAGCGCGCCTCTAATATGATACCCTTACATAGTATCGTTTTTGAAATATTAAAAGAAAAATTAAACGCACTGTATCTTAAACACAAAACGATTTCAGACGTAACTTGATTCGATCTAAATATTTGTTTTTATGAGCTTCACATCCCGTGAAAGTTTGTCGATATGTTTATGAAACACTCTGTATACCTTTAGCTTTAAACTAAGCTATTTTACTCCCTCTGCATGTGACCAATTGCGAACCTCTAAAGTTCGTACTCTGTGCAAATGCATGTTTTGCACATTAGGCTGTGCCAGCTATGATAATTATAACATTTGGCTTGATTTATGTCTGCACTTATCTTTTTATACCGAAAAAGAATGAATAAAAAGTCCAATAAAAAAATGACAAAGATAAGCATTCTGCTTCGCCATTTTGTTCATAATTATTTTCGCTTCGCTAGTTCCGATGGAAAGAAACGAAGAAAATGTTCTACGGAAACTCGTTAGTTTTTCTAGAATCAAAAATGTCAATGTAGAATAATTTAGTCACCTTGGGGTTGATATTGAATATCTTTGGTAGGCTTCGGCGACTTCAGCTTTGCATATACGAGATGTTATGAATTACAAGCAGGGTTATCATTTTTCTCCCTTAGCTGATATTTTTATTAATTTTCTATTTTGACTATTTGTATATGATTTCAACTGGGAGTTCGTCGGTTTGTTTTATAGCGAATTCTGTGTAATCTGGGCAAAAACTCTGTAATCAAAACAAAAATCGTATCTTTTGCAAGAAATTTGTACAATAGCACTATCTAAGAATAAAAAAATATATATGTAACGTTTACGAGCAATATCTACTAAACGAGCCTGGTTGCCATTACTTTAGAAATAACGAATTGATTGAATCTTCACTTAGAAAACATCCAAAATTTTCAGTTTTCGCTTATAGCTTCTAAGGAGTATAACTCTCCTAAACACACTTTTGGATGAATTTTAAAAATGCGGCCTTTTAGGGCCTAAAAATCCAAAGATTCATACAACTTGAGTTCTGCGGTACGTCTTTACCGGGCCCCATTAATCTTCCATTTTAATTCTCTTATTGTGCGCTCTCAATAAATTTTCTCTTGAAGCAAGTTGTACAAGCCGAGCAAAAACTGATGATTTACATTTGAATGTAAATTGAAGGATATCGAAACGGAACTGGTAAAGAATTAAAAGTGTTATTTTTGGTGTGTAGAAGAGAGTAAAAGGGGACACAGCTATTGTTGTGTGATTTTCTCAAAATCTGGGTCTTAAATATCCCGCCAACGGTTAGCTACTATTATAAATAACTGCATAAAAGTTTAATATAGTTAGCTCAAAACGCTCAGAATTTCATGGAGTATTGAGGTATACTTTTGCCTTGAATATTTTATGAAAACGATCAAGTGTTCAACCCAGACCTTCACAGTTGATTTGTTTTACTTTGGGGCCGCCGTGGAGGCATTGAAATTGGATGCTGAATGCTATCATTATGTATACCTCGCGAGAATCGCACAAAAGTCACTTTTAAGCATGAATCGCTTGAAGGACACACAGCTGAGGGAATCTACTTCAATTGTCATAAATCTCCGGAAAGAATACAGGGTGAATCTTAAGTAAGGATTTTCCTTTTAACACAGTATAGACCTCAAAAGAATAAGCAAAATCTCTATGCGATGTATTTTTGAAATCTCAAAACTAACTGAAATGTGGACATATGGAAAAAATACGGGACATTTTAAATAACTGAATTTTTAGCAAGTGACAATGGATCAATAAGATGGCCCGGAAGATCACCAGACCTATATCTATGTCATTTTTATCTGTGAAGTTATATGAAAAATTTGGTGTTTATGATTGAAATTCGCACAGTAGCAGAGCTGAATAAACGGATAGAAAAAGCCAAAGAAATTATTCGAGAAAAAAATCTTTTCTACGAACAAGTCCAAAGTCGTAGATAAGGCATGCGATAATTTATGCAAATGAAGCCAATGGTGACAATTTCGGAAACCTTTTGTAGTCAATCCCGAAGTGAATAATATTTAAAGGTTTTGTTATTGATTAAATTAGTTACATGTACATATTTTGGTTGTTTTGGAGATTTCGAAAAATTATTACGTGAAGATTTTGCTTAATTTTTTGAGAGCTACGTCGGGATAAAACGAAAACCTTCATTAAAGATTCGGCCTACATTAAGAGGACCTTGAAGAACATTTTGAATCTTTATCTTTCCGCCACCAATTTGTACAGATTTGGGAAAAGCTATAAGAGTAACTTGAGCATTTCATGAGCACCATGGCGATTCATCGTGTAGCCAATGAACCATTTTTCGGTCAGGCAGTGCGGCAGCGCTAATCAATCAAATTAGAAGTAAAATGTATTTGTATTCCAGTTTCACCGCCGAGCAGCTGTTATTAAAATCTTTTTCACATTTGTATTTAAAGTATCGCAATTACTGTGCAATTTCCTATTTAAAAGCTCAATATCCGATTTCACTCTCTTTTTAGTTTCGATATGACCGATGGTTCCAAGCTTAATTGAACCTCCGCTTCAACCATGGAAGTTTTGAAATTTAATCGTCCATCCCCATACCGTCAGTTTAATTTCACGCAGTTCGGCGCAATTGGGTGTTAGCATGAAGTGCTAATTGTTGATTTTAGCTTTTTCAATCTGCGATTAATTAATGAGTACAGCCGAAGAAAAACTTGTGTCGATATAGGAAATGAGACTACAGTCAGTTGTAGTATTTGCGTAAACAGCCCATAAAGCATTCGATTAAATTAATAAAACCTTTCTCATTGCCATTGCTTATTTATTAGCGTAAATAAGGTTGCGATATAAATCTGAATTTCATTAGAAGCCGATATCATAGAGCACCATAGGAGAATGTCGATGGTAAAAATTCTCATTGTCGCTGGTGGTCCATGGGGCCGAATGTGAGAAGAACTTTTTAATGAAGAAGAGGTTGGGAAATGCCTGTTCCCATTCAATTATGTTATTAGATTCAGACCGTATTGTTATTTATATTCAATTATTGGTCTCAAGGAATGTGGATACCTTGATTCCTATATGCAATTATCACAAGCCCCAGTGTCGCATTGTCGGTATTATCATATTTCTTTGGCCTAGTGGCAATTTTTGCAATGAATTTTTCATGATGCAATTATATGTGGCGTTTGCTTTGTGTCCAATACGATCATGTAATTGCGAGTGCCTATACGTACGTATGGTGATACAATTAAAAAGAGGTTTTTGCTTCGGAGAAGTGTTGCATTGGCATTAGTTATCTAAGATTTCAAAGTATTTAGAACACTTCTTGCGCCACGAAGATCAGGATGCTTTTAATGGAACCTTGATTTACTGGAGAAGCGCATGGGAAAATTGTTGAAGCTCAGAAAAAATACAGCGTCTAACATATATCTCATGGAGATGTTTCAGGGATTCATAGTATTCTGCAAATCATATAAAATGCTAATAGATCTAATAGTAGAGTACATGACCGAAAAAAATATATATCACCCTGTATATGACTACCGACAATATTGACATTTTATTGTAAAGGGTCTTAAAGGAAACAGTTTTACGAAAACTTAAAAATTTCACGCAAGGCATACCTGAGAAAAGCGCAAAATGCGCAAAGAAATGTGCAGTTTTCCCGCCCAGTATATCAAAAATTGTTCAATTTTGACAATGGGTATATCAGCATTTTCTTGTTATTTTGCAGAGTAGTATTGCCCCGTGAAATATCTCCAAGATGATATGTTACACTCTGTATGGTAAACCGTTTTAGGACCTCTCTGTCATGAACACGCTTTCCCCTTATCACGCCCATCACCAGTGCAATTTCGGTTGTTAGGAAGTCTTGCTATATGGTAAATCAAATAGCTGTGAATCGAGAAACAATTCGTACTTTCTCTAATTATTGAAGTAGAGGAAAACTGTACTAATGCCTCAACATTCACCATCTTCAAATCGATTTGTTTAAAGCGAGGTCTGTGGGTGTGCCCTGTTATAATTAGAAATATAATAATTACGTACACTGTCATTGATTGTAGGTTGGATTAGTTGTTGCGGGAGTATTAATATGGAAATTTTGCCCCTTGAAAGAATTTATTTAGTTTTTGCAACAATATTAACGGGGTTAACAACAATTTCTCTGCTAGTCAGAAAAGAGTATTGTTTGATCAAAACCCTGAAACTGCAAGTCGCTTGCTTAACTCCAATTAATTTTTGCTTGAAATAATTGGGCTTAATCCTCATAATCACGTAGATTGTTATACGTGTTAAAGGCTCTTGAAAAACTGTCCAATTTCCTGGCCTTCTTATGTAATACCAGCAGAAAAAATAGTAATTTTCTCTTCTCTAATTAGCCAAATTTTACGTAATCCACCATGTTAAACAGGTAATTTCTATGGACTATGAATTTTCGTTGTTGGTAATTTAAGCACTAAAAATGTTAAAAGAATATTAAAACTCACATACACATACACACAGACAATTCTATATTTATTCCTTATTATTGTCGATTGCTTAAGATAGAATATCACTACAATCTTGCTATGATCAAAACCGTTCTACACAGGCAATTAAATGAAGTATTTCATATACCATTAATTATTTCAATCCAATAATATGTAAATTTTCTTACCGTGCCTACGTAGATATAAGAAAAAATATTGCCAGTTATTTGTGGAAATGCGTACAAAAACCTATGTAACCGTTTTCTGCTTAATGAATACACATAATTATTAATGTAAACTGCAAGCAATGTAACCAACCATGATTATTTATATAAAGCCTCTGGTCTTGATTTAGCTTTAATATCATTTTGTCGCACATTTGCATTATTCAACTGCGACAATCAGTATTGCTTCCCCCACAAATTGCATTCACCATATTATCAGGAAATTACCTTATTTAGCCCGTTCCTAACCACTACAGTCAATAAATTTAGTTGTCTTATCCACGATTAGCATTCTTCTTACAACGATTTTGTGACCTTCACGCCTTTGCCTGATCCAATTTTATTATTTCAACTATTTCCCACAGGTATTGCTGCTGCTTTGTTTTGTTCTACTCTACCACTCACACGCCACCACCCCACGAACCAAACGAGGTCCTCTGATCTCGGCATATTCCTACTCAAACATTGACCTGGACTACACCCCATCCTCAGATCCTTTCTCAGTTTCAATTCAAGAACCACCTCTGCTCTATTCGTTGGGAATCGACTCATTTTTACCTTTTGCCAATGCCGACTATTCGAAGTCTAACATTGCTCCCGTGGCTGCGTCAAATTCGGTGGAGAAGCCCGTTCAGGAGATCTCAGATCCCGTGCCCCAAATGCCCAGGGGCACCGCAGTGATACCCCTAACGCCCCCTCCAGCAGTGCCTGTGAATGCTGCAGCTGCAAACGTCCCTGCGGCCAGAGGGGCTGTATTTTTGGGCTCTGGATCGTTAGGAGTTGTGCATCTAGGAAATGGTAGTTTAGGATCATCTAAGTGTGGCTTGTTATATAAAGAAAGTCAATTTCAGGTGCTTTTGCGCTGGGATCTGGTGGTATTGGTTACTCAGACATGAGGCAGCAGCCCAGACACAGTGGAATGTCCCCATTATTCCCTCCCCTACCCGCGAACCCCCGCCTTCTACCCGCAGCAACTCCAAGTCAAGTTCCAACGCCGATTCCTCAAAATAATCTCTCAGGACAAATAACCTCAAGTGGAGTTCAGTTTAGCCAGCCTCTCTTTACTTCCACCCCCCCTTCACAACCACAAAATAGTAGGTAGCTAATAAAGGTGAAATGTAATTTAAGGTGGCTAATGATATTTTTTGAGTAGATCCAAATGGGTATGAGCGGTTAAATCCCAATGCTGTGAGATTTGGTATGCCCACCCCCATGGTCCGACCATTGAAAACTAGGATGAATTACGCTACTATTACAGTTCCACAGGTAACTGTAGAACAGGCTTATCCTAATCAGTTACCTCAGAGTGGGTTCGGAGACCCAATCCCTAGGTTGCCTCCAGAAGCTTTAAAGTATGTTTAACTATAATTATATTTTAAATAGGTTTTAAGTTGATTATACAACAAAGAAGAGGTATTTTACAATTTAAACCTCAAATTCTCTTTCATGGTTGTTTAGCTCTTCTTATGCTTTTATGACACTTATTTATTAAACATGTGTTTCATCAAAATGATTATGTTTAGCGATAAAATTTCTTTGTAACGCTTTCATATTTCTTTAGAATGATTTAAGTTAAAATATGTACATCATTCTTTAGTGTCGTAGAAGAAGATTGAGAATAATTTATTGTTTGTGTTTATAGATTTTGTTTTTAATAAAATGAACCATTGGGAAACGTAAATTCTGCTATTCCATGTTGTACATTGTGTTATATACAGGGTGAACTAAGTTAGATACAAAAGCCTTTTTTATAGCTTCGCACTTAGTTCAAAAAACTGATTCGACCTAAAACGCGTTGTAGGTTTATTTTTAAAATTTTGAACGTACCTATTCATGTTGATTTAAAAAATGTAGTATTCCATGATATTGATGTTTCCATTTAATCATTTTTACTGAAACCGATTATTTGCGTTAAATAAGGATTTAAAGATAATGCTTAAAGCAAATACATCACTTTAATTTCACACCTCTTACCTATTGAAATTAAAGTAAATTTCTCGTTTAATATACATATTATTTTTATAGCATACAAGTAATCGGTTTGAGTGAAAGCGATTGGCGATACTACCACAAAACACTCTATTTTTAATTAGCATGAAGAAACCGATTTAACATAATAATAATATGCAGGATGGCGATGAAGTTTAATTAATTATTTATAGATTCAACCTTTGTGATCATTTAATGTTATTCTTTAGGCAAGAGAAAATATCTTATAGAAACTTAATTACAGTCTAAGAGGTTTAATTTTTCTCATCATTTCATTAAAATACTCCGCAAAAAAATCGTTAAAGTGCGAAATTTAGTTTTAGCGCCATCTATACAAGTTGCGTTGAATTAGACACAGCAAGCAGAAGATAAGACGATAACTACATTCTGGTTTCGTGAGGTTTGGACCAAAATGCCACATTCCACCTTGAAATTTGTCGTAAATTTTTATATTTTAAATCACTTGTTAACACTGCGCAAAAAATCCAAATTGGCTTTGACTATAACACAGTAAGTAAAAGAAAATTTAATTCAGACTTTAACATATCTAAGGAAGAAGGGGAAAACGATGAAAGTCCATAGTATATTGAAAACAAAATACTCATAGTCCATCAAAAAGTGATTTGAATTTATTATTTTATGACGTTACTAAACCATTATTGAAACTATTTCCTCCTTAAGTTCATATATAGAATTGTTGTGGAACCAATCAGTTAGTTTACGTTTATTCAGTCAATATTTTGAGAGGTAAATTTAAAATGGTTTGATACGTAAAAATAGAGATTCCGAAGATTGCAGATAAGCACTAAAATAAAGTCCTTCATCGTCTTCGTCCTGACTCCACAAATTACAATCTAGGAAAATATTCTTGGTTCACCATTTCATCGCCATTGTTCGTAATTAGCCTAATGGAACACAGATGGCGTGTCACTAACTAGGTTATTAAAAGTAGGAATTACTTTGTCGGAATTAAGATGATATTCGCCATTTATACCAGAATATCTGGTCAATGCAATAATATTTTTTATAAATAATTTTATCTAGGACATAACTACCTGTTAAGGCGTCGATTTAATAGAAATGTTAAAATTGATAAATTGCTCTCATTGAACTTAAGCGGTATTTCAAATCTGTATGGAATAAAGTAATGAATCAAGAACCAGTTGAACGAATTTTCTCCACCAAATATTTATTAAAACACTTCAAGTTTATTTCTTGCTCATTTTGAGACGTTTGCAATAAAGTTATATAATAAAGTGATTTGAGGGTGTCATAATTAATCAGTTCTCTCCCCATTATTATTTATGTAATATGCTTAAACTTGATATTTTTGAAGATCAACTTGTACATTAACCCAATTCAGGTGCACATCTTACGATATTTTTGATACTTTTCTTTCACCTCTGTTACATAACAGTGCGACTGCATGCATAAGTAGCTCGTTTGATTTACACAGGGGCGGACGACTAATTTTTAAGTCGATCTTCATTGTTTGGTACACGGTTGTGCTTCTACGCCTTTGCCATTAAATTGGTCCAGGTGGTTCGCCCCAATTCAAGGTTCTTTCTTCGAAAAAATTACTATAAAACTCCAAAAAACGCAAGGATTTGTATCATTCAATCCTGCACAATTGACACATACACAACAAGAAGAATAATGAAAATCGTAAGTATTTCATTGTTTAAATGGACGCATTTTCATTACAAACTTTTTAGATAATCCTTGTGGCTGTGGCTCTGGCAACTGTCCAGGCTGAAGACTCTTTAGCTCCAAGGAACATCAAAAAGCGCGGGATCTTTGGAGAAAATCTGGGTCTTGGTTCAGTTGGAGGTTACGGAGGTTATTTGGGAGGATATGGTAGCTCCTTAGGAGGTTATGGAGGCTCTCTTGGATACCTTGGTGGCTCCCTAGGAGGCTACAGTTCTCCCATCGCAACTCCTGTTGCTGTCCCGGTACCAGTTGCCCAGCCCGTGGCGGTGCCAGTTGTTAAGAAAGTGGCTGTGCCGGTACCTGTAGCTCAGCCAGTTCCAGTTATCCATAAAGTAGCTGTGCCTGTAACTAGAACTGTAGCAATTCCAGTTCCAGTTAAAGTGCCAGTTGCTGTGAGGAGCTACGGAGGTTACAGGACTTACGGAAGCTACGGAGGATACGGCGCAGGTTACGGAATTAGGAACACCGGTGGATGGTGGTAAATGGAGTGTTTGATGTTACTACATATAATTGTCAATAAATGAATGTTATTTTGTATGTTCGATTTATGTGTTTTTCTGCAGCATTTTAAAACTTTGAGGACGATATGTTGAGAATTTTTAAACGAGTTTCGTAATGATTTAAGGAGGCGCATTAAGAGTTCCAAATTACAAAATTTATTTTTATTTTTAAAGTCGTTCTCACTTATTTCAAGCAAATATTATAAGGCTTTTTAGCTCATTATCGCGTCCTCAAAAACTTAATACATCAAAGCAACAAAACCTTTTTAAATCCAGCCTTTATCCAAATTATTGATGAGAGCATTCCAGAACAATTTTAAGAATGCTTCCTGTGTTCTCAAGGATTTTTTGAAATGTTTCTGGGACCTTAATTAGCGCCCCAAATACTCTGAAGAAGTTCTTGATTCGTGAGTTTCACAGGATCATGAAATATCTATATTAATCAATGCTACTTTTGATGTTCGAGTTCGGATTACAACAAAAGGGCATTAGTTACTTAACTAACAGGTGTCGAAAGAGATGCTTTACTGCACACGGACGGAAATTGACTGAACGGCGCAATGCAGCAATTGAGTGCGCTAAAAAGACTTTTCGCACATACAAACATATTTAACGTTGACACTTACATGTGGTGAAATTCTGTTAAGTTCAGCTGGTAAAGGCGTGCGGCTAGGTAATTTTACCTCCCATTTATAGGAAGTGGTATGCTATATGATAAGAATTTTTTAAGGTTACGGAGGTTTCTTAGAGGTTCCAATGGACAGTGGTAAATGGTGTGTAAAATACCATGGAGCCTGAAATAATGGGATAGAATCCTATGTTTTAATATGTGTATATGTTGTATATCAACTTGGCTCGTCCAAAATCCCCTGAAAGGAACTCCATTACCCGATGCTCATTATAAACTGTGCTGTTCTAAATTGCCGTCCCTGTTAACATTTTAACAAATTGTCATTTAAAAAAAAATCAAAAACAGTATTAAATAGAACAAAAAATACTGTCTTTTGACGTCTCTAATTTTTTTTTAATGTTGTTTATGCCACCGATAGCGCAAAATGGTAGGACCATATGGGTCAAGTGACACCTCAAATTAAACATTTTTCAAAACTACACTCAATGGTGTATTGTGATTCAAAATCTATCAATTGGTTTTTAAAAAAAATAATATGGTGAAAAATAGTAAAAAGATGCATTACAAACTCAGTTAAATAGTATGAAAACAAACAAAAAACTTGGTTGTTGATAGAAAATTGCTTTGTTTTTAATTTTTTGCTCATAGTCTTTGGTTATTTTTATTTAAATTTTCTTCTTCGGCCAAATATCGGCCATTTTGTACCACCGGTGGCGAAAACAATATTTAAAAAAATTTTTAAAAAGCTTCGAAAGGTAGTCTGAACGTTCTATTTAATGCTGCTTTGGAATTAAAAAAAAAATACAGTTTGTAAGAGTTAACAAGAAGGAGCGGGTGGAGAGAGGGGGATACAATTTACACATACGTCTGAATTCTTCCGCTCTGCCGAAATTCACGCAACATTTGCACTTTCGATTTTGTTTTGACCTATAAAAATACAAAATAAACCACGGAATACTGCAGTTAAAAGAACCACCGACAATAATCGCCATAATTTATATGAAAACATCTCTCAACACGCCAAAAAAAAACCAGTTCGTCGGACCGGACTCCACCTGGTGCCGTATCAAGTTTGAAAATTTTAATCACTGCCCTTAGGCCTGAAGAAGTTACGTATGATGCACTAATTTAAATAAAGAAAGCACCTTGTTTGGAAATGTCTCATAAAGCATCCCACCCTGATTCAGTTTAGTATAAAAGAGTAAATTTTGTAAATCGTTATCAGTTGTCCTCGAGTTTTGATACATCTTCTTATTGGTTCTGGGTGCAATGAAGACCATAGTAAGTTCTACAATTACTGCGCTGAATTGGTTTAATAAACGTTTCTTTATTCAACAAAAGGCGTTCGTTCTTCTTCTATGCCTGTCGGCGAAGTGGGCCACCGCAGGTTTCCTTCACAAACCTGCAGGAAATTTCATATCAAGCCCTGCAATCGCCACAGGAAATTTGGAGATTGGCGGCGGACACTTGGACATCCCTCCAGTGCCTTCATTGCCCCTCGAAGGAGAAGTTCACTCAAGCAATTTCGAAGGTATGCATTAGTAGTAGTTATGTTCCTGCAGGATGGCTCATTAAACAAATTATCAGGTGCGTCGGCTTTTGCGACTGCCTCAGCTGGTGCAGGTGCTCTAATAGAATCAGCCGTTCCTGCCCATTTATCTGGAGGTCCATCCATCCTATCAGCCCCTGCAGCTTTTCCTATAGGTCACGAAGGAGGAATTGCAACCGAAGGACTTCATCTGAGAGGAATTGCTGATGGTGAAATTGTCGTTTTGTTCCCGCTGGATGTTTCATTAAGCAAATTTTCAGGCGCATCAGTTTTTGCGGGTGCTTCAGCTAATGCAGGTGCTCTAATAGAACCAGCCGTATCTGCACCTTTATCTGTAGGCCCATCCATCGCAGCGGCCCATGCATTTCTCCCTTCAGCTCATGAAGGAGGAATTGCGACCGAAGGACTTCATTTGGGAGCTATTGCTCCAAGCGGTATTGCCAATGGTGAAATTGCTCCCAGTGGTGTTGGTTTAGGAGCTCTTGGAGGTCCTGACGTACACTCCAACGAGGCTCACTACCATTTGGGACACACCGTACAACGTCACGTGACTGTTTTACACAGGATTGGAGTCCCAGTTCCACAGCCCTATCAAGTACCAGTGGAGAGACGTATTCCCGTTCAGGTAATTGTTCGATTCCCCACAATAAAATTTGTTTAAAATGAATAATGACAAATAGATATAGATAAATTATATTTTGATGCATGGTGATTTGGGTAAAATTAATTAACACAATCAAAAAATTACAATTTCCAGGAATCAACGTGTTTATCTCATAAAATTTGTTATTGACACCATTGTATGTCTATTATCAATTATAAATCTGTCTAATTTAGTGTTAATTGCTCCAAGATATATAATTATCTTCGATTCTAATATGAGCCGAGAAAATGACAGTAAAGTGCTATGTGATTGTGCTGCAAAACACAGTGGCCTAAAATCTCGCATAATCTAGGTCAAAATTATATTTCTTTCAGCCTGAGTTTTTGGTTAAATTGGCTTCGCATCGCGAGACCAATTCAACTGAAACATTAGACTATTCATTTGCCTTGAAGTGAGTTAATTTACACTTTAAACTCATTTGGCTCAATAGGTGCCCACCCCAGTAGACGTCCCTGTAGACCGACCCTACCCAGTACATGTCCCAAAACCCTACGAAGTAAAGGTATTCCGAGATGTTCCAGTGCAAGTAGATCAACCCATTCCTGTACCGGTAAAAGTGCCAGTCCACATTAATATTCCACACCCAGTTAAGGTTGAAGAACGAGTACCAGTTCCCGTGCACATAGTGAAGAAAATTCCAGTAGCAATACCTCATCCAGTTATTGTGCACAAAAAGGTACCAGTTGCCATCCATGCTCATGTAGAACCACTTCATCATTTGCCGCCAATAGGCATTCACGAAATTCATCACGAATCCCATCCTAGATGGAAGTGAAGCGGGGATGAGCGTAGAAATGATTGATGTTTGTTGTCTAGTCGATACTTTTAGAGTTTTTTTTAATTTCTTTAAAAATAAATATTTGTTATCGTTTAAAGTAGAACGAGTTAGTATTTCATAGACGCAAATCATTGACAAATTTGCGGATGTTTCTGTGTGATTCCTGCAGAAGAAATAGATATAAAAAAGAAGAGAGGGAGAAAGTACCCGAACTGTGACCAATTGCGTGCTTAATACTAGAAAAAAACTTCGATTTTCTATAGGAAATTGATCGTTTAGTTAAGTAACCGTGAGGAAATTATTAACATGCCTATTAAAGTTATTGCTCGCTGAAATGGAAAATAATTCAATATGTTTAACCAAACTACTTACGGCCCCTATAAACTCTAAGCAGTAATTGATGATATGACGAGACATGGATTGAAAAAATGCAAAAATCAAGAAGTGTAAATAATTAAGGCATTCGGTTATTAACACATTTTTAATGTGATCTTAAAAGATAAACGAGTCTGGCATTAAATTGCTGTGACCATGTTTTTTCGTTTAATTCACCATGTTCTTCACGTAACTCTTATACAACAAATCTTAAGTAGTTCCACAAAAATATGCCCCACCTGTTTGATTTTTGAATCTGTATATAAAACTCTTATTTGGCGTGAAAAATGCGATAGTACACGCAATTTGTCGCAGTAATGAGACTATTAGTAAGTATTTTATTAAACCAGAAGTTAAATTTACTACTCACACCTGCTTATTTCAAAAAATTAGACGATTATTTTGTTCTCCGTCTTTGCTTGTGCCGCTGGAACTACGGGCTTCATAGCCAAAAAGATATTAAAACTGAGCCTCATTGGCAAGTTTCCAAGGTATCCTGGAGTGTATGCAAATGCATACGGATACCGTCCAGTGTTTGGTCTTCGACCTGGACCTCTACAAGGCTTACCACCACCGACTTTTGCAAGCTATGCAGGAGGAATCAAAAGGCCTATTGTAGTGCCTCAGCCATACCCAGTTCCAATTTCCAGGCCATATCCTATTCCAGTGGACAGGCCTGTGCTATTTCCAGTGCAAGTACCTGTGCCTGTGAGAATATCCGATCCAATACCTGTGCCAGTGCCTCACCCTGTGGTTATTAGGAAAACTGTTCCTGTTTTTATTGGTGTTAACAACGGAGGTGTTCATGGAGAGGGGTATAGTTACCGGCAATTTTTAGGAGAATGATGATCATTTGGGTGGCAGTACTTCTAAATTGTTCCCTAATGATGTTGTTAATTTAATTTTTAACTTTTTTTATTAAATATTTGTATAAGACCCAGTTTTTCAAACTCTGGGTAGTTTTGAAATTAACATAATTTCTATAGAAATGAAGAAATTACTATTCCGCCATTTCTAAAGAAAATATCTTACTGGTAAAGTTACCAGGAGTATGAAAAACCGAGCTTTAGACCCGGAAACACCTCCTATCTTACTGGTGGCGCCAACTATTCGTCGCGTGAATTATTAGCTACCAAACACAAGCATATTTGTTCATTCCATGTTTAGTTTGGTTGTTCACGTTCAGAGAGCGCTACACCACTACACTTTTGACTAAATAGTGAAGAGGCGGACATCTTTGTCGAGTCTTTTGCATTTCTCGGCTAAGTAACTTGATATTGTAAATAAAAATATAAATTGTCCTTTTACTTTTGAATTGTTCTTAAAATAACTTTTATGTACCGTTAGCTTCAACGATGAACACAAATGTAAAATTAATTTAATATTTGAATAACCCGCCTAAGGAGCACGTATGACGCTTTATCGGTAGTAAAGTTTTCTTTATTTATAGCAAATTTAATCCAAATAAGACTCTTATCACTCTTGTTTTACTCCATTACTCTGACTGCATGACAGCAACTTCACAGCTTGTTAAGACGTAGCTTCGAATAAACAAACGAAGATCAATTAAGTATCTTTCAAACCCAAATTTATCAAAAATTCAGCATTACACCTCTATAAAAGTGTTTTAATTAGATTAAAACATTCCCCAAGAACAACAATTCCACCACGAATCACCAATTCAATTTTGCAAAGCACCCGAATCAGCCATGACTATTGGGGGTAATGATGGGTCCTCAACTTCAGCTATCCTCAAGAAGTAAGTACAATCAACTTACCGCCTTTACCAAAAACCTCGTATTTCTCTTCTCTAGAAGGCAAACAACTTACCCTCCACAAGGGGTAAGATGTCAGAAGTGTCTGGAATATGGCCACTGGTCCTATGAATGCAAGGGCAAGCGGAAGTATGTTCACCGATCCTCCAGATCTCAGATTTTAAAGAAACGTTTAAAAGAAAGGGAAGAAGCGCTTTCACAGGGTGCTTCAGTGAAGAACAAAGGTGCTCAATCTAAAAAATTCAAGAAAACTGAGAGCTCCAGCTCTAGCAGCAGTGATTCAGATTCGAGTACAAGTGAGAGCAGCTCTAGTGATAGTGAGGACAGTTCAAGTTTGAGTGGAGACGAACATGGTAAATAATGTAAATACATGTTAAGTTTTGTTCTAAGTCAGATTTATTTTTTATTTTTACGGCCTTTCATCAAGTTAGTAATGTTCACATAAAGGGTTATTTTTTATTAAATATAATGAACTAGGACTAGTGTGGTCTGTGTCCTCCAAGTGAAGCCAAATTTATAAATTGACATAGTAACAAATGCTTAACATAAGGAATATGAAATATGCAGAATATGTAGCCCAATTCATAGATGCACAAGTTAGGCATAGTGTAGCTTAGAATGTCACCAAATCTTATCATTTGTGTTCTGAAGTTTTAAAAACTTAAACCTGTGGCCCACACACACACACACACATAAAATGAAAAACATTATGTATATACTATCTGCATATTAAATACATCTTCCTTGAGAACTTGACACTTTGCTCCATGTATGGTATGACTACAATTGTCAGATCGTTAATATTATGTTATGTTGTTTCACTTTATAAATCTGGCCCCAAGATATTTGTGAATATAAAATAGTTTGTGTGTAGGTACTAAAAAATTAGTAGTAGTAAATAATTGGATTGTTATGCAGAACTGAAGCAAATGCCAAAATGGGATTCTTCTGAATATCAAAATATCAAGCAATGTGAAAAAATGTTTGCAGTTGTTGACCATATGTTACATAACTTTGAAGTTGAGGTCAGGCTTCATGGCATTTTTGAATGTGCTTGGTCTATTATTGCTTATTGGGCTAAATTTGTAAAAATGACAATTTGGCGCTTGGGCAAGTTATGCATAACCCTTAATAACTATTTAGTAATATTAAGAATATTTAATCCTGTAGAGTAGTACCCTCAGGTCCATCTCATGTAACGGATTTGATGAAAATTTTAATAAAAAATAATATCTACCTTTTTAATTGAGAAATTTATTAAGTAATGAATTAATAATTATTCAGATAAAGGGGTACATATCAAAAATGTTAGTTTTAAAATAAACGGTTTTGGCTTTCTGGGTCAATTGAAACAGTCGTATTTTGCTCAAAAAACAATTCCACCTATTTCTTTTTGTAAATAAATAACATCGGGCAACACGAATGCTAGGAAGCTTTCATGTTTCAAATTTAGGGACTTATCCAAATTTCCTGCATCACCAAGTATCTAATCTATCCCTTTCCTGCACCAAACAATCGGGCAATTTTTTTTGCATATATGGAACTGTAATTGAATCCCAAAGTGGAGCTGAGTCTTGCTTGCGGCAAGGTCTTCAATTCTTACTTTATCTAAGCCATGATTATTATGTCTCATTAGTATCGAACTTGCTACATTTGCAAATAAAGCTGAACTTCCGCCATCCTTATATAACATTCCAAAAAAATATTATAACGCCGATTCGTAATATTTGCCAATAAAAGTGCATTCATTAAAATGCTCACAATTAAAGTAAAAGGGGGTTATTGTTTCATGAGAATGTGATATCTGATTGAGTATACACTGATTGCGAAAATTGCGCTTTGATGGGTAAAAATGTGAGATTCTGTGTTTGAACCGCCTAATAAATATTAGGTAACATGATCAATTAGTTTTTAATAGAAATGAGTAGGTATCAACTGTTAAGCAAGCCCCTGAACTAAAGCGATCGCCATGACCACCAAGCCAATAACGATATCGTGTCAGAAAGAGCAATTAAAATCGTGTGGGATTTACTGTCTCCTTCACAGCCGGTGGTTCTCTTGAAAATCCCAAACATGCACTTTCACAAGCAAAACATAAAAGAAGCACGTAAAAGAATCAACTCTGCATGAGGAATGCCTCTTGCTCCAAATTATACACATTATTTTTCGTATGCGGTAATAGAAGCGCTAGGGGGAGAAAGTACGTAAACGTAAGTACCAATGAGATTCTCCATTACTCTGACCCGGAATAATACTATCGCCGAAATAGGGGAGGCTACTAGTCTTTATTTCATATAAAAAGCTGTTTGCACCCACCAGAGTCAACACAGTTCTGGTTCTCATCAAGGAGTAAGCACAAGATGAAGGCTCTGGTAAGTACCTTCAAATCTCCCCGGAAAACAAAAATCAATCGAGTTGTTTAGATTTGCACGGTGTTACTCACAACCTCCGTCCTGGCAGGAGGTAAAACCCAACCCAAACAGAAACGAGGTTTGATTGATCTTGGAGACTTTGGAGACCATGGTGGAAGCGAGATTTCATTGGGAGGAGGAGATTTTGGAGGCCATGGAGGAGGAAGCATATCTCTTGGGGGTGGGCATGGACTAGAACTCTCTGGAGGATTATCCGCGGGTGGTTATGGCGGATCCTCCGGAGGTGGTGGTTTTGGGGGCGGAATCGGTGGTGGTGACGAAGGAAGAGTAACTCATATCACTCTTCACAAGGAGATCCAAGTACCTCATCCAGTGCCAGTTCCAGTAAAAATCTACAAGGACGTCCCAGTTCCAGTTAAGGTTACAGTTCCAGTAAAAGTAGATAAACCTTACCCAGTGCACGTACCGAAACCTTACCCCGTCCCTGTAGACAAGCCTTATCCAGTCAAGGTACGTTCTTTCTCCAGAATTCGACACAAAATGGTTTAAAAACTATAATGCATTAGGTGGTAAAAAACATCCCAGTACCAGTTAAAGTGCCCTACAAAGTGGCAGTTCCATTCAAAGTTGCTGTCCACGTGCCTAAACCCTACCCAGTAGCCGTTCACAAACCTGTGCCAGTTCATGTACCCGAGTATAACATTGTAAAGAAGGTTATCCCAGTTCTCGTTGGCGGACATGGAAGTGGTGGTGACGGCGGTTTTGGAGGAGGATACGGAGGTGGTCTTGAAGGAGGCCATGGAGGTGGTCTTGAGGGAGGATTTGGAGGATCTGAAGAACATATTTCAATCAGTTCTGGAGGAGATTTTGGCGGCCATGAGGAATTTTCTTCAGGCGGATTTGAACATCATTAGCACAAAAGCCTGTGCTTTTACGATACTAGAGCAGCTTATGAGCTTGGTAAATTAGCTTTGCGAGTTATAATTGCGAAGAGTTCTTTACAGAAGTTCATGTTTGGTGTATTTGCACCAGAACTGTGCAATTTTAGGTTTTAAGATCTTTGTACATATATGTAATGTTAGCTCTATGTAGTGCTCGTCTGCATAATGCTTGATTGATCCGTGTAGTTTCGCTTCATTGAGGCATTAAATTCTTCTATTTTGTTCAAAATATCATGCTCATAATCCCGCGATAATGGTCTTGCTTGTAAGATTTTCAATTTCATTAAAATAGATAAATACTACATAAGCCTACGTTAACTGTTTTATTTTGAGTCAAAACTGCACCCAGTAATTAAAATCTACGCCAAATGTTCTAAATAATCTTGGACATAATTAGATAAGATATCATTATTTCAACCTCAAGGTACAGCGAATACATTCCAATGCCTGTAAAAATACGATGTATTTTTAATCACAGAGTCCTGTATCTATATTAGTGTATTTATGTTTAGGGTTTTTCCCTTTTTGAAACAGGATCCAAGAAAAATTTATTTTTTCTTCTGTGTCCATAAATTTTAGCGAAGTACTTATTTAAAAATAGATTTTCGTGTGTTTGTGCAGTATCATTAAAGGTAATAAAAAAATAGTTATTAAAACCAGTTGAATCACTGAAAAATTAATTCGAAATTCAGACTCTAAAGGGATGATTATGAACGATATAAACCAAGCCAATATTCAATTAATAACACCTCATTATAAGAAACCCGACATATACTCAACCCCTGACAAAATTCTTCCTCCTTGATATCATTGGGTATCTTGTGCCCAAAAGAACCATACACACCTTGGGCGTATGCTTCTCCCTCCAGTCCTTTAGGTACCACCACTCCACCTCTAAAATCTCTAAATGCTCCAACAAACACATTTTAATAATTTTTAATACAATTTATATAATTTTGAAAAATGACATGTATTTAACCTATGTCAACGAATACCCTAAAATTCTTCCTGACCCAAAAACAGTGTCAACTTCACACTGGGCTCCATGTTGTCTCAACACCTGACAAAATTCTCCCGCCTTGAAATCATTAGGCATCTCCTCGTGCCCAAAAGAAACGTAACGCAACTTGGGTAGATTCCTCAAAACATCTTCCGCCCTCACTCCTTTTAGATCTTTCCAATCCACCCCCAAAACCTCTAAATGAGCCCTCTGACTTCCTAACAAACCTATATCAAATCCTTCCAACTCATTGCCATACAGCCCCAACAGCTCCAATTTCGTAAGTTTCTTAAAAACAGTCTTCTCTAAGTTCTTAATGTGATTGTAAGTTAAGTCGAGTTTCCATATGTTGCTCGAACTTTTGAAGGCGTCTTCAGCAATACAAGAAAGATTATTATCGCTTAATGATAAGTCTTGGAGATGGTCCAAGCCTCGGAACCACTCTTTGGTGATGCAGTCATCTGTGAAATTTGCTTCAGAAATATGTAGTGTCCGCAGGTTCTTGAAATTTTTGAGCGCTGAAGGGTCTATGAGGAAGTCTTTGTTGCCCAGTAAAAGGGCGGATTCGAGATTTGGGAGCTTTTGGCGATAATTCTTATTTAAAGGTGGCAGGCGTGAAGCTAGTGCTACGAGCTGGGTGATGGGCAATGAAGAGTTAATTTCCTCTATGTGTGTTTTCCAGAGAGTAAGTTTTTTTAACTGAAATTCGAGGATTAGTACGACGTACAGATAATGTGGTTAAATACCTTGGGGAAATGCTTAAAGGTGCTCTCGTCAATTACTCCACTGCAATTTTTAAGAAGTATATGTTCCACAAGCCCTTTGTTCAGTTTTTTCACCCCTGGCGTAATTAGAGGCTGATTTCTGGGTAAATGGGAGTGCAGATGTATGATTTGCGAGGACAGTCTGCCCACATGGTAGGCTGCTGATAGGGACACCAATAAAGGGAGGAAAAGGTAGATATTTAGCCTATAAAATAATGCTGCGGAGAAATTGCTTCCTAAAAAAACGGACTCACATCATTAAATTTCCAACAAGGATACCCTTCTTCACCGCTTCTTTGTTTGAAATCAAACTGCATGTTTATACAAAATTAGTCCGCTTATCGTAGCAAAGTCTCTTCTTATCTCATTCCATGCCATCGACGTAGTAATTAGTTCTTGAAGTCATCAATTACCAGACAAACATGACATGGGGGAATCTTGTTTATTTTGTTTATATACAGAGTCTTGAAAAAAAGTAAAAAATAATCAGAATATCTACAAACTAATTAACAAATCATCTGTCGTCCAACTACCACCCATGGATGTCACCGTGGTGTCCACTGTCAATAACCACTGGATAAGGGATCTTCTTCTCAACCACCACTGGATAAGATTCTTTGACAATTTTCAAATTTTCAATTTCAATTGGATACGGTTTTGGTACTGGATAGGGTACTTTTACCGCGTAGGGTACATGAATTGGTACTTTCACCGGTACCTGAACAGTTCTGGTGACTGGCACTTGGACTGTTTTGGTGACCTGCACTGGGTAGGGCTTGGGCACTTCCACGGGATAAGGTTTGCTGACAGTAACCTTATATGGGACCTAGGAGCAAAAAATTATGTGTATCAGCTTTTATTCAGCAAGGGACTTACTTTGATTTTGATGGGTACATGCTTCACCACAGGGTATGGTTTGGGAACATACACGGGGTATGGTTTGGGAACGGTGATGGTCTTTATATCGTGAAATCCTCGTTTCGATCTCTGATGAGGTTCATCAGCATCGGAATGGCCGAGGACTACAGCCGCTAGTGATAGCACTATCTGCGATTCAAGGGGTGTTATCAGGGGTTAGAAAAAGATGGCGACTACTCACAAACACCTTCATTGTTCGTGCAACAATTCCCATCGCACACTGAGTCCCTGAGATCTGGCAAATACCTTTTATACTTTCATATTTTGTTCATCCTTTAAAGAAATCTTTCTCCTACGAAACTCGTCTATTTGCTTGCACTAAATTCCCCATTTCAATCTAGTTTGAAGGAATAATTGATTACGGAATAAGAGCAGAAATTGCACGGTCGAATTTCCGGTTTTATGATTGGCGATTGTCTTCGGTTTATGAAGAGGAGTTTTCGCGCTTATGGCGTTATTAGAAGTTTCTTAAAAATAATTTTAGTGATTATAATATTATAATAATCATAAATATAACCTTACAACACGTACTATATATGGTGGTACCAGTTTTAAGTGCCCCAAGCCAAGGCCACTTAAAACTCAAGGAAACCTATTGAAATTTAAGAGTAATCTAGAAGAAAGTCTTTGCGAAGATTATTGTTTATTTACTAAGCTATCGATTAAAGAAGTGTCCATTAGCAAATAAGCTAAAAATGAAATTTTTAATACAACATAACAAGATTATGCAACAAGAACGGACGACTTTCATTCGTATAGTAATTCGGAAACTAGACCGGTGATAGTAAAATATGATGATCTTTTTCTGATCATATATCTTGTTCATGTACCGCGATAAGAGGGGATGGATTGGTATAAAAATAAAGGTTTGCGTATGAATCCAGTCTTTTGGCTATTATTTCGGTTACCTGAGGTTCACCTGCCAAGTGAGACCTTTGACGAAAATCTGATCTGAAATATCAATTTTGCATGTTTAAAACTCAAAAAATCTTTCTCTAAAACTTCAACTATGATTAGAATTATAGTATGTGGATATATCCTAAACAAGGAATATTTTTGATACATTTTTTCTTAAATTTTTGAAGTTTGTTCTTTTCGTTCCATATAGTTGAAACCATAACCAAAATAAAAAATCTTTGCAAAATCTCAAGCAAAAAATTCAAATACTGTGTAATATTCCTTAACCTTAGTTAACCTTTCAGGCCTTCTAAATTAAATATATCTTAATGAAATTCGTTAACACCCTTTTTAAGGATATGCTATAGATATTCAAAATTCAGAATCAAATCCAAACAAAAGTCAGACAATCTATGAAATAAATCTAGCCAAAGCCAAGACGTCGCAGAGTTGTAGTTCATTGATACCAATGTGCATGTCGTGCTGCCTACATCAAGTGCTATTTATTACAAATTGACTAAGTTTATATCGTTCATGATTATCGCTAGACTGCGAATTTTCCCAAAAAAATTAAATTAAAAGTACTTTAGGTGGATGAATACGTTGATTTACGGACGTTGGTGGGTTAAATGTTTACCGCGAACAAGACACGCGATTTTCCTGAAAATTTGCAAATGTAGGTGATTGGACTTGCTCTATCAACCTAAACCATTTTCAGTAAGGCGACATTGTCGGTTATAAAGAAAAACAGAAACAGCTTCAATAAATTAAAACAGCCACCCTGTATGTTATTTCATTTTTATATGCGCTATTGGTGTTGTTCATTTCTGCTGTTAATAATTCCTGTATCCGTTTGCAAAGTCCGTTTCTTTTTAAGAATATTCCAGTATATTAAGAAATACACTGAAAAACAATTAAATTTCATTTAAAATTCCCAATTATGTTTTTATGCTCAAACCCTTACATTTCACAAGTAAATGCTATTTTGGGTATTACCTCTAAATGTTTAACTAAACCGGGGGAGCCGAAGTCTCTCGGTTGAGCACCTGGGAGCTCGTTTCGCTCCCCAATTCACCGTTTTTCGCTCTATGGGGGATTTCTCCCTCTCGGCAAAACAGTGATCCGTCTTCCCTATGAAGGAGAGAACCCCATTCAAGCGTCGGAAATTCAATTCTTCAATGAAATTAAACTAGAATGTGGACAGAAGTAAAAGGCGGAATAAGGACCGGGTATAAGGAGACGAATGCTTATATACAGCATCATCAAGCGTCCACCTCCACATACTCGAGACATTCTAAGTTTTAACACAAAACGTATAATTTCACGCACTAATTCATTCACTTTAGCTGTAAGGTTATTCGAAACCGCCTTCAGAATTTATTACATATTATGAAAAAACATTTCACAAATCATATCACTGGTTTATTTTTGCCGAGCCTAGTATACAGGGTTGTTAAATTCATTTGTCAACATTGAGTTCCCGAAAACCGTAAGAGGTATGAATTAAGTTCAGGGAACAAGACAATAAAAATACCACAATAGTTATAGGTGGCAACGGTGTAAATTTCTAACATTTCTTCCCTTTTGTTAAGCATTTTTATTACTTTTTTTTAAATAAACATGTGCTTAATACTAAGAGTGCTATAAATTTTTATTTTGTTGGTCCAGGGCTTCCAAAGAGTATAATCAAATTATCAGGATAGTTCAGGCAGGTTCAGGTTATAAAAATTAAAAAAAAAATGAAGTTGATGATAATATGAATGATAATTCTGAAAATCTGATACATCACATCAAAAATTTGAAGGCACCATTCTCGAGAAACGAGACAGTGAAATTTGAAGATCTTGGTAACCAAGAAAGATTAGAAGTCGGATAAACTGGGACAAAGTTGCGTAATTTGAAGTTCAAGAATATGTTCTTTCAAAATTCGAAAAAATCCAATGATTTCTAGATGCATTCGAAAAAAACTAGCGTTTTGGAAAAACTTGCTATTTTCTCGTTTGCCAATTTAATTAAAACTGATTGACACTTCATTACTGCAACTCTTTTCTTTTGGCTGGGGTGGCATATTTGAAATTCGAAGTTTCGATTTTTGCCATTCATCATCAACTTTGCTACCGAGACCCCTATAGTTCAGGTTCAGAAAGGGACACTTTTAGTGCGGAACTAGTTGAAATTTTCTAAATTTTAAGATGTAGTTTTGTTAGATATAAAATGCGTCGGTTTTTCCCAATTTAATCGACTTTTTATCTCTTATGGGTTGCATGATCCAAATAATGGGCAGCGAATTTGATGAATCTCGCATGGTTAGTTTGTTTGTAATTGACCGGGCTCTAATTTAATATCTTTGACTGTCGTTCTAATACTATAACGCAATTCAGAGAAATTCTTCTCAAATGTATTTCCAAACCATCGTGAGAATTGGTCCTTCCCTAATGGCATTTCAGTTCTATACAATGCAACATTTGCATGTAGGATTTGCACAACCTAATTAATGACTCTAATAAAGGTTAGCTACGTGTCAGATATATCTTCCTTGTTGCTCTTGACACGCATCTTTAGCTTTAACAGATGCAATGTGGGTCTATGTTCAATAACTAAAGAATATTAGTTTATTTTCAAGGGCGGTTAATACGCTAACTGTTTAAAAACATTGCGAAAGCTTTTATCGATTCATAATTTAATTTAAGTGAGGATATATTTTACACAGTTGAAGGAAACTGTAATAATACCCACTAGATTTGCGTAACGATATTTCCTAAGCAACAATTTTACCCGTTGAAAAAACGATCGAAAAAGAGGCATTCAAACGATATTGTGAAACTGCATGAATGTTATGATATGCATAAATATGTCTGATTTAAATTTAATTTGCCCATAGGTATTAATTTGCATACTGTGTGTTGTTTTTTTAGTTTTCAAATGCATAAAATTTAACAAACGTTTATTGATCAGTGAAACTAGTAAAATCGTTTGATAGTCTCCATGTACACTTAGTTGTTGCTTCCGTTGGATGTGTCATTTGGGGGAGTAGAACATTTCCAGGTAATGACGTTAAAATGACGTGTATTTTTGGACATCCTACTTGGCGGGACAGTGTTGATTGAATCATTTTGACATCATTCCCAAGGAAGACTTTGCTCGGCAAATTCAAGAATCTGGCCTTAGATGACGCTAGTATCGGAAATAGCAATTACGTTTAGGTTGGTACTACCAAAGATTTTACTAGATTTACGCAACAACAATTGTTTAATAAATTTTATGAATTTGGAAACTACAAGGACAATACACACTATACCCAATACATATGGACAAATTATATTGACATCAAACGTATTTATGCATATTACAACCTTCAACCGGCCAATTTCGCAACATCACTTTAATGCCTCTTTTTCCTTTATTTTTTAACGTAATAAATTATTGCTTAACAAATAACATCGTTACGCAAATTGAGTATTGCAGGCTTGCTTACCTGCGCAGAGGATCTGGGCATAAGGGTCAATTCTAGAGGAACATGCGAGAGAGGAAATGAGAAAATTTTGTTGCGCCGAACTGTAAGATCCAATTTTAATAAAAAAACTTTCATTCAAATATGTAAAAATGTGAAAATAGCATATATCAAAACAGCAAATTGCGCAACTTTGCTCCGACTTAACCGATCTCGTACCTTTTATGGTTACCAATAATCTTATGGTTGAGGAGCTCTGTGCACATGTTCTTTCACTGGACCTGTTGGAAGAACAACTTTATTATTGAAATGCCCATTAAAACATAGAAACCCTATATTTGATAATGGTTTCGCAACGAAATCATAACATAACGATTTCATATATCAGCACCTCAGCGTACAATTAACGGTGGCACTTGGTACTGCTAACACTGTTTAATTAGGCACGACGATGAGGAATTAGCTAATACCAAGTACTTGCATGAAACAGTCGGTTAATATACAGGTTAGAGGAGAAAAACCATGGGCGTAGGTACCTATTGTACAACCAATAATGTCGTCAATTGTGTCTCAGTTGAAGACACCACATTAGATCAATGGGTAGCTGAGAGTTGGACAACGAACTTTGACTGAAATTGTGTCCTCTGTAATTCTGTCAAATTCCGATGTGAATTTTTTTTAAATGCCCGCAGCCACTGCTTTTGCAAAATTCCGGACAATTATTCAAATATTCCCATAATACGAAATCCCCGGCCGATTTTGTTCATGTTAACACCGTATGTCGAAAAAAACTTTTTATTTTCCGTAATTAAACGTACGGTATTATTGCGCCAGATGAGAGCAGGGTAGAAGGGGTGCACACGCATATTCTGTAGCCGCATAGAAAGCAATGTGGCTTTGCTTGAGGTAAATCTGCAATTTAGGAGTGTATATATACCGCCTTCTTGGGACCACAAGACAACAGTCGTTCGTTTTAGTTCTTTAGCATAATGAATATCCAAGTAAGTGTATAGTGGCGATGGCATCTCAAACGCAGTGACCCAATTTTGCTGGATTTTGGTGCATTTAGCAGTATTCTTTAAATTGTTTCGGATTAAATTGAATTACTGTGCCAAAGAGCTTGAAAAATTTAACAAAAGAAGCCTGAACCTTGAAATTTTGCCACTTTTTAAGAGTGTTTTTTTTTTAAATAAGCCTGAAATTGAATCTACAAGTTTTTTTCTCTTCCAAATCTCGGAAACTCGAATTTTTCCCATACAACACCTTGTATATTATGAAGTGTTTAGAGTATGCCAACTATTCGGAATATATTCCTAATGCGCTAACACCAACTTTTCCATGTAAAACACCCTAAAAATTATTTGATTTGAAGCCACTATACCCAATTGTACAGTATCTAGTGACATTCTGTATATTACCGGCTCTCTTGAACCTGTCAAGCACAAGCAGCAACTTCTTAACAGCTTCATTAAATCTCTTATATTTTTTTCTTATTATATAATTTCAGTGTGTTTCCAACATCAAATCTTTAATTTTTAACTTCATAGATATTTTTGATGTATTCCGTATTTGATATTTTTCTTAATTTCTCAGTACCTCTCCTTCGTGTTCTGCGCATTCTTAGTCCTAGCTTCGGCTGAGGAGAAGAAAGCTAAGGAACTGAAAGCCGTCGAAGCCAAAGACAGCAAGAAACAAACCAAACGAGGCCTCTTCGACTTGGGATATGGTGGTCAGTATCTTCATTTTCCTCATACACTTGCAATTAAATCAACGTTTTCTGTAGGAGGTGACATTGGTGGTCACGATTTTGGAGGATTGGACCTAGGAGGGAGCCTGGGAGGAGGATTGGGAGGCGGCATAGAGTCGCACCACATCACCGTGACTAAAACTGTCCCAGTGCCAGTGCCCCAGCCCTACCCTGTCCACATCGAGAAGAGTGTACCTGTACCCTACCCCGTTAAAATCACTGTGCCCGTAGATAGACCCTACCCAGTGCCCGTACCTAAACCATACCCAGTTCCCGTTGAGAAGCCGGTGCCCTACCCAGTAGAGAAACCTGTACCATACCCAGTCAAAGTACCTGTGAAGGTAAGGATAACTGACTAATAATATTGGTGTATTTACAGTAAAATCTGCGTAGGTTCCATACCCAGTGCCTCATCCAGTCCCAGTACCCAAACCAGTGCCTTATCCAGTCCACAAGCCTGTGCCTTATCCAGTGAAAGTGCCAGTTATAGTAGAGAAAACGGTACCAATCTATATCAAAGGCCACGACAGCTTTGACGGAGGTTTTGGAGGTGGTTTGGAATTAGGCGGTGGTTACGGCCATCATTTTTGAAAACAACGACTGTTCAGTTTCAACAGTATTATTAGTCATCTTCACGATCTTGTACTTCATTATTGAAGAAGTTTCCATCGATTCATCTAATTTATGTTGTACTATTTGTCTGTGTTAAATTGTACTATGCTTTGTCCTTTTTAATAAACAAATATTTTTCTATGAGGAGTGTGTTTCATTTCAGTGAATGGAGTCAGTTACAAATCGAAAAACATCATCAGGCCCTTTGAGAATCGATTTTCTGAATTTGATTTTTTCCTGTCAATGAATGTGATTAACTGCTGTTGTGCTGTGAAATGAACATATGCTTCTACTGAATAACACTTCGGAGGAGTAGTAGATTGTTAAAGAGGGAAAAAAACCCACTGCGATGAACCGCTTTTGATTTCATGTAGGCCCTCTTCTCGTTCTTAGAATGATTAGTCTTGTGTGAGAGGGCATATCCTAATAAAAATTGAAAATTTCTCGAGGAGTTAAAAGGCTGTACGGAAAAACCCGTGCTTAAAATATACCTTGGCTATGGTACCATCCTAAAACGTAGCACGGAAATTCTTCTTCCGCAAATATACAGTTAGGTGCAGAACTGAGTCAATACTTAGAAAATTCGTATTAATGGTGGCATAAACAAAATATCTAACAAGTATTCAAAGGAAGGCTTTTATTTTCAAAAAGTACATTAACATTAACATTAAAACCATACAAAACATTTGCCGAAAATAAATGAGGTACATCAAATAATCCTAAATAACATTGGTTCAGTTTTGCTCCACTAATATTAACATTGAACACTTTGGTCGACATTGACACTAATATTTGGTCCGGAGACCTTTAGCTTTTTTAACAGCTCGTAGACGTCTTGGCATGCCTTTTGTTAGTGTTTCACAGAAATCAGGTGGAATTTAATCGCATATCCTCCATTAATAAACATCATAATTCAAAATCTTTAAACAATGAAGCCGATTTCAAAGTTTCAAAAAAAATTAATTGAAAAATCACTGATTGATGGAAGATCCACACGGGAAATCGCATTTCAATTAAATATAAGTCAATCCACAGTACAAAGGGTAAAAAATAAGTGCAAAATTTCCTTAAAAATAAATAAAGGTGGCCAACCAAAAAAGATGTCTGCGCAAGATACTAGAAGAGTAATTAGATATTTGGGCAGTGGTGAAGCCTCTTCGGCCTCCAAAGCAGCCGTGTTGCTGCGAGGAGATACTGGGAAATCGGTGAGCAAATGGACAGTCCAACGAGCTTTACATCAGTCCAAATTTGTTGCTGTGGAGAAGAAGAAGAAACCCCTACTTTCTAAGAAGAATATTAGGGCACGACTAGATTTTGTAAAAAGATATGAGGCATAGACCGAGAAGGATTGGATGAAGGTTATTTGGTCTGATGAAACTAAAGTTAACAGATATGCAACAGATGGTCGATATTGGAGCTGGAAACGAGAGGGAGAATCCATGAAACTAAAAGATTTCATTCTGACGGTGAAACATGGGGGAGGAAATATTAAAGCTTGGGGCTGTATGTGGGAATATGGGGTTGGACCATTGAAGAAAATAGATGGGATAATGAACCAGCACATCTATAAAGCCATTTTAAATGATCACCTAATAGACACTGTTAATAATATGCCTTATCCCACTAGCAAAGTAATTTTCCAACAAGACAACGATCCCAAGCATACCGCAAAATCTGTGAAGGAATGGTTAGGTACCCAAATATTTCAGGTTTTGCAGTGGCCGGCACAAAGTCCCGACATAAATCCCATTGAGAATCTATGGGCATACGTGAAATATCATTTGGTCAACGACTACGATTCGCCACCATCTTCACTTAAAGTTTTATGGGAGAGAATAGAAGAAATATGGGACCAAATTCCACCTGATTTCTGTGAAACACTAACAAAAAGCATGCCAAGACGTCTACGAGCTGTTAAAAAAGCTAAAGGTCTCCGGACCAAATATTAGTGTCAATGTCGACCAAAGTGTTCAATGTTAATATTAGTGGAGCAAAACTGAACCAATGTTATTTAGGATTATTTGATGTACCCCATTTATTTTCGGCAAATGTTTTGTATGGTTTTAATGTTAATGTTAATGTACTTTTTGAAAATAAAAGCCTTCCTTTGAATACTAGTTAGATATTTTGTTTATGCCACCATTAATACGAATTTTCTAAGTATTGACTCAGTTCTGCACCTAACTGTATCTGTTTTGTTTGGTATTCAAAACAATTGTTCCCGCTGGTCACTGAAGAAGTTTAATCGTAAGTTCCTCTCTATTTGGGATTTTTGCTCCAAATGACTCTTTCAATTAGTCAGCTATCGGGCCGTTTGCGCTTTCTTCCAGGGAGATTAAACAAACCGCTAACTTTGTCTATTTAACTCTCATTCGCCTCCCCTATCCCCATCGACTTGTGAGTCAACTCTAATGTCACTCTAGTGCTTTGCATATAACTGTCCTTTTCTAGGCGCATGCTTTTAAATGAACACAGAAAGTACAACGTACGTGCCAACTTCATCCAGAACATGCTCGACTATCTAGCGTGCCAGTATCAGTACCACAACTGTCGTCTTCGTCTAACTCATGTAATGAAAAGATGGCTAAATCATGCGGGACAGGCGATATTGATTAAGATTTGGAAGCTTTAGCGCTTAGGCCCCAAATTAGAGTTTTAACGGAAAAGTAGTAATTTTTGTTACAGAAATTCGTGTTTCAGGACAGAGGTTTTGAAAACGGTAAGAGGTACAAACGGTATTAAGAAACTTCCAACTGAATACCAGCGATAATAATTTCTCGGCTTATGGATGGAAAATCGCGGTACCATTTATCAATTTACGCGATCGGTGGTGTTAATTGCAGTTCCTGCTCTTGAGATTCGGTTTTTGTTATCCACTATCTATCACATTCGAATCTTTCTTTAGCTATTTTCTGCTTGCATGCTGCTTTTTTTTTATATTGGACCTCTACTTCCTTTATAACAAAATGCATTGCTTTTCTTATTCTTTGAAATTTACATATTGAAAAATTGTATCTTCATATTTCACCACCCGAAAATTAAAGCATAACGAAGCTATAACTAGCTGCTCCAAGTAATTTTGATCAATTAAAACATCCAGAAAAATAATTGGAACTGTAAAAAAAAGGAATGTATTCACCATTGAATAATCGGACTAATCGTTACGAATGAGATGTGGCGATTGTAGTCTGAGCCACTTATTAACTATACAAGAATCTATCACTTTTACTTTATAAGATTAAATAAAGTAATTTTTATCAGGTTATTTGTCATAGGCGTCGCGCGCAGGGAAACTCTCCAAAAACACTCTCTAAATTGCCTCTATTTAGTTTCCTTAATCAAGTAAAAATCGTTTTTCAGCGAGGATTATTTGGAATGCCCAAATGAGATGAAAATAATGATTCGAACATTTAGCCCTCCCAAATCGTACGTTTATGAGCTACAATTAAAAAGCTCTAATTAAAGTGTCTCTTAGACGGTATTATATCAGAGAATGGTCTGATCTGCCGGATTGAAAAGTTTTTGCGGCAGTGAACTTAGGAAGAAAGTAACATTCTTCGGACGGTAATAGGAAAGAAATAACGAGGTCTGTTGGTTTTGGTTCCGTATAATATAAATACTGTTTCCTATTCTTGGGACAGTCAGTATAGTCAGCCTTTCATTAGTGCGCAGACATGATCAATTTTGTAAGTAAATTCGAGTTAAAGTTGCCTCTGCTAATCCCACAATATTTATATACAGGGTGCGGTTTTGGCAATTTGTTGCCTCGGGGCAGCAAAGGCGACACCGAGCCAATGGGGATCATCAGGCTCGTCCAGCCAGCAACTCGAAGGAGTCCCGGATTTAGAAATTTACAGCAAAATCACCTACCCCAAATACGACATCTTGGATTTAGGCGAATACAGCAAGGACCATCTGCCCGGAGATGAGATCAAAGTGACCAAAGACAGCAAAATCACCATTCCCCAACCTTATCCCGTGAAAGTACCCGTCCCTCAACCCTATCCCGTTCATATAGACAAACCTTATCCAGTGCATGAAACTAAGATCGTGAAGGTTCCAGTACCGGTACCTCAGATAGTGGAAAAGAAGGTTCCTTACCCCGTTGAAGTCCCCAAACCTTATCCCGTGCAGCTGCACACTCAAGCTGACAATGGAGGATCTGGGTTGGAACATTATGGAGGAGGAGGAGGAGGGGGTGGACTGGAAGGACACCAAGCTTTAGAAGGGAGCTATGGTATTCAAGAACAATTTCCCTCCGATGAAGGATATGAGAGTGGAATAGGAGGTGGAAGTGTTTATGACACTAAAGCCTTAGAGGAGACCAGCGGTGGTGATGCGGGTGGGTGGCAACCCATTGGGGGTGACGAGGGTCACGGATTATATTAAAGAGCATAAAATTGCCATTTACACAAAAGTAGATCTGAAGACTGGTTTGAATTTTGTTACGTTATGTTGTACAGTTTTATTGTTGTCGTTTTTTTAATAAAACATTGTTTCCTCAAATACAAGTCGTTGAATAGAGAATGTTTCATGGGATCGAGTGAAAGGAAGCGAGTCACTTTCATTATTTTTTATGACCTGATATAATTAAAAATGAGTTTAGTGCAGTCTCTTTAGAGGATATTTTCCCTCCACGTATGAAAGGACCCATTGAGGCTATTGCTTCAGTAATTAGCAAGTTTAGACTGGTATATGCAGCAGTGTTGCAAAATCAATAATGGGCTTTAATTATTGTTTTACGTAAATAAAGTAACGCGATCGATTCGAGATTACAAGGGGGCATTGCAAGAAGGCAAATTAACCAGGAAGTTGAAATCAATATGATTTTGAAATAAGTTTAAAATGAATGCACAAGGATGTTGTGCATTATACATTTACATTATACAGGGTGTCCCAATTAAAACAACCCATTTGAAATACTTTCGATACAAGAGGTTTTTTCGGAAAACTTTCAGACAGGTCGATTTAGCTTTCAATGGAGCCATCTTTTGAACGAAAAGTCGTAGATGTGGGTTCACGTTCTACACGGGGTGGCAACCTCTATCGGAATCTTAAATGGCATGGGGGGTCATCACGTGGCATCAAGTGGCACATCATTTTGAAGGCATTTCAATCCTCTTTACACCCGTGGTAAAATTGTTTTATTGTGCCTGAAAAAACAAAATAATAATAATTATAATCTCAGCGAGGAATGAACCTGCAAAAAAGGATGTTTATCTCCAAATAGGTCTTGATAAGGTCATGGATTTTAGGATTTTACACTGAGCAGAAGAGGGTAGATAGTGAAATTCGTTGATTTCTTATTATCCGCTATTTTGAAGTAAACTATCCAAATCATAGTTTACACAACTACAGAGGGAATTGAAATTGTCACTATCTATTTAAAAAACGGCCAGGGTCCCTGCAAGAATTTTCAATGAAAAGGATCCTGATAAGAACATTAGCCATCCTTACATCACAAATTTAATATCTAAATTCATGGACACGATCTGTTGCTCACAAAAAACATTAAAGGCAACACACTGTTACTAATGAAGCTGCAGACAACAGCAATTCCACGTAGTAGTCTTCAGAGGATTTTGAAACAGAATCGTTTTCATTTTTGTAAGGAGATGGCTGATAGGAGAGAGAACAGCATTCAAATTATTTTAAAAAGTTTTGAGCTCGAATTTTGGGAAATGATATTGTTGGTCCGTTTTTTCTACCTAATAACTTGATGGACGAATTCTACTTAAAATTGCTTCATAACTTTATCTACTTTTACATTGTGGATATTACTAAAAATTACGATTAGATCCTACGGAAGAATTAATTTTTTCAACAAAATGGCATTCCACCACATTATGCAGCTGATATACATGATTTTTTAAATTAATGTTTTCCGAAATACTGGATTGGTAGAAAAAGTTTCATTGAATGGCTTCGAAGACTGTCAGATTTAACACCATTTGACTTTTTCTTATGAGGTCATTTAAAAAGTTTTATTTCTAAAATGAAGCCTAATTCTACAAGATTTTTGTAGCAGAATAATGGTAATATGTGATGAAATAATCCCTAAAATGCCACAAAGCGTTCGGGAAAATGTTGAACAAAAATCTTATTATTGCATGGAATTAAATGGGTCGCAATTTGAATACTTAAATAATTGAAAATTGTTTGAAAACTTTTTTTAAACTTATTTTACCGACATTTCCAATAAGGTTTTTGTATTTTTTTTAACGTAGAACAAAAACGTTAGAAAAGAGAATTTAAATATCTTTAAAATGAGGTGCCATTTGATTACCAATGCTATTTAAGATTCTCGAAAGGGATGTCGGTCCGTGTAGGAGATGAACCTACATCCACGATTTTAGGTTTAAAAGATCTCTCCCTTGAAGGTGAAAATTGATTTGTCTCATGATTTTCCGGAAAAACCTCCTGCATCGAAAATATTTTATGTTAACTGTGTTAATTGGGACACCCTGAAAATCTACATAACAGAGGAGAGTATATGTGGGCAGAGTTATGCGGTTCGACTTGAAAATTTTGACCGTAGTGTAAATCAATATACAGTAGTGGCCAAAAGTAGATAAACAAGCAGAATATTTCAATTAAATCGTGCATATGTTAATTGATCGGTTTCCTATTCATGTATGTTATTTGTCGCAAAACACGTTATATGAAATAATAAACAAATGTTGGTAAAGTTACTTTATTGTCAATAAAAAAATAAATCTTTGGAATTCACCTGGTCAAAAGTAAATAGACAATTTAAAAATGAAAATAAATACATAACAATTTCCTTCAAATTATTGGAAAAATCAATTAGGACCTTTCCCAAGGCACTAATATTTGGTAAAATACCCATTATTGTCAACGACTGCCTGACATCGACGCGACATTGATTCAATCAATTTATTTAATATTGCTGGATCAATATTTTGCCATTTTTCTTGTATTTTAATAAACAGTTCATCGCAATTTGAATAATTTTTATCTCTTAATCTTTGGTCAACAATTTGCCACAGGTTTTCTATGGGATTCAGATCGGGCGACTGGGAAGGCCACTTCAAAATCGGTACTTTTTCTTCTTCAAGAAACCGTTTAACTAACTTTGAGGAATGTTTGGGGTCGTTGGCGTGTTGAAAATGAAATCTTAAGGGTAAATTGTCTTCAACATAAGTTAACATAATATTCTGAAGTATATCCCGGTACTGAAATCTGTCCATGATTCCATTTATTCTATGTAGTGGGCCAATACCAAAACCGCTAAAACATCCCCATATCATTACCGATCTTCCTCCATGCTTAACCGTGGGTCTGGTGTATTTAGGTTTAATTGCTGACCAGTGGGACGTCTAACGTATTGAATGCCGGAATGAAATCGGAATTAAACAAATTGAACTTAGATTCATTGCTCCAGCAAACTCGTTTCCAATCCTGTTTCAGCCAATGAATATCTTGTTTGGCAAATTCCATTCGGGCCTTCCGATTTTTCTTCCTGAGAAGTGGTTTTTTTGCTGGTCTGCGTGCAAATAATTTCTCTTCGACTAGTCATCGTCTTACAGTCCTTGAAGACACAGAATCTCCGAAAACTTCCAGCTCAGATCGAATTTTCTCAGAAGAAATTAGTTTCGGATTAATTGATCCAATTCTTTGATATATTTTTATTATAGCCCAAATAGTGCCTTTTTTAACATTGAACCTGCGGGCGATTTGCACTTACCGTTCACCCTCATTAAAAGCTTTAACAATTCCTTCGTTTAAATCAGTGGACACTTTTACGCCACGAGGCATGTTGTAGACTCTAAACCAAATGCAAATTTTACTACTAGTTTTCTGATATCTTAAGAATTTAAAGTAAATTCAACTGTTTTTACCACGTCTATCTACTTTTGACCAGGTGAATTCCAAAGATTTATTTTTTTATTGACAATAAAGTAACTTTACCAACATTTGTTTATTATTTCTTATAACGTGTTTTGCGACAAATAACATACATGAATAGGAAACCGATCAATTAACATATGCACGATTTAATTGAAATATTCTGCTTGTCTATCTACTTTTGGCCACTACTGTACGTATATAGATAAGGGACGCAAAAACATATGGTAAATAATAGTTTTTTCCCTATTTAACCTGAATTGTGAATCAGACTCAATATGCCACAGATGTGATGCTAAATAACTTCTAAGCCTATCATCCGATTTTAGCGATTTTATTTAAATTATTTAAAATTTTGTTATAGGTCTATTTTTTAAGAATCGCGCTACATCTATACATTTTTAGTCAATGTCCATTAACATTGCATACTGGATGGAACTAACACACAGTGTATATTTCTTAAATTTTCGAACCTCTCGGGGATTAATTTAATGTGTTGGTTATACATTCTATGTTGCATACGTTGGATCATTCTATTCTGTTTATTTAGTACATTTTTTAAAAATCAAATAGCTACTTCTAAGCATTTTCAAACTGCGCATCATTCGCATACACATACACTCACCCGCAAAAGTCATGGTACAGCACGTTACTGCATTAAATATTCCTAATATTTTCCATACGTGAAATCAAAACTTCAATTTATTTACATAGAAGTAATGTGTAATGTGACTATACCAATAGCAATATTATAAATATTTACAAAAACTCAAACTTATTCTGATAAAAATCAAATGTCATTTTCTAACAATAAATGGAATCCACAAAAGTCTTGGTGCAGGTAAAACATTCGCTGTTATTCGTAAAAAAAGAAAAAAATTAATACCTAGTGGAGCACCCTTTTTGTTTAAGGACTTCCACCAAACGATTTGGCATTGATCGAACCAACTTTCCCGTAACCTCATTGGATATTTGCGACCATTCTTCCAAGATAACCCTTTTTAAATCTTCTTTATTATGAATTATATGTTTTCTAATTTGTTTTTCCAAATGGTCCCATAAATGTTCAATTGGGTTAAGGTCGGGACTTTGTGGAGGTGTTTCTAGTAGATGCGGAGTATTGTATATCAACCACTGGCGTACCGTATAAGACTTATGTTTAGGGTCGTTATCTTGCTGGAAGTAAAAATTTTCTGCCAACCTCAATTTTTCCGCGCTTTGTTTTAAATTTGCCTTTAATTTGTTCAGGTATACTTGTTGGTTCATGATCTCATCAATGATTACTAAATTGCCTACACCAAAAGATGACATACAACCCCAGACCATTAGTCCACCTTCTCCATGCTTTACGGTTGGAATTGTATTTTTTGGATTAAAAGCTTCCCCTGGGTTTCTCCACACTTTTCTTCATCCGTCTGGTCCGAAAAGATTAAATTTACTCTCGTCTGACCAAATAACTTTTTTTCCAAAATTCGCTTTCGATCGCTCTGTATTTTTCGGCAAATTCAACGCGCTCCTTTCTATTTACGGCACTTACGTAAGGTCTTCTTCGCGCAATACAGCCTTTATACCCTCCTTTATGAAGAGTTCGGCGAACTGTTTCTTCATGAACAACAGTTCCAAAATGTTCTCTTAGTTCAGAAGTCAACATCGACGAGCTTTTCTTCGGGTCCTTCTTGATTTCATTAAGAATGTATCTTGTTTCACGTTCCGTTAATTGTTTTGGGCGCCCAGTTCTTGGTTTGTTATTAATTCTCTTGTGATATTTGAAACGATTCACTATTTTTTGAATAGTAGAGCGACTCTTTTTTACAATTTTTAAAATTTCACTGTAAGATTTTCCTTCTTTATTTAAACGAATAACAATTTTTCTTTCACCCTGACTGAGCTCGGTTCCACCCATATTTTTAACTTTTAACGAATATAACATAAATGATACTGACTATTTGTCGTATTTCTGCAAAGAAATAAACAAATGCATTCTTATTTTTTTTAATAAAAATTCAAATATTTTACCTGTACCAAGACTTTTGTGGAATCCATTTATTGTTAGAAAATGCATTTGATTTTTATCAGAATAAATTTGAGTTTTTGTAAATATTTATAATATTGCTATTGGCATAGACACATTACACATTACTTCTATGTAAATAAATTGGATTTTTTAATGCAGTAAACTGCTGTACCATGACTTTTGTGGGTGAGTGTAGTTCTTCGGAACCCCTTGACTGAAGTCAATTACAGACGTAGGGAACACGATATATACGTCTGAATATCGAGCTCTCTGGGGCTTCCCGTCCAATACGGACATTTCAGGCAGACAACCCCATCACCCCCCTCCACTGGCCGTAACACCAACCATGTGGGCCCTATGGCTCATCTAAGAGCCAATCAAACGTTCGCAGTTTTCTCTAATTTTATACCTTCTGAGCAACAGCGCATAGTTTATTGGAACAAAGGCCATTGAGAGGTCGAGAAAAACTCCCGAAACTCGTCCATTGCTGTCAATGCGTTCCGTCCTACACAATGTCCCAGAAATATTGTTGTAGCGTACTAGCGGATTAAATAGTAGAGCGATTCAACTAAATAAAGAGGACGTTTAAGTTTTTTTTCATGCCAATTGGAAATGAAGGTTTTTTTTTTGTGATTTGTGACTCAATGGCTCATATTATCTTGTTCTTTAATAAAATATTTTTCACCTCGAGGCAACATTACCAAGGGGAGGAATATTTAACTGAAAAACCGACCATTCTCGTAAAACAGAAAATTGCTATTTAATGAGCATTTTCCATGACACTCTATATACAACATACCCTGTACGAAACTTTTATGAGTTATATACTGAACTTTTATGAGTTATACAGAATACTAAAGGGCAATAACGCTCCTGCGTTCAGGCTTAATTTCCTTATTGCGATTGTACAAGGTGTTGCTTAACGTTCTGCTAATATTTCAAGGTGTGATTCCTAAGGTAATTTGTTGAAAAAAATTTAACATGAACATACGTCCGCAACAACCCAAATTTTTAGCTACAGGATGTTGAAATTTTTCTTTTCACATCGATCTTTTTAAATTTTTCAAAAGGTACTTTAGATATTGCTTGCTCAATAAAACATGGAAATTGAAGACATAATACGAATAACATTATGTTAACAAGATTTTTCCTAGAGTAACAAGAGTAAATTGCTGGGGCAATTTTAACTTTATTTTTTTAATCAAGAACGGATCTTCTGACGAGGCATGAATCAGAGACCTTTTTCATGTAGGATTGGTCAGCTTAACCAGAACAATATCCTCACGAAAAAATATTAGTTGTTTACTAATTTTTTCGTAAACAATATAGAAAAACATGTATGCAAGGGCGCTACTGATTGAGCAATAGAATTTTCTTCAAATTTTTCTTATTAGAATATGAGGTTTCGTATCCAGTTAACATACAACAAAATTGAATGGAACATCAAAAATACATTGTAAGCAATTTAAAAATAACGATTTGAAAAAAAAACTTCAGTCCCCTGTAACTAAACATTTGGCCCGTAGTAGACATACATATGTTCATAAGAACTTTTCTTCATAAAATGACTTAGGATATCACACCTTAAAATTTTATAACGACATAAAGGAACACCTTGTATATTGTTTTTAAGTTCAAAGAGATATCCGTAACAACTAACAATCATCGATTACCGCCATATCAGGAAATAAGGTCAAAAAAAAAATAACGGAAGCCCCCCATAGAACCGCTTACATAATAATTACTCAAAAAGGGTATGTATGCTTGAAATTGATTTCCCAAAGCAATAGCTTGAAAACGCCAATTACGTTAATTTCCTAAAAAAAAATTAATAAGCGCTTTCTCGCTTTGAACTGCACCGCCATAATCTTCAAGCTCAAGAATCTACCTCGTATACGCTAACGGAATGCAGGAAGCATTTTTGATGCTTGCCCTATCATGATCCATTAATGTATACACGTTCTCGAGCGTTAATAACAATTACGTTTATAGTTTCAATGCAACTCTTCATGTTGCTTAAAAGTGTCTCATCAACGTCCACTACAATATTAACAAGAAACCATCAACTTCTTCACAATACCGGCACTAATAGAAAAACTAGATTTATTTGCAGGCCATCCCGATAAATCGTGATTATTTCATATTCGTTTTAAACAATAGATACTTTCTTATTTTGATTCATTTCTTCGTTTCACGGGCGTGGTTCCTGCTTAATTAGAAAACATAAGGCAATTCGTGCAAATACCTTGGATTTCATTCTTCCTATACTTTTATTTTTTCCTGCGTGTATCACATATAGCATGTCGATTTTTTCGACAATAAAATTGCTTAATAACATTTTTTATTTCGTTTGGTTTGGATGTTAAAGGCAGAGGAAAATCGTAGTCAAGATTGATGCTTTGACCATCTTCCGCAAGTTGACGGGGGATGGAATTCGACTGAGAAAATTATACTTAATCTCAGACGGATCCTTAAGAAACTAAGAGAATTTGAAAATGATTTATTCGCCATGTGATGATCAGAATCTTAGGAAATTGAAGTTTCCACGAGGGGAATTTGACTATGTTAAATTTGAAAAGAACATCGAGAACGGAGAGGATTTATTCCTTATTCTCATGGATCGTAGCTATGACTGACTTCGACAACACTTTTTCCTACATTGAGAGTGAGCCTTAGCAGAACGTATACTGTATAGGCGTTCAAAGGGGGCGAGGCTGGGCGACGACCCAAGGTGGCAAAATTTCTGGCCGGCGGTTTCTCTTGACCGTAAGAAAACTTGCAAAAGCCTATCCTGACTGTATAGCTACTTGCATAACATAAAAAGTACGTTACTATCGCGTTGTTACGCAATTAACCTGAATTAACTTTTTTTTAGAGAACGAGACCTTCATTGGTACCCGACGTGTTGTTTAGGCTCCCGGATTATGTGGGATTCATCCCTTAGGGACAACTGTTCACGAAAACCTTCCCTCTTTGTCATGTATCCATCTGATAAGAGTCTTTAGACATTCTTTGAGACGGTGTCAAGTTCTTCCCGCCGGTGGACAGCTTTATCTTCTTTTCACCTATTCTTTTTTTTGAGAGCTCTTTTTATTCGTGTCTTCAATTTAAACTATTCCCACTGCATTTACCTTTATATTATTTAAATTTTTATACTATCTCAGCATTCCTTCAATCATCACACCGTTTCGCAGTCCTACCATTCCACGCACTGAATACAATCTTCGCCACGTGCGCCTTTCTGCCCATGCACATTTTAGCTACTTTTTGGAAATTCCCTTCTCATCCTAAACTAACCCTATACTTTTCTTAAGAAGTTGATGCTTAAGATTTCTTTACGTGGTAGCAGCCGAATTATTCCAAATGAATTTACTACCTTCCCTGAACATACGTGAGGTAAGTCATTATCATACCACATGGCGGCCATTAATTTCTGAATCATTGCTCTGTTTATCTTGCTTTCTTCTCTGACTCAACCACCACCATTTCCGCGATACTGTAATGACGATGAAAAATGAAAACGACGATTTTGCTTGAAATTGCTTATGATTGATGGTGCTCATGTGACACTAATGCGCTAATTCATGGGCTCGTTTTTACGTAATGATATAAATTTTGGCACAGAAAGTATACCACAATAAAGCAGAAAGGAATGCTCTTGTGCGCAACGTTACTCATGTAAAACTATAACATATGGTGCAAATTGCGGTAATGGAATTGCAACAATAAAACATTTTTTAAAGTTGATGCAACAATTATGCATCTATGGTGAGTAATTAGTAGGCATCCAGTTTTTTCTAGAGCGCTTTTGCGAGGTTTGCAAGGATTCCTATGGTTGCAAATAAAGGGAGATGTTATCTACTGAATGCGTAATTGATGAGGTTGCAATCAGGCGAAGGAACAGAAATTTCATGGATGTAATTGTCCTCTCCTTCTTTTCTCCTTATCCTCGATTTAACACCTCTCTGAATGGCGTAAATTTAATTCACGAATTACATAACACGTTATTATAGAAAGCCCTATATTAATGTAGGTGTGTATTAATAAATAACTAGGTACACACAACAAGTCAAAACCTATTCATTTACCACTAAAAAAGCATGATTACGCAAGAAGCAATCTCTTCTCTGATGAATGATGAAGGTGGATAACTGTTGTATTTAAATCGACTAAGATTGATACCTACAACGATCAATCTAATTCAGGTCATATTCAAATTTCTTCCGCAAGAAATTTGATTTTTGGAACGCTAAAAAATGCAGGAGAAACTACTTACGGGAAATAATTTTGGGATCCAACAGGAGATGTGGAAAGGAGTTCCATGTGAGATTTTCAAAACAACCTATGTGGCAGTCATATTTCACAACAGTTTTAGTGTTCTGCATGCGTCGCAGTCGTTGTTATTTTAACGATTTTTCCATAGTTTACACTTATGGATGTTCGTCAGGGGGCTCGTAGAGGCAAACTTTCAACCATCTTCTCTCGTGTACCTATCGCATTTTTCTGACAAATTTAACCTAAATTTTTATAATTTTACACTTATAACTTGATAAAATCGCGTTAATAAGGAAATTTGTGGATTTTGCGACACGACACATTTTAAATATACAATTTAGCAGCCATGTTGGTTTAACAAAAATGATATTGACAAGGCCAAAGGTTATTTCACAAGTCGGAAAATTATTATCGGCAACGTCGCAGTGGGGTAATGTGTGAAGCCGTTTAAAATAGATATTTTTTTTAATTTATTATTATTTGGATATACTATTTTGATTACTTCATAAAGAGTAGAAATTCTTGTCCTTTCTCATTCTTTAATTACTTTAATTTCATCAGTTAAGAGGCTACATTCCAGAAGAAAACAACATCTGTACTTGCATTACTACATTCAAGTTTAATGTCATAAACCACTATTAAAGCAAACATCTCTCCATCAAGGAAAGTAAAAGGCCAAAGGTGCTACGTCCCTGTCGCTAAGTAAAGTCCAAGCAGCATCCTCGTGAATGTATGGTACCAAACGGGTACCAATCAGTCTATAAGTTATAGGCAAGGATGCACCCGGTGAAAGTCCGTGAAACGGAGAGTGGATGAACCGGCGTGTTCCGATACGGGGTACCATCGCGTACTCTTGAATCGTATGAATTTACCCTCTCTTCTGTCGACTTTGTTTTTCGTATATATTCACACCTTGCCAAGGGGGTAGTATCAGTAGTTTGGTAGCCTGTTCAGATTAACATTGACATGCAACCTTTGCTAGTAAGTACCCCCTTATCGCTAGTACCTAATCACCAGTAATAAATTTCATTTTGCCATTAGGTAGTGTCAGTACTTCTGGCAGTTTCCTGCTCGACCCTTGCAGGACAGGCTGGCAGAAAAAACACAGGAAAACGAGGAATTTTCTCCAGCGATGTTGGAAGCTATGGGGGAAGTTCACACGGGAGCATCTCCTTGGATGATATCGGGGGACATGGTGGAGGCGGAGGTATCTCCTTTGGTGGAGGTGACTTCGGTGGACATAACAGTGGATTTGGCGGCGGTTATGGCGGTGGCCACGGAGGAGGAATTGGAGGAGGATTAGGGGGTGGTTTCGGAGGTGGAGGATACGGAGGAGGTGGAGGATTCGGAGGCGGTGCAGGAGGCGGTGGTGGCGGCGGAGCCACGATTTCTACCATCACCAGAACCGTTCCAGTTCCAGTCCCACAACCTTACCCAGTAACCGTCACCAGACCAGTACCTGTACCAGTTCCTCAGACCGTACAAATACCCATATCAAGACCAGTGCCTGTAGGTCACTTAAACTTCAGTTTAAACTTATCTACGACAATTACTTTTACCCCAGGTCTCAGTACCAGTACCGCAACCCGTGGAGGTGCCCCGCCCGTACCCAGTAACAATCAGCCGTCCAGTTCCATACCCTGTACCCACAGCTGTGCGCGTCCCAGTACCCCAACCCGTGGCAGTGCCAGTTCCCCAACCCTATCCAGTCACTGTTCCACAACCCGTGCCTGTACGCGTTCCACAAACTATTGTTGTTCCTGTTGCACGACCCATTTACGTTGGAGGAGGTGGCGGAGGCGCTGGAGGTGGCGGTGCCGGAGGTTTCGGTGGAGGTTTTGGAGGTGGAAGCTTTGGAGGCAGCAGCTACGGAGGAGGACACGAAGGAATCAGTGGGTCCATCTCAATTGGTGACGACCATGGCAGTTCGTCATATGGAGGTTCTTATCTCTCTTCAATTGGAGGAGGCCACGGTGGATATTCTGGAGGATCAGGTTCCTCACTTTCGTTGGGAGGAGGACACGGAAGTTTCTCAGGAGGCAGCATTTCCTCAGGTGTGTCTCTAGGAAAAGGAGGGCCTAGTTACTCGTCCATCAGCCTAGGAGGCGGAGGAGGATCAGGGGGTTACTCGAAATACTAAGTCATTTCAAAGAGAATCCATCGTTGTCATGTAAATATATCGTCATTTCGCTCATTGTTAATGTTAGAATTGGCTTGGGTCAGTTGTGATATCAGTATTCGTTTCTGTTGTAAATAATACATGGATAAATAAACAGTTTAAATAATACATAAAAGTGAGCGTAAATTTATCTCTTCCCTAAGAGCTCAGGTATGGTTTCATTGTGGAGACGTACATTAGACCTTCAGTTTCGAAACTGTCGCTAATAAATTTATAAGAACATGTTCAATATAAATTGATAAACATTTTTACTGATGTTTGCTAAAATGATTAGGGGTATTAGACTCAGTATTAACTCGTATATTTGTTTAGTAAAATACAGAAGTTTGGTTATTTATAGTGGTATGACACCAAGGGTCTGAGTCTCGTGAAACGACTACAGTGGGTACCTCATGCATTGAAATATTGATGCAGTTGAACCTATAAGAGAATTCTCTTAGGCAGTGAATCGTGTTCGTAAATAATTTTACCGCCGTTTAGCAATGACTGTCACATACTCTGGTGAGGTGACTACGAGCACCACTTTTGGCATATTTTTAAAGCTTCTGTTAAGGTAGGTTCATTATCACACTTAAGTTAATAAATATGCGTTATCAAACACCTACAGATGGAAGGGGAGCATATACAAAATGATCTGGGCAGACCTGCTAGTATACTTAACTACATACTACTCCCTTAACTTGTTGTACCTCTACGGGTTGAACGCAACGAGAAGAAAGTATATTTTAATTATCTACTTTCACAACGCTCTAATTCCACTTAATTATAGACACTTTATCAGTATAGTCACATATTTCTCTCAATACGGAAATGCCATTCCCCTGAGCTTCGTCCTGGGATTCTTCGTCAATGTGGTCTACAATAGATGGTGGAACCAATACCTGACCCTACCATACCCTGATAATATCGCCATGCTGGTCGCAACGAGTATACCAGGAAAAGTAAAGTGAAATTTGCAATTACTGAAGCATGCTAAACTGATTTACATTGTGAAGGAAGAAAGGCCGAGGATGATGCGTCGGACTATCATCCGGTATGTTTGCCTGGCCTTCACCTTAACTTTGACCATGATGTCCCCCAAGGCGAAGAAGCGATTTCCCACGCTACACCATTTTGTTCAAGCAGGTTTGTTGAATCATGACGAGAAAAAGCTCATGGATGTGCTTGCTAAGGATTATCCGAGTTATTCTGCTAAGTATTGGTGAGTTGGAGATCGTGTCGAAACTGCAGAAGTGTATGAATATTTAAAAGGAATTGCCTTGGAATAGCCTCAGTGGTCGATTTAAAGTTTTAGAGAAACTAAAATACTCATTTAATGACATTAATGGCCTCAGCAATAGCCACTCTATAAATTCAACTTATAACTTTTTTATTTAAATATGATTTTCGGGTCTCTGTCCAAAACAAAATCATAACTCGACCCAAAAATATTTCCGTTTACACCCAATTTCAATTTACGATTTTAAAATAGATTCAAACCTCCTCATGACTCTAAAATAAAAAGTCAATAACGATTAAACCGTTTTTCTTGGCTCCTATACAAATTTTACATTAATTGTTCAGTTGAAATTTAGTAATGTATTTCTAGGGGAGAACAAAAATCACCAACTTAATTTATATTCGCGAGCCTCCCCGATATATAGGGCGCACTGTGTATGGTGGGTTGCTTGTCCTTGAGAATAAGGGCTTACAGAAGATAGCAGGAAGCATCCATCTCACCATCAAAAATTCTCTATACAGGGTGGTCATTTAGTGCGGTCTCGGAAGATTACAGCTAAACAATTTAATATTTTGAGTTTCTTTTTTTTGCGTTATATAGAACTCGATTATGGGTACATTCTAAAATTGTTTTCGTTTTATACAGGGTGTTCTAAATAAGTGAAAAATATCAAAGTTATGTTTTTTAAATAGGACACCCCCTATTTTATTACTCGAAATAAGAGATAAACATATGACTAATCAAAAATCGTTACACCTTCCTATTCCTAAATGTACAGGTTTTCTTCGCAAAATAAGATTTAAGAAAAGGTAGCAAATTTTATTTTTGATTAGTCATATGTTTATCTCTTATTTCGAGTAATAAAATATGGGGTGTCCTATTTAAATTAAGCAAGTTATTTCCTTTCAAAAAGAATGCAATTTTTATGTTATTTTTTGGACGCACTGTATGAGATATTTCAACTTTAATAATTCTGGCATAAAATACGTCTCATATCTAAGGTTTGGTATGAATTTCGATTTACTCCAGTTTAAACTTCCTTCAAAACAAAGTTTTTAAAATTGCATGTTTTTTTTTTAAACTTAATTATTTCAAAATCCTTAAGATTTAGGACAAGCAAACCTTAATGAAACTTACATTTATTTTTCTCAAGAAATCTAAAACGATATTAATACATGGGGTGTCCTATTTAAAAAAACATAACTTTGATATTTTTCACTTATTTAGAACACCCTGTATAAAACGAAAACAATTTTAGAATGTACCCATAATCGAGTTCTATATAACGCAAAAAAAAAGAAACTCAAAATATTAAATTGTTTAGCTGTAATCTTCCGAGACCGCACTAAATGACCACCCTGTATATGAGGAGAAGTTGGAAAGTTGTAATTTAAAAATTACAAATTGGAATAAGACTTATTAAAAGATCCAATAAATCCTAAATCAACATTTTTGTTAGTAAACTGAGCCGACAACGGATTTAATATGAACGTTCGGAATTTTCGAGCCCTAACATTCAATTAAACATATTTCCAGGCTGCCTCTGGCGTGGGCAATCAATGTGGCAACTAAGGCCAAAACCGAGGGCTTCCTGAAGAGTGAATTTGAGCATAAAGATATTCTAGAACAAATCTGCGAATTCAGACACAAGTGCAAGCGCTTGCGAGACTATGACTGGATATGCATTCCTTTAGTTTACACTCAAGTACCATTCACCCCTTACAAGTAATTTTTCCCCAACATTGACACACCAACTTTAGGTGGTGACTCTAGCGGTCTACCTCTACTTCCTCTTCACAGTAATCGGGTCCCAATTCGTTGAAGAACAAACTAAAGGAGGCGAGATTCTGTTTAGATTCCCTCTAGTGACTTGCATGCAGTTCTTTTTCTACATGGGATGGTTGAAGGTGGCCGAAAGCCTAATTAACCCCTTCGGAGAGGACGATGATGATTTTGAGGTGGTGTGGATGATTGACCGACATTTGCAAGTAGGTTACTTGCTGGTAGACAGAATACATAATGGACATCCAACGCTAAGGAAAGATCAGCACTGGGATCAAGTGGCTCCCTGCCAACTTCCCTTCACTGTGGCCTCGCAGAGGTTTATGAGCGAACACCCTGTAGAATCCACATGCAAAATTAGTGTCATAAAGAGCGAGCAAGACCTGATTATTAATGATGATATGAAGCATTTGGAGGTGAGTTTTTCATTCTAGAACTTAGAATATTGATGACTCAACATGTTTGTTACAGGAACCTTCAGCTGAGCACATACCGGGTATAAGCTAATTCGAAGATTTTCACATTAATAGATTATTTTTTCATGGTGTAGGTCAGAACTTCATGAAGAGATTGTTCAACAAAGATAAATTAGGGTCTACTTCTCACCTGAAAAGAGTTTCCATTCATCAGGATGAAGACGACACGGATGATGACTTGATGGAGGTAATTTTATTTGTTTTGCTGTTCCGCCAAATTAACGGAGAGTAATGGAAATCCATTAATGGAAGTGCGTGTTTTAGATGATTGCCCCGAAAACCACAGAAATAGCCCGAAATGACCAACTGTTTAAACCAAATATTGACAAGATTTAACAAATAAACTATGATTCAAAACTAACAGTTTTTCTGCCTTCATTAACGCACATATCACGTGACATCTCATGTTTGCCTTATCAATTGGCGCACTTAAAAATCAAAGTCATATTGGTAAAACTAAATACAAAAAATACCGAATGAATTCATTTTGAAAAGCACTAGTTACTGTTATTCATATCTTCACTGTGATAAGCTTATCTAAACAGCACATAGTGCTTCTGTTTGTAGTGCGATCAGTGTCTTGTTATGTGCCTTAGGGAAAATGACTGTGACATACTCTAATGAGGTTACTACAAGTAAAGGCATAGGGATATTCCTCAAGCTCTTGGCAAGGTACTTAGGCCCGTGTATGAAACTTTCCTACGCATAATTTGAAAATCTTAATTGCATAGATGGAAAGGCAGCATATACAAAATTGTATGGGTGGACCTTCTTCTTTACTTGTTAATTTATTATGTCATAAACTTAATGTATCTTTATGTCCTGGATGAGACAAATGGAAGGCGGTAAGTATCTCTCCTCAAGCGGTTCCGGGAGAACCTAGTTACAGGACTTTCAAGGTTTTTCTGCGCTATTCATTACAGCCATTTCATAAGAATAGTAATGTACTTTTCCAAATACGGAAACGCCATACCTCTAAGCTTCGTATTAGGCTTCTATGTCAACGTAGTTTATACCAGATGGTGGAGTCAATACACTTCCATTCCTTCTCCTGATAATATTGCTATTTTGGTAGGAGCAAGCATACATGGAAAAGTAAGTAGGACTTATACTTGTCAGAGTTTCATGTTAAAGGAGGCCTATATTTTCAATACTTGCAGGACGAAAAAGCGAAGATAATCAGGAGAACGATCATTCGCTACGTCTGTGTAGCCTTCACATTGACTCTTACAATGATTTCTCCCAAAGTGAAAAAGAGGTTTCCCACATTGCATCATTTTATAAAAGCGGGGTTGTTGAACCACGAAGAGAAAAAATTCATTGAGCAGCTAGATAAGGAATTCCCTACTTATGCCTCAAAGTATTGGTATGGAATTGCCTTATAGCTAAAACTGACACTCAAAGTTACAAATACAGGTTGCCCTTGGCGTGGGCGGCCAACGTAACTACGCGAGCGAGGGCAGAAGGGATCATTAAGGACGAATTGGGTTTAAAAGACATTTTACAGGAAATTAACAACTTTCGCGAAAAGTGCAAAAAACTATGGGACTACGACTGGATTTGCGTGCCCTTAGTCTACACTCAAGTATAATATAAATAGTTTAAACCACACCACTAGTACCAATGTTATTATCTTAGGTAGTCACCTTGGCAGTTTACCTCTACTTCCTCTTTACAGTAATCGGCACCCAGTTCATAGAAAAGCAAGTAGAAGGAGACCTCTTCCTGTTCCACTTTCCCCTGATGTCCTGTGTTGAATTCTTTTTCTACATGGGGTGGCTTAAGGTGGCAGAAAGCCTCATCAACCCCTTCGGAGAAGACGATGACGATTTCGAGGTGGTCTGGATGATTGACAGGCATCTGAAAGTGGGGTACCTTTTGGTGGACAAAATACACAATGAGCACCCAAAATTGAGCAAAGACTACCACTGGAATGATGTAGCTCCTAATCAACTACCATTCACTGTAGCTTCGCAGAAATATATGAACGAACATCCTGTTGAGTCTACGTTTAAAATTTCTGTGCAAAAGGAAGATCAGGATTTGATATTCAAGGATGAGTTGACGTATGTAGATGTAAGTAATTATTGAAAAAAATGATAAAAGATTAAGAGGTGAGAATTTGAAATTTCCAGGAGTCCAATCTGATATCAAATTACGGTAAGCTAGCAACTCTTGAATATGTGTGATTTTTCGCTTATAAGACGTTTTGAAGGCAGGAGAGTAAAAAAATTATTCACTAGAAGAAAGTCTGACCCAGGTTGGCAATTGAAAAGGGTATCGCTTAATGAGACTGAAAACAGCGATGATTGGAGCGAGGTGAGTAACACTATCAAATGTTGAAAGGTCAACTAACACTAGATATCGCAAATACAAAACTATTTCGCAAGTTTTTCATTTTTTCTTCTCACATAAAAGAAGATATGGGGTATACAATATCTGCAACTCCTCCCTGATTTAGCGGTGCACCCTCGTATATGCGAAAATATAGAATGTACGGTGGGTTGCTTCCAGCACCGATGAAGTAATAAGGGAATAATTGTGGTTAACGTGGAAACCATATGGCTACCAGGAAATGCTCAAATTATATGGGGGAGAATTGAATAGACCGATAACTTAGGCTTGATGAATTCGCATGTTACAATTGAGAATGTTAAGTTAATTGTTATAGTTAGTGGTACTTAGTGATTTCGCTTGCCTAACGTTACGCCCAGGTGGTCACATTGACTTCTTGTTTTCAGCACCGATTAGATATGGCACACATGGCCCTTGATTGGGAATGTTGCTGTGAAATCTATCACTATCAGTACTCGCAGTCCGCAAATGGGGACTTTATTTACGACCATAAAAGCGATAATTTCTGTCTGTTTCAAGCAACACGCTGAGTGAAGAAAGGCATAAGCAATAAATCACGGTACCACCAAGATTTAGGGGGACGCCTGGCGGTGTCCGCATCTTGTAGTGGGTTGTGAGTGTAAGAAAATTCGGGAACACGACCCTATTTCATTCTTTCTCGATCCTTCTCAACGACTCGAGAGCGACAGTTGCCTGCGTCGGTCCACGATGAGTTTCAAACTCCATTACTTCTATTGTTTCTAACTTTGAAGCTATTTCTTTACCTTGTTAAGTACCAGTGTTTGAGTATTGCTTGAATAAATCGAAGCAGTAAATAATCTAGTGAGTACTCCCGAGTTTCATTGTTCGCGAATCACGAAGTTAACAAAACATCAGGGGTGGTCACTCGCGCCAGTTAGGGATCGAACCCCCCTCGTCCGTACAGAGAAAGACCAATGTTTTCTTAAGTTATTGAATCATATCCATATAATATCAGACTTTTCTGAACTCTCAATATATGAGTACAAAATCTTGTTCTGATTATTAATTTTGCAGAATGGACTTAAAGATGGTCATTTTAAATTTCAGTTTAACTTATTCGCAGACGAAGAATTGAATGAGAACAGTGACCATGTACCCAACGACGAGCAATTTAATACTCTTCGGCAAGAAAGGCTAGAGAAGCGCAAAGAAGACCTTTTGAAGTTGCTGGACGTCCTTAAAAATGACAAAGAAAAGGCGAAACAAATACTGGACGAAATTATTAGATAAGTAGGTACGCAGTTCTACCCGATGACGTTTGAGCTCTGGCAGCAAATTCGGTTTTCAGGATTATTTTTCAGACATTTATTTAAATGTAAGTTTCATGTTCCATTTATTTCAATTTTCAGGCAACAGTTTCCCAGAAACATCTCGTATAACGGCCTATTACCTGCTAATTTTGAATATGAGCATTCCTTTCGTTTAATGCCTGAGTACCTACAGCAACTGGCAAGTGGGCGAAAGCTAAAACTATTATGTTGTGACATTGCGACAAAAATTTATAGTTTATCACAACACAATGTTTACAAATCTCGTAGCAGCATAATATATAATTTAAAAAATCGAAAAAACACATTATTTCCTTAATTAATTGACACCTTAATTCGCTATTCCTCGTTAGCTCAATCTTATCTTACTTGCGACCTTTGGGGAAAGTCTTCCCAGAACTAAGTACCAACCTTCTTAAATGCCTATCTAAAAATACCCGTTCAGTAGTAACTGTATTGATGTCTAACTAAATATACCATTCGACATCAAGGCGTTAACTAATGGGCAACAAATAGTCAAAAACATATGCAGAGACGGGATTTTGCTCGGGAATGAGACACATGTTGTCGAGTCCTGCGATAGTGTTACTGTGAAAATGACTGTGACGTACACGAGCGAAGTTACTACTAGCACTGGTTTGGGATGTTTCCTTAAATTACTCAAAAGGTAAATGAACACTTTTTTCATTCAAGTAAACCCGAAAACACCGTTAAAGAAAACTATTCTGCGTATTCCAGATGGAAGGGCAGCATTTACAAAATAGTATGGGCAGACCTCATTTTCTTCCTAGGGCTCTATTATGCTCTGAACCTGAGCTACCTTTACGTGATGAACCAATACACTAAAAAGTAAAATCCCTGCCAGTCTAACGTCAACCATTCCAGTTATCTGAAAATGGTTGCAGATACTTCGTGAAAATAGTCAATTACTGTGCCAAAAATGCCACTCTGATACCGCTCAGCTTCGTTCTAGGGTTCTTCGTCAACATAGTCTACAGCAGATGGTGGAGTCAATTCACCGCCATTCCATTTCCCGATAACTTGGCCCTGTTGATTGGAGCTAGCATTAAAGGCCAGGTAGACGACATAACTATTCGTTTCATCGATTGTTTTATGTATCTATTTCAAGGATGAACGAGCGAGAATAGTTAGAAGGACCATCGTACGTTACGTCTGCGTTACCTTTACCCTTACTTTGACCATGATGTCCCCAAAGGTAAAGAAAAGATTTCCCACCTTAAATCACTTTGTAGATGCGGGTTTGCTTACTAAGGAAGAAATGAAAATTATTGAGGATCTTGACAACGAATATCCAAATTACTCCAAAAACTGGTAAAGTTCATTGCAGAATTAGTGAAAATCCTCATGTTAAGATTCCAGGTTGCCTTTAGCCTGGGCTGCCAACATAACTACAAGAGCCAGACATGAGGGTATTATTAGGGACGATTTGTCCGTTAGGAGCATTTTAGACCAAATCAATGTTTTCAGGTCTAAATGTGGGTCTTTACTTGCATATGACTGGATAAGTATTCCTCTAGTGTATACTCAGGTAAAGATAATATTCTGCCTTTCTTTAAACTAATCAAACTCTTATAGGTCGTAACTATGGCAGTCTACAGCTACTTCCTAGTCACAGTAATTGGCAATCAATTCATAGAATTGGAAGAAGGCTTCGTTGACCGTTTGATATTCAGTTTCCCATTCATGCCGATCCTAGAATTTTTCTTTTACATGGGGTGGCTCAAGGTAGCAGAAACCCTGATAAATCCTTTCGGAGAGGACGATGACGATTTTGAAGTGGTTTGGATGATTGATAGACATATTCAGGTTTTGAAACTAAAATTTGGCGACAAGATGGTGAATGAAAGTTTCAGGTCTGCTATCTGTTGGTAGATAAAATCCATCAAGACCATCCTAAGTTAATGAAGGACTACTATTGGCAACAAACAGCTCCAGATAGTCTACCTTTTACAGTGGCTTCACAACAGTACATGGGCGAAACTGTGGTGCAATCAACTCAAAATATCAAGGTGAAAAAGACTGACCAGGATCTTATTATTCCCGAGGTATTTTGATTTTTATTAAAGCAATCAGTTATCACTGAGTAATACAATTTTATTGCAGGGAAAAAACCACAGTGGGCAAACATCAAGTAAGCCTTTAAAGAGGTTTAAAGTATTATAAAATATAAAGAAACTTTTCAGAGTCTTTGTGGTCTACTTTAAGCCGCGCCTTATTCAGACGAAGACAGCATGGCGATAATGGGTATTACCTTAGAAGAATTGCTATAGATGATAACGCAGATATTTTTGATGAAGTAGGTGCTAAATATAAAAAATTATAGATAGAAACATAACTAACATTCTTGTATCTCCCTCAGATTAATACATATGAAGACGAGGGGCCAAATAAAATAAGAATACCAACATACCCAAAGAAACTGTTTAATGAAGATGTAGAAGAATTTGAAAAACTTCGGCAACAGCGATTGGAGAAGCAACGAGAGAAGCTTTTAAAATATATTAAGCTGCTTAAAGAAAGTAAAAATAAATCAGAAAATGATATGGAAACTATTAATGAAATTATTAAATAAGATATACCTTTTGGGCATATTAGATAAAGAATGTTCTGGTTTTATTATTCCATATATATTATTGTAAAATATGAACTAAAATATCGTCATGTGCACATTTCATAATAAAATTTAATATTGCAACAAATTAGAACCTCAATAACCCTTTCAGAACCCCTCACATATTTTAAAATTTAACTTATATAGATATACTGGAATTTCATTGTCTAGTTGCCATTCAATCATAATAATTCTCAATAATAATATTTAAAGCATATAATAAAGCTATTATTCCTGTGTTGAGGCAACATACTGAATTTCTTTGCCAGTTTTCTTAATGATGTCAAGCACTTCATCTGGAGACAAGTTGGTTTTTACTTTAACTCGTTGATCCTTGAGATTGATGTTGAAATTCTCTATCTTATCTAGAAACAATATTTTAGTTTCAGTCAAATACAAATAATATTCTGGCTTGTGTAATAAACTTCATAGACCTAAACATTAGCTACACAATGAACATTGATCTATATAATGAACTGAATCCCAAACAAAACACTAATTTGAATAGGGACACATATACATTTGGCACATCCATATTGGTGTTATATGCAGCCTTTGGTTCATTGCATTATTCATTGTGCAGTGAATGATTACATTTGTATTAAATTTTGTATAAAAAAGAAACAACACAGCAGATTTTAACAATTGTTTGACTGTGTTATGGATGCTAACAAAACCCTTTAACATAACAGTCCTGTTTCCCACCTTTATGTTTGTTTAAAACTTTTTCAACAGCTCCAGAGCAACCTTCACAAGTCATTACCACATTATATTCATGTGTTTGAACCTATAATTATAAATATTTTTGATTTTTCTAAACATTTGTACTATTACTCGAAAGATCTTACCATGATGAAACTATAGAAGTAGCTGGTAATGAAGGACACTCAGTGCACTTGTGACTTAACTAACAGTTTTAGTTAGATTTAACAGAATGACTGTAAGAGAGGGGAGTTACAATTTATTCTTATCAAATTACGCCTAGAGATTATGAATGAATACAATAGGTCTGTGAATCAATTGTAGAATCAACCATGAATCTTTCTTAGCTTACAACTTATTGTTGGAGACTAAATTTATTGGTGAATACGGTTATGTGTTTTAGTAGATTTACCTCAAATCACACCATTAAACTATGAAGTTTAATGAAAGTTTTAGTAGGCAATATCTGTAATACTTGCCGGTTTACAAATTTGAAAATTTTACAATAAATACGAAAACAAAAATTGATTTAAAAATATAGAAAATATTGACATTTCACACAACAAATGACATTAAGAATTGTCAAAACTGTCAGCAGTGTAGCATATATGCAGGAAACTGTCAATAAGAGCAAAACTCGGTAGTTCTCAGAGCAGTGTATGGAAACCACACCCAGAGAAAAAAAATCCAAACATGTGGTACCATGACCTACATTCTGCAAGAAGTATAAAGATATTGATGCCCTATTTTTTTTGTTTATTGGCATAAAATACATATTAAATGTGCGAATTAAATTACAAAAATAAATACTTCATTATTGGCCGGCAATAATAACTCTTACATAAAACAAAATCAGCTTCCATATTTAGGCAATTATATACTAAGCACTAGTGTAGACTTGACTAGAAAAATGAAGACATTCATTATTTTATAAAGTAGTAGCTGGAGTTTATACATATAAGAGGGTGATTTCAATTTAACATGTATTATTTATATTATTCTCTAAGCACCCTTTATGCGAATTTAATTAGGGTAGGTATATAAGTACCTATTTGTGTATTATATGGCACATATAACATTCACCGTTAATTTAAGTTAGAAGCAAAAATATACGTATGTATGATATCGCACCCTGAAACATTTTTATATTGTTGATTATTGTCTTCGGTTTTAGTGGCTTTAAATATAGCTTTAAACAGCACTAAACATTTATAATACATTAATAACATTCATAGAATAAATACTTATATATCTCTCTCTCCCTTTCTCTCTCTCTCTCGTTCTCTTTCACTCTTCAAAATTCTATCACAGAAAAAATGATACAAATTCAATGGGGAAAAGTGATGTTTCTGGAATGGACATGGTCTTATTGTCCTGTACAGAAAAGAGTCATTTTCCTCATACCTCATGCAAATCCAATAATTTATGTAGTAGTGCTGGGATACAACACGTTCTGAAAGCTCACATATGAGCCGGTTAAGAATCCTAAGAACCCGATGGTGACGATCAGTGCGTTCTTCCACAGTATCCAGCCGCTCGTACCCATTTTGTCGGGCCAAAACGTGATGATTTCCACAAACGGGGGGAATATCATGGCCAACGCACTACTGCTAAATGCCCCCACTAGAGAAATCACAGCCCCTAAATTAGGAATCGCTATGCCGAAAATAAAAGTCACAAACACCAAAAGGGTGCGAGTGGCGTATTCGGCGTATTGCCGGGATTTTTCATTGGTAAATCGACATTCAATCGAGGGCCAGATTATGTTGAAGGGCACGTAAAATTGTAAGCTATAAGAGAGCAGGATTGCGATTGCCATCATTAGGCGAACTGATTGAGCCAACCTGAAAAGAGCAACGGAGTCAAATTTGCTCAACAAGTTTAATTAGCTTACACTTCATTAGGAGGCAACAGTAGAGTAACGCTTCCTAAAATGGCCCTATCACCGTACTTCAAATAACCGAAGAACCCTACTGCGGTATAGAGAACTGCCACGACAATCATTCCTCTGTTAAGAACGCCATTCCATCCCCCAAAATCTTGGGGATTTTTCATGTTGTTTTCTAAAGGCAGAACCTGAAATTAGTTGAATTAAGCACTTGCACCGTTAATTAAAAATTTCATATATTATATTATAAACTTACCACTCCAATGCCTTCAAAAGCATAGACAGCTGTGCCGAAATAGAGGGGTAGCTGTCCCCAGCTGGAAAAAGCGTTTATACTAGATACCGGAGGAAGACCTTGCAGCATATAGAAGAAAGTTATAATCAATCCTGTGGACATAACTAGAGAAGCGAATAGAGAGGCCGGTGTTAAATACTTCAGACTCTTCACCCAATTCAGCAGGATCAATGGAACTAGAAGCATTATGAAGTACCTGTAATCGTGTATTAATTGTGTTATATCTACATGAATTTCGTTTCGTTGTACAATCGTACCAATAAACCGGCAGATCGACATAATAATGCTTCACAACCTCCTGCAGGTTTGCAGCTACAAATACGAAATACACGCAGCAAAATCCGAGTTGAGTTAAGAACAGGAATATATTTATCACCAATCTAGAAGGGTAAAAGTGAGTTTTTTTAAAGTTTATGGTGAGTGCCTTACTTGGCCAATTTGGAATAATTCTGCAAGAACTTGGGCCCGGTTTGAAAAGCCATCTCCACCACCTCAGCGAAGCTCAACGAGGGGCTTTGAGTTCTTCTGCATAATTCTCTTGAACACTCCACCAATATGTGCATGCAGTGTGTGCATATAACTCCCATGGCCATGGTCCCGAAAAGCCCAATCACCTGAAATATTAACCACCCACAGTTAGGCATATCTCGGCATAAATAGACAAAATAAATACCCATCCAGCGTTCCTAAAGGCGTCCGGCATTGCCAGAATTCCAGTACCAATGTTGCCTTTAAGTAAATGCACCATGGTATCAAAATTGCTGGTTGGGTGTTCGATTTTTCGACTGCATATCGGGTCCTCATCAGAGCTGGCACTTTCCACGTCTACTGCATGCTCGGCATCCAAAAGCCGTTGCTTTTCTTCATACTTGTTGGCCACATGAGCCATTTTTTGGGGCGGCTTGGGTTCCTATGTACACAAGTGTATTATGTAGGTCAAGAATTGTTGATGGAAAAGTACTTTAGTTTCAATAGAATGATAAATTGAATAAACATTTTAATATAATTAACGACGCGAAATATGGTAAACAGGTATCTTGTGACGAAGATTACTTGGAAATTTTTATTTTCTATAGATGCAGGAAAATACTGAGGCAGTGGAAGTAAGGATGTGCTATAATCTGAAGCATATGGATAGCCAAAATTTAACAGTTCTCGTCTGAAAACTCTTATCATTGCAGCTTTTGATCTCATGCTTGACCCTCATTACCAAGACCAAGAAATCTGGTTTTGGCTGGCACAGAGAGCGACCCTTTATAATGAAAAATAAAAGCAACCGCAATGTCTATGGTAAGAAATCAATATTTCTATCAAAAGATGGTATACGGCTTTTATCTACTGCATTCGAGCATAGGAGGAATTACGTTAAATCATCATGCTTAAGATAAGAGCGGAATGTGCGTTATCATTTAACGGTTTATTAAGTGTATGGAAATTCCCATTCTATTCTGGTTCTATTGCCTTTAAGCTTTGCGAATAAAGAAGCAAATAAAATTCGCTGTACCGGGAAGCATTCATGAATAGCTGACTCAGTGAGCTAAATTTTCTATATATTTACTTCTCTATATCCCAATATTTCCACTTGTAAATTGAAGTTCTCAGCACATTAATAATGTATTCTTCAACAGTAAAAACCACGAAAACTTACATCAAAGATTGTCCCGTAGGATATTCTACTCCTCTCCATCATCACAAAAACATACACAAAACCTCGGGACAACTTAAAACTCTATAGAGTATATGAACGATCTCTTTGCTTTTGAATATTGACCACTCTAGAAGTAGATCTCAAGCTTATATATACAAAAGCTGGCATGGTCAATCTAGTGGATCCCCACCACAAAAGCACTACTATTCATTTAATTGTTCATTACTACTTTAGATCCCGCCTGGCAAAATTAAACTTACCTAATAGTGTGTGCAATGTGATCATGTTATTAATTGAAGATAGTGGTGGAAGGTTATCAGTAAGTGTTAAAAAAATTATGCAAAGAGTTACGATTTTGTCACTGTAACAAAATATATAGGGCGAACCAAATGTAACGGTGACTGATACAGAGGTGAGATGTTTTAGAGAGTTTTATGAGAAACTCATGTACGGTTTAAACAGTGGTTTATGCTTTTACGATTTTCCAGAAAAAAGAAAAAAGGTTTATCAAAAATGAAAAAAATCTCATTGGAACATTACCTGTATGGCATATATCGAGTGTTGAAAGCTATTTTGAAATTCGCAATAAAAAGCACTCTAACAATTTTTTGCTTTAAGAACTAATGAGCAAAGAATAAAATTCTCATTTTTTGCAAAAGAGATAAAATTTAAGGAAATTTTAAACCCGCAAAACAGTCAAGAAATTCTACACAATTCGACTGTTTCAGAATTTTTTACAGTTTTCAAGATCCTAATACATTCATCACTAATTTGGGCCATATTGTATTGTGGATTTAAGGGTAGAACGTAAATATTTTTTATAATAAAAAAATATCTTTTGTTTGTTTGTCGAATTATGATAAAAGGATCAGGAGACGAATAATGAGGGTTATTAGTAGTCAAAGTTTTGATCTGCAAGGGGTAGACAGCTCCACAAATGGTAGCTGCGTAATAAATGTTGATTTAGGCCAAGTCACAATGGGTGATAAGACCGTCCTGATCTTCATTACCTACAATATACAATTTAACGATGTTTGCATGATGTTAACAATTAATTGGACTTCATTTTTGTTAAAACTATGGAAAATTTCTTATATTTTCTATTCATAGTTAGGAATAACACATTTTGAAATTTATTATTTTCGTGTACTCGAATATCGCTGCTCTGAGCTAGACTCGCATCTGCTCATGACTAGAAGATTGCACACTCGGAAAGATTACTATTATAATGAATGATAAAAAGTTTTGAAGGCTTCTTAAATAAAATAAGTTATTTCACAATTTAAAATCAAAACTAAAGTTCAAATACGTAAACATTGCAGTGAAACCAAAATAAAGCAAAATATATGTACATATGTATGTATTTATTGTTGCTCGCATTTCCATTAGATCTTATTATTTTCTGATATAAATTTGTAAGTTGTGATCAAACTAACAGGCAATTTGCGCATACGAATAAATTATTTGTTACGTTAGTTCAAGTTATACCCCATTGATTGATAAAAGAAATACAGCAGACGTTCGATAATGTGAACTAATTAAAACCAAGTGTGGTTCACATTATCGAAATGTTTCCATTAGCGAACGTAATTTAAAAATTCAAAGATTTATTGAAAGAAACGTTTAATACTAACATACCTATAAAAAATTAACAAATATTCTTTTATTGTAGTAATAAGTAGTTATTAATTAGAAGAAAAATAATCAGCAATTTTAGTCTGCGTAAATTTGCGATTAGCATTATCTTCCAATGCCTGAGCCCGTAATTTACGAAGAACTAAAATATCCGCGTATGACACTTCTTTTCTTTCAGCCCAATCTAAAGCTTCATTAAATATATGTACAGCTTGGGCATCAGTCACCAAACTTTTTGCTTCAATGGAATCGTCTTCATCATTCTCACTGTTCTCATCTTTAGTAGCATCATTCGTTAGTTTGTCCTCGTTCCAAATATTAATATCAGCTGAGGTACAAACAGTGTTAGGATTCACTACTTTCAATAAATTAACAACATCCAATGATGCACTATTGACAATAGAGTCAACGCTGGATAGCAAACGTTCTCTAATTACACTTAAGGGAACATTCTCTTCTTCATTATCTTCATCATTGGTACTAAACAGCTTATTCCAACATTTTGCAATAGTTTCCTGATTAAGTTCACTCCAGGCCATATGTAAATCTGTGACAGCTTCTCTTAATGTTACTTTTTTTAAAGCATCAGATATGTTTTGAGGATTCTTAGACAAAACAGATGAAAGTAAAAACTTTCGATAGTACAGTTTTGTTAGTCTTATTATATTCTGGTCCATTGGTTGAATTATTGATGTTACGTTAGGAGGCATGTACATAACAAAAATTGACCCATCTCTGCTCCTCAGTTGTTGTTCTGGAGGATGACATGGTGCATTATCCAATAGTAATAACGCTTTTATTGGAAGCTTCTGTTCTTTTAGGAAATTTTTTACCTACAAATTGAAAAACATCTTTAAATTATGCACAGATCATTTGTGTTTGTTTATTGTTATACCTGAGGAACAAAGCGCTTATGAAACCATTTCAGGAATATACCGCTAGTCATCCAGGCGGTTTTTGAACAGTCATAATCAACAGGAACTTTAAAATTTTTAAATGATCGTGGATTTTGTGCTTTTCCTATTACCAATGGTTTTATCTTGTGTGAACCATTAGCATTAGTACAGGCCAAAAACGTTATTCGTTGTTTTTCTGTTTTTATACCCGGAGCAGATTTTTCATATGATGCAGCGTAAGTTTTCTCTGGTAACATTTTCCAATAAAGACCACTTTCATCTGCGTTGTAAATTTGTTCCATTCTTAAATCTAACTCTTTAATGATTTTTATCAATTTTTCTTTAAATGGTTGTACTAATTGTGGTTGTGCTGATAATTTTTCACCAGATATAGATAACAGTCGAATTCCATATCTTCCTTTGAATCGTTGCAGCCAGCCATCACTAGCAACGAAATTTTCAGTTTCTTTCAGTTTTTGATTTAACAATTTAGCTCTCTCTTTAAGTATTTCGCCACTAATTGGAACATGATTTTCCCGCTGTTGTAAAAACCACTTATACAGAGAATTTTCCATTTTGGGTGCCTTTGCATTTTTTAAAGTTCTTCTATTTCCCGGTCCTCCAAATGTATTGCACGTTCTTTGTAAAAGTTGTCTTTTCATGCGCTTAATTTTGCAAATTGTTGCTTTTGATACACCATATTTTTTTGCTAATTGTGTTACTCCAGCGCCTAATGAAACTTCTTCTATAATTTTCACTTTCTCACTTAATTTTAAACATTTTCTTTTATACGACATGGATGCCATGATCGTAAAAATGTATTAACGCATGCAATGTATTGGTTGTTATAACGTATGTATAAACGTGTTCTAAACACCATCTACGACTGGCTTGGTTTGCCAGGTTTGTCGTACTTTCTTGCAAAGGTGAATCCCCAACATAAATCGGCGATTCACCGTCGCAAAAAGTTGTTTACGTCATCGAGCGTATACATTGTTTACATTATCGCGTGTTCCGTTTGATGCTATAGAACGAAGTATGTGTTTACATTAGCGCAAGTTTTAGTTATCCCATATTTACGTTATCGAGCGTCTGCTGTATAACTACCTACCTCTAATCTTTAATTAATCAATCCTCTTTTGAAATTGGTTAAGGGTCAGTCTGTCAATTTTCTGATAACTTTGTCTATCAAGTAACAACTGCAGAAATGGAGAAATTTTTCAACATTCTGCAATGATTTCTCTTAAAATTACTTAGTTGGCCGAATTACCAAGGGGTTGATACACGGTCCTTAAAAGTTGTGAAGAAAACTCAATTGTGCAATTATTTGCAAGATCAATTCTTTATGGAGTTTTGGAATATGAAAACACATTTCTAATTTCGTTATCGTTTTGTTTTTTTTTCAAAACTACCCACGTTAAAAAATTTCTTTATACTTTCTCAGACACACTACTTCATAGTTTTTATTAATACAAGAGACGCGATGAATTATTTAAATTTCTCAAAAAGCTGTAACACGGATGCTTCAACGAAAGGGGCCAAATATCTTTTCAGTAAGTTTAGTAACGGTACTTTATCGATTACCGATTTGCATTACGCATTAATTACGAAGCTCCGATTACATGAATGTTACTATGGAAACAGATAGGAATTCATATTAGCCTCCAAATGACTGTACTTTCACGCGTTTCTTAGTCTTTTTACACAAGTTCAACCCCATGTCATGAGGTTATCATTTTAACGAAAATTTTATTTTTTTTCCGAAAGGTCAATTCTCTTGGCGATTTTCTTATGCATTTTTGGAGTAACTTTATTTAGGCTCCTTTTGACTGGATGAGTGGATAGGAATTCCAACTGTTTACTTGGGGAAAAAACGCTCTCTAAGCGCATTGTTTGCCATTTTTTATTATATTTGATAGTGCATAAGGGAGAGTGAAATTAAAAAATATATATATATAAATAAATACATTTATACTTACGTCGACCATGCCTAAATTGCGCTGCTATTTAAAAAACACAATAAATCAGTTTTTATTATAAATGTATAAAGGGATATGAACTATACATTGTTATTGAAATGTCGAACGGCCATTTTAGCCTAAATATTGTCCGAATAATTAAGGATAGAATATATCCATGAAAGGATTTTGTGTGTTCAAAGCGGCATGGTCCTCGAAAAATAATCACCCAGTAAACTTTAAAATCATTTCCTCATGGCAAAGTATGTCAAAGAATATAGATAAACTACTTGAAATTTTCATTGAATCATCTCAAAAACCAGAAAACCTCGTTGAAAAATGCTTAAAAAATTAATTTTCAAACCCCGTATCTCAAAAATTAAGGAGTGTTCGCCAAATAGTTATAACCATGTAGGTATACAACATTCTTAACTAAAAATAAGATTTCGCATTTATTACAGAAGTATTGTTAGCACGAACTAACTCACAGTGTACATATTTTAATCAAAATAAGGGAAATGACGATGAATGCAAACAACGAAATAATCTGAAAAATTAAGACCTTTTACAAATTTCTATCCCATTTCAGCTCCGAAAAATATCTCAAAAACTGTAGGTTATAAATAAAAAATAATAATTAATTTTTGGAAGTTTAACGCCTTTATTTGATGAACGAAGTCGTAAATTAAACGGGTTCACATCAACTTTTCTTCTTATTATTGCGAGTTCTATCCCTTTTAGAAAATCCTCGCGATCAAGATATCATTGTCTCTGAATAGAATATTGGTTTTAAATCCAAGAAGTTTTTAACAACGTGGCAACGTTGCATGCAAAAACAAACATTTAGATTTATAAAAAAAATTCTTTTGATGTCTTTTATGAACAACTTACACGTATACTATTTGGATCTATTTCCAATGCAAATATACAATATTAACGTATTGTTAAACCTTACCAACTAGGGAAAAAATCAATAATTTGTGGGAAGAGACATATCAGCTGTTAAAGAATGGTAACTTTACTAAACGCGTTTTATTCTAATGATTTACATTTGAAGACTGAAAATATATGGTTAAAAAACTTACCTGTATATCCACTTTATCTATTTTTCGATGTATTAACGATAATCACATGAAAAACCGCGATAAAGAAGCAGCAATCCACATCTGGAATAAGAATTTTGTATACATATCGCAACGCATGTGCATTCGCCAAACAAAACTTGATCAACTGTTCGTCTGTCATAGAGTATATTAATTTTGTTTGTATTATCTTTTATATTCAGCCAATTACACAAGTGTGAGAAGAACAAATATATGATCTATCAATTTTTGAAATTCGCGGCAAATTTCATCGGTCTGCGTATGGTACAATATTTGTTGAGGAAAAAGAAAATATTATAGTGAGATGCTGTAGTAGCCGAAGTAAAAATAATTAGACAATTAATTTGAGAAAATACTATATAATTTATTTTAATATATTAGAAAGTATAGAAAATTGTTACTTCTTGATATGGTGGCGAACGAAAATAACTACTAATAAAAGAAGAAGAAAGTTAGAATTGACAACAGTGTATGTCAGCCATTACTTCGATCTCACTTAACCCTACTTAAGATTTATTTGATTCTTAATTGTCATATGCAACTCACTCTAGGACCCAATTTTGTTGAGTACGCAAAATTTTCTTGATTTTCCTTTCATTAGTGGAAAATCAAAAAACAGAAGGACTGAATGCAAGAAAGATTAAATATTTGGAAAATTAATAACGATGAATGTCAACTGTCAGCTTCACATCTGACAATTTGCCAGTTCAATTGTTGATTTCGTCAACAACAGAAAACAAAATTTAGAAATTGACAGTGAACAAACTGCAGCGATATTTGGTTGGTCTCGTGGGGAGAATGTGCCTGGGGATTTAATTCTGACGTTTCTTTTATTTTCATAACACTCGTAATCGTTTCTTCGCACAAAAGGTGTAAACATCCTTGGCCGCGTCCAACCTACGCTAATTCGGTGCCAGATTACGTGCAAACCCATGAATGTCTAGCCCGACAAACTTCAATGATTCTTCAGTGAAAAGGATAAAAAAATTTCGTGTTGTTGATCAAAATCATAAGATTATCTATATGTGATTAAGACTGAAAATCAGTGCTAGGAGAATGAAGTGGATTGCTCATATTGAGGGGTGTCCCAAAAGAGTGAACCATGCAGCGGTAGCTGTGAATCACAAAATCTATTCTTTTGGTGGTAAGTGTAGGCAATAAGAATTAATGACTCAAATTTAATCTATTAAAATGTCCCCTTTTCATTAATTTTCACCTACTTCATTGATAATTATCCATGTACATATGTATGTCTTAGATCTGATCTATTTAGACCAGTTCAGAAGTTGTTCTGGTCAGTTTCAAAATCCTCAGAATAAATCAGGGTCAGTTTAATTTAATATGAACTTAAATAAAGTTACAGTGCTTCTCAGGTGGGACTATTTCTGAAATAAATCAAAGCTTTAAGGGCTTACACAAAGTTGGTTCTGTTGGCTTAAGTTTAGTTCACCTAAAGCTGACCTTGCTTTAAATTTTTGTTTCCATAATAAATTTACTATCACAATAACAGCAGTGTAACACAGTATCTTGGAGACAAATTTGTTACCTTCTTGAAAACCAATGAAAAATTGTTATAATAATGCAAATTCACCCTGTTAATAAAAGTGAAAAGCTAAACATAAAAACAAAAATTATTATCTGGGGTAGTGTTTATCTAGGAGGTATTTGTTAGTGTTCAGTCTCTTTACGTATTTAAGATTGACCTATTGTTCGATCAAAGGTAATTAAGTGTTACCTATGCTCACTGAACAAGAGGCCACAGCTCTGTTTTTGTTAAGTAAAATGCAGGAACTTTTTTTTTCTTTATTCACAAACAAAATAAATCCAAAATTGCCAATTGGTCTTTATCTTTATTAGAAGGGTACAATACATAGAATTGCAGAAGCATAGGGCAGCAGTTTCTTGGTTTACATGGGAAGTATTTATCAGATTATATTGCCAGTATTTTTATGGATTGACCTTTTTGTAAGTTTAGTTGAACCTGATTTAATCTACGATTTAGTTCAATAACCTAAAGTAACTGACTTGTCTTATATCCTTGTTTATTAGTTTAAACAAAGAGAATCATCTAACTTTGTGTCTAAAATTACCTTTTAAAATTTTAATGATAGATATGCATTTTCCTCCCTTTGCAAATTATTTCCTATAAAATTTCCCATTGATCTTCTCTATAAAACTTTGGAATAATATGAATCATATACAAATTATGAACTGCTTATCAATCCAAAGGATATGAATTGGTTTCAGGTTTCTCGACTGGTGAAGATTGCAGAGGTTATTCTTCCATGGACGTACATGTTTTAAATACTCATACAAACAGGTGGTTTAAACATCCTGTCAGTGACCTGCCCTATTTTGAAAATGACGATATATTGCCTTACAGGAGGTACCTACTTAGCATTTAATTAGTAACACTTTGTAAATATTTTGTATACTTTAAAATCATTAATGCAGTCAAAGTTATTAAGACAATTTCTTGATGAACATGAAAATCATACACCTAATGAAATTATTAACATATACAGTGTGTCCAAAGTAAGGGTGGCATGTTATATAAATTATATATTTGTATTGGCATTTTTTTTAACAAAAAAATTTTGGAATCACACTGTGGTTTTTTCATTATTGTGGAATGCTGTCTTGTTTAATATTTCTCAGGCTGGCTTCATTTTGAGTTAATGCGTATTAGAGGTTGCATTAAGAATTTTTTAATTAAAATTGAGAAGAATGAAAAATATAATTTCCATAAAGAAATTCAGACTTTGCGTTGTTTTTCAAGACTAGAATAAGTATAGTCAAATGGTAAAATATTCGACTGTAAATACCAATAAATCAAAGTAGTAAATGAACACCTTCATTTTTATATGAAGGTAATTTCCATGGAAACTAGAAGGGGAAGCAACATTATTAATGCTATCTTAAATCACCAATATTACACTTCTATCCGTTGTTAGGTATGGCCATACAGCGGTGGTGTACAAAAACAACATATACATATGGGGCGGCAGAAATGACCGAGAAGCATGTTCTGTCATCTTTAAATTTGACACTTTCTGGCACTGTTGGATGGCCCCTCCTATCACCGGATCTGTGCCTAGGCCAAGGGACGGACATTCAGCTTGCATTTGGAAAAACTATATGTTCATTTTCGGAGGATACGAAGAAGAGACGGATTCTTTTGCTAAGCAAGTTTTCTACTTGGATTTAGATAAATTGCATTGGAGTTATGCCATATGTGATGGTTTGTTTAAGTCTCTTCTATTGAATATTTAGTGGAGAAGAGTGTTTTACAGGTTGTGAACTGAATGAAGAGCCAACTCAAAGAGACTTTCATACAACGGTGTGTATTAACGATAGAATATACTTATTTGGAGGTAGAGGAACGACGTTTTTGAACAATCAATATGTAGAGAATTATTGTAATGAGGTTTGGTATCTGGATATGAAGAGCTTCGATTGGCACCACTGTAGGGCCACAGGGGATATTCCTGTGGGGAGGCGCAGCAATTCTGCTTGTAAGCATTTTATTATCGTTATTAATATGCAAAAATATCTATATTGTGATTTCTTAATATATAAAAATGGTATGCTTTTCTAAGCTTGTAAATATTGGACTGGGCATTTTCGTTCAAGAGAGACGTACAACTTGGAAATTGACAATATTTGAAATAGTTACAACCAAACATTTCCCCTCATAACACGTTGTAGATTGGCCCTATGTGAATGCAATAATTCGCCACAATAACTTGATCATTTTGACATTTCTATAACTTTCCCTCTAATTGTTGTTAATGTGCTTTTTCCGCCATTCTTCTTCATCTTTAATTCATTACTTTTGTTAAGTAATAGCTCTATCGGAAGGCATTAAAATATGTCTTGCTTCGAACAAAGTAAACTACTTTCTATAGTTCATGTGATACGGTGAATGAAAGAATTTTAAATGTCTAACAAATTATATAACTTAACATCCGTTTGCACCCAGGAAGGTATTAATTATAATAGACTTCATCACTGGGTTAAGTTATATAATAACATGCAGCAACCACATCGGTGAAAGTGGCTTTGGATATAGGTGAAAGTGGCTGCATGTATTGTATCTTCCTTAACTGAACGCTTATGTAATTGTTTTTTCGTTGAGTAATTCTTGAATGATTACTCTTAGATCAGATCTGATATTTGGCACGTGGCCTTTGTTGTTTTATTAAACAGAAACTTTGCAATTCCTGTTCAATATCCTATTTTCCGTTGTCATGCATTACTGTTTTATAACCTCAGGATTACTCTGAAATTTAAAGTTTTGGTTGCATTGTTAAAATGATTATCATCGTGTTAGGCGACGTTCAAGGGCAATATAAGATTTTTAAAATTTTTGATTACTTAAGTTGTGTCATACGCCCACAGCGAGGGCTCCCTGACACTTATTGACCTTTTAAGTTCTTTTCCGCCGTCAATTATACATTATTCTCACACATAATTATAATACATTTTTAACGGTACTTTGAAGTGTAAAAATAATTGCCCTGGCCTTGTCGCAGATATTTATTTATGGTGGCTATTTATTGTTCTTTTATTCGTCGCGGGAAAAAAAGTCGGAATATACATATCTGGGAATTAATTCTGAAAATTCGATGCGATTTACGTCAATTAAGGTTGCCAAACTTTTAAACTTCCATTTAGGTAGTCTCAAAAACGGTAATATAAATCGGTAAGTTTAATTAATTAATTAATCTTATTTTTTCTCGTTCAGTTTTCTTTTTTTACGCAACAAAAAGATATGCAAAAAACTAAGTAAAATTTTCAACAGTATGGAGAAAACAAACAGAAAGCAGATTTACGCCTTTCCTAAAGCTCAAGTCCCACGAACCCTCTAGTAACGTTGTTGCTCAAGAGGCAATGACGTATTTACGAAATTTCATCTAAGTTTGACGTCCACCTGAAAACAAAAGCATTGTGCGGCGTTGTCATTTTCTGTTACTCAAGAAAGCCTGAGATATTTATTTATGTAACAAGTAACAGGTGCCCGGTAACCGCAGCCCTATTAAGTCATTTACTATTTACCGTCAAACATCTTACAAATAGCTAATGAATTGACCCCAGATATACCTCTGATAGTTCAACCCGTATTTAAGATTTTTTTAATAATCACTTTTTAGTTAATGCAAAGTTTTGTAAGACGAATCGGCGTATAGCGAAACAAGTTAAAATAATTCGAATAAAATCCCATTCGAATGCATTACAAACGTTTTATGCCCGGTTTCATGCTAAATTTCAAATAAGTAAACTTTGACTCAAAATGAAAATATCTCTGAAATACCTTGTTCATCTGTAAAAAGATTTCATATATATCTGTGAGTTAATATTCACTCATTCTAAACTTCTCAATAAACACCTATGTAAAGACATCTGCTTTATTGTATTAGGACTATAATGGATTAATTTACACCTGTAAAACAGTATCATAGACTCATTTGGAAGCTAATCGACACAAATTTATTTTTAGCACAGCAAATCCCAGATCTTGTCAATCTATACAGATTACACAATGCAGTCCCGAACTGATGAGTTTTTGCTGCACAATGCAACACATTTAAGTTGCACAATGCTGCATTTCTTTTCATAAACTGATTGTAGGATAAAGGAACTTTCTTTTCAATGTGATTTTATGTTGCAGTCGTTCATAATGGAAAAATGTATGTGTTTGGGGGCTATAACGCAGTGGAAGAAAAGCACTACAACGATCTACATATGTTTGACCCCGAAACGAATGTGTGGAAGTTGATAAAGCCTCAAGGCAAATCTCCTTGTGAACGACGGCGACAGGCCTGCTCTAAAGTAGGGGATAAAGTTTACTTTTTCGGGGGAACAAGGTAAATACTTCAATAGTGCTCATTATTATGAATTTATCTGGCCTACTTGTTCACCTTAGCCTTGCGGTATAATACTCGGTCTACGAGAGGTCGTTTCTCGGTATTTTAAGCCTACCACGGTATTTCTTTTTAACCAAAAATTTTCCATGGTCGGTTAGGTATTTGTAACTTGATTTACAATTCTTTTGATGTAAATCTTTTACTTGCACAACATTCTCGATGTTCTACATTACACCATGTCGTTGCCACTGCTTTTACTTTTAATTTATTTATATCGCACTGTACCACTTGTGAACTATGTACTTTAAGTAAAAAATTATGCTCTCTTCAATATATTTTAAATTTTAGTCCCATAATAATGAAAAGCGATGATGAACAAATAGAACCCGGTCACGACGGTTTAATAGACCACAGTGATATGCATATCCTGGATCTCAACCCTTCACTCAAAAGCTTGTGCCTAGTGGCTGTAAGGCGTTACAAATTGAATTGCCGAGAGCTTCCCAAAAGTTTACGGTACTTTATTCAAAAGCTCTATTATTCTTAGTAAAACCATTATTGCAACTTTCAGGGAAGAACTGTACCACTTACGGGCACCTAACAAAATAACTGTCAATCGGCCGTGCAACTCAGCGGGCTGATAGGTGATGCAATTTCTAGTGATTTTTCATAGTGATTTCCTTGTAAAAAATGTTTACTTAAGTAAAGTTTATTGAAGCTGTTCAAAGTTTCGCTGTGTACAGAGTGATTCAAATTCCTCAGGAGGCTCATCATAGGAATCTTGGAAGCCGTAAAAGATGCAATCGAGATATCAAAAAAAAAAAACTAAAAATTACAAAATTGTGTTATTTTTTCCTGACCTTATTTTTTACTATTACTCTCAAACATGCCACTTTCCCAATAAGTTTTTCTTTTCTATTGCTATTATCTTTTGACAAAAATAGCAAATAATATTTTGTAATATGACATAAAATTTCTTTAAAATGAATCAAATATGAATCGCCACGAGAAATGTCTAGAATTTGAGGTAGCTTGTATGAAACTTCTTATGGACTTTGCTTACGTGAGCGACATTTTATGACAATGTCGGCACTGCTGCCATCCAATAATATATATTGTTATAGTGATTATGATAATAGTCATAAATTAGCAGTCGTTTTTCGAGAACGCCTTCAAGTGTTCATACTAAACCTAAATGAATCAGGAAAAAAACTTGTGTATTGAGACGCATCGTGATTTAGTCATAACTAAAATAATTAAGTGCGACATAGCTGCAAAATTTTGGACAGAAGGCTTTTCAGAGAGAAATGTTTAAGCTTTTCAATGCAAGCTCTCCACGATCAGCCGGGAGGAGCTTAGCGCACGAAAGCCAAAATTTATCTTTTTCCAAATGAACAGGGAGATATCTGGTACCTTCAGTTGAAATGCGGTTAAGTATAAGCAAATGGCAAAAAAATTAAAATTTCAAGTCGTGAAAATACTGAATCTCGGGAATTCGGCAACGCCTTTTCGTTTTTTCTGGGTCATGAGGATATACAAAATGGGCTTCCAGTGGGATTGTATGCAGCTCGGAGAAAAAAACGTATTAAGCCATTTCGTATAGCTCTTATGACTCGTATAATTTTAATTTTTAAAATTTTCACAATTAAATAAATAACTAATTCCGGAATATTTACAGGCTTTTTCGTTGTTATTTAACATGCGTTCTATACATACAAAGCACATATTGCCTTCATATCTTCAGTCCTTCGGTGTTCTTGCCGGTGGTGCTTTCAAATGTTTACTTTTTACTGGTAAAAAATCATAATGGGGTTAACCTATTCTCCCGGCTTATTAAGTAACATCAGCGAAAAAATTAAACACACATTTCCTGAATAATTTCGAATTTTTCGATTCCAAACTCCGTAGTTCCAATGCTAAGCCTCGAATTTGAATCACCGTGTATTACGATAAGTTTTGGCTATTGCCAATTCGGTACTGGCAAAATATTTGTGTTCAAGTTTCGAATTTTTTAGCTGAAATAATAAACATATAATTGAAAATGTTGTTTTTTTTTCTTTAGCTCGTTGGTGAATTTTAAGTTGTAAGTAGTTACAGGTCAGTACAGATTAAGGTAAGTGCTTATTAACTTACGAGGGATGATTCCCACAGGCAAACCACCCCATTGAAACGCTATTCGGTCACTTCTGCCGACGATTTTGTTACATGCTACAGCGGAGTTCGTGTGGAAGGGGAGTGGGAAATAGAATCGATTTATACATTTATTCAGAAAGTTCATCCCTGAATCATCATGCAATCAAAAGTACATCAAATTTAAATCAGATGTGGACAACTGTAGATACCATTATAACAGATATACTTGAAAATACAACTTCAATATATTAAAACAAATCTTTATACGGCATTCTCACCAGCAATTCGTAAAACAACGGGTACACTTGTACAAGGTAAAACTGCCAGTTCTGTGACCACTGCAGTCACCAAGTCTGGAGGCGTAACATCATACAAAAGATTTAGAATATTCAATTTGGGGTTCTCTGTCTGACTCCTCAAAGGACTGGGCGTACTTGAGGTGTCAATTGATAAAAGACGCTCTGGGTCTCCTAAATATGAATCGGAGATAAATTTGAATGTTGCAATTACGTATTTACAGATACTAACCAATTTCATTGTATACAAATGAATCTGTTTGAACACGTTCGCTAAATTTATACGTTTCACAACATACTAATACGGGTTTATTGTATGCTTGAGCAACTAATGCTACTTGGGCAGTACCTATTCTGGACATAACACTACCATTCGCCAATAACGCATGAGCCCCAAGGAGAACTTTAGTGGAGTGTCTCATTACCCAACTAAGACCATTTATAAGCACATAGCTACATTTAATACCGGCACTAACCAGTCTTCTTAGCATTTCTCGACCCTCTAATAGTGGCCGACTGTCTACTATAATTACTGAAAATTTTTTTTTATAGGTGTTTGCCAATAGTAAAATTTGTCTAATTAGTGATGAACTGCAAAAAAAAAATGTTTGAATTGTTTTTAAACAAAAAGTGAGAAAAACCTTACCACCCATAAGTTAAAATAATGTCTCCATTCACAATTTTTGTATTCACTTTCAAGCAAATTGCATCCCAAGCCTTCATGATGTCATTATGAATGTAAGTGTCTACAGATTCAAGTAAAGCTGCCCTTTTGTGATTATCTGATAAGTTGGTGTCAATGCTCCTAAGCTGAAGCTTAAATGCTCTTAAGGCATTCGTCATGGACACTGCCATTGGTCTGCAATCCTAGGGATTTCTTACTTTTGATAACAACACCACCACTTTTTACAGAGAATTGTCTATTAAATAATCATCACAAAGAATTCTAAGAAATTACCCTTTTAATGAGAGTCTAAACCAGTTCTTTATAAGTAAATGTAAGTGCCATTGAAAATATTTTTCTGAATAGTACTGTGTTATTCTCTCATGGCAACTGAGGATTGTGATGTAACAAAGGATTTTTGTCTTGTACCAATCTGAGTGTACATATGTGGCTAGCAACTATCACTGTACTTAGCTTTAAAGGGTCTTTAACAAGGCAAATGCCTCCATAACACCATAATTTGTTAACAAAATTGGTGGTTCATATTGTTTTCTGAGCTGATAGCTTCAAAAATTTCATTTTTGTTTGCATATAGTAATTAATAATAACACTGAAGTAAATTCAATTGAGGATCTGTATACATATACCTTGAACTTTTTTGCTATCTTAAATTAAAAGAATGTCATCAACTCACCTGTAAATAGTTAGTGCAGGTTTGCAAAACTGTCTCAACATATCTACAAAACTCCTGCTTAGGAGGGATTTGAATTTCACTGATGAGCCCTTTGACTGCTCTCAATAAAGCTAAAGATCTGGCATTTGAGCCTAATATTACTTTCTCAGAATACTGTACACCTAATTTGACAAACACTGGAGGAATACCCTTAAAATTCACTGCCTTTAGCTGCAGCTCTGAACTGGGAGTTACATATAAATGCCTCACTAATTGAACTTGTTTTAAATTAGGTTTATTTACGTCATGTAGTTTTTTTAGGGTTTTTTTCTCAACCACCATTGAGGTTTTAACTATGGGTTTAGCTGGGGTCAGTTGGCAACTTTCTTGAGGTTGAGATTGTTTACTTAATGTCGGCTTAATACTGCTTTGAGCTTTAGCTTGTCGTTGGGCTTCTTGTTGCATACGCCTCTTCACTTTTAATTCAGCTTTACTCACAGTTCCATCAACATCTGGTTCTTTTGTCGTTAGTTTCTCTTCAGCAAACTTTTTTTCCCACTCAAGTTTTCGAAGTTGTTTTTCAGTCAATTTATTGCTTTGTTCCTTTGAAGAGGCCTTGTCTTGTTTATTAGTTAGGTTCTTTTTAGTTTTCTTTTCTTTGGAAAGAACAGAGCTGTTTGGTAGGATTGCATCAGCTTTTTCTGAAATGTGGACTTGAATATGTATTCCAAAGAAAACAATATATTTTACCTTCAGCTAAGTGGTTCATGATAAAGAGGAGCTATAATGTAAATTAAAAGGTTTTTGAATTTACTATTCTACTTTTACTTAAATAATAAAATAAAATAATTTAAAATGAAAAATCATCAATCACAAGAATTATCCGCATTCACCACCACAATTCTACTTAGATTGCTACTATTCAAGGGTTATAAAAATGGTTGAATTCCACTTAAAGCGCTACGGAAGGTTAATCAACTGCTGGTAAATACTGAACGCGAATTTGAAACTTCTTTTATTAATATGTCAAAATGACATTTCCCTAACCTCAAAACGTAACGAATTAAACTAAAGACAAAAGCTCAAAGTTTTTGACCAGTCATTGAAAATGGAAGCGATGGATGTAGCTGTGCCTGAAAAGGTAAGTTTTTCTTTTAGTTAATCAATAATTAACCGTTATCCATTAACTCATTCAATTGAAAAAACCTTTTCAAGGACGAGGGAAGCCCCTCGGATACCACAAAACAATCTCTCCAGGATCTGGACACTGAAGATCTTTATACCAAATACAAGAAACTGCAGCAAATGCTTGAATTTCTTGAAGTCCAGGAGGAGTACATTAAAGACGAGCAAAGGAATCTTAAAAAAGAGTATCTCCATGCTCAAGAAGAGGTCAAAAGGATCCAATCTGTTCCTTTGGTGATTGGCCAGTTTTTGGAGGCCGTTGATCAGAATACTGGTATTGTGGGGTCAACCACTGGCTCCAATTACTATGTACGGATTCTGTCAACTATTGATCGAGAGTTATTGAAACCTAGTGCCAGTGTGGCCTTGCACAAGCACAGCAATGCATTGGTTGATGTTCTTCCTCCAGAAGCTGATTCATCAATTAGTATGTTACAAGCTGATGAAAAGCCTGATGTTAGCTACAGTGATATTGGTAAGTGCCTTAAGTCAATATTATGTTGGATCTAAGAATTATGTACAGTTTTAAAAATTATTTTGGACATTTGACAAACAATTTAGAATTCTCCATGTCACCAAAGGTATCTTATTGGATCACCAAAAAAGAAATGGCTTTAGTAGTTCAGAATAGATTATCAAATTCATAAATAAAGTAATTCATGTTTGTATTTAAATTTCAGGTGGGATGGACATGCAAAAACAGGAAATACGAGAAGCTGTTGAGCTGCCTCTAACTCACTTTGAGTTGTACAAGCAAATTGGTATTGATCCCCCTAGAGGTGTCTTAATGTATGGCCCTCCTGGTTGTGGTAAAACTATGTTGGCTAAAGCTGTGGCTCATCATACTACTGGTAAATATATATATAGTGTTAACCTAAACACACAATATAAATATTGGGAAATGCTTGGGATAAAATAAGAAATTAAATTTGCATAAAAGGATTATTTCTTCTATAAAATTTCTTTTCGTTACTTTGACATAAAAATTACTCCCTTAAGTTTATGGCAGATGTAGAAAAATAGTTCTATTTATGTTATTTATATAATCATTTATTTACAGCTGCATTCATTAGAGTAGTTGGTTCAGAGTTTGTCCAAAAGTACTTAGGTGAAGGGCCCAGAATGGTGCGTGATGTATTCAGGCTTGCCAAAGAAAATTCTCCTGCCATTATTTTCATTGATGAAATTGATGCAATTGCTACCAAGCGTTTTGATGCTCAAACTGGAGCTGATCGTGAAGTGCAGAGAATTTTACTGGAGCTGCTCAATCAAATGGATGGTTTTGATCAGACTACCAATGTTAAGGTCATAATGGCAACAAACAGAGCTGATACGCTGGATCCCGCCTTATTGCGTCCCGGTCGTTTGGACAGAAAAATCGAATTCCCCTTACCCGATAGGAGGCAGAAAAGATTAATCTTCAGTACCATCACTTCAAAAATGAATTTGTCTGAGGAGGTAAGTTTGAAAATGACTTTCACAAGTTCATATATGGAGTTTTTTTGTTCAACAGGTTGATCTTGAAGATTACGTAGCAAGGCCGGATAAGATTTCTGGAGCAGACATTAATGCTATTTGCCAGGAAGCGGGTATGCACGCGGTCAGAGAAAATCGCTATATCGTGTTACCAAAAGATTTTGAGAAGGGCTATAAGAACAACATTAAGAAGGACGAAAGTGAACACGAGTTTTACAAGTAATTGTCATTGTTTGAAGTGCTCTTTAAGTATTTAAATATATTATTAATGCTTTTTTAACTATTACGAATTCTTTATAATGTATGGATTTCATAAGGGAATTACCATCATTAAATCATAAAAAATATATATATATTTGTAATGTTATATAATATTCGTCGAGATACATCCACAAAAAAGAAATAAAACTTTATAAGTGTTCGCCCTAAGGGAAAGACGAGAAAAAATAGAACGTTAACTAATTAATGAAAGTGTAATTATGTACAATGTAAAAGCATGTACAATTCTATCAACCTAACGCGCTACATTTCCAAGCGGATTTGATAAAAAGTGAAATGAGAAAATGTCGGGGCAACTACTACAAATTGAGACGTTTGCACTACTTGACATTCGGGTGCTTTAATCAATGTATTGCCTGTGTTTACAGGCTGTACATTGACACAATAAATAAAATACACATATCCCGCAAACTATGCATGGAGACCTGAAGAGTCCACACAATCGCTGTTTCTTATTTATCTCTAATATTCAAATCCTAAATGTTTTTTTCCTGTAACCAAAAAATGCCCACCACACAAGTTTTCTTAATGCAATTATTTCACAGGGAATCCGTCAGGGTCTGGCGCCACGTTGCGTGAAACGGTATTTTTAAAATCTTCACTCGGGTCTTAGGCAAACTGTTCAAAAGCAGCTTTTGTAGGTTGGGAAGAGGCAAGATTTCCACTTGTGCGGGAATGTTGGCCGCTTGAATTTGATTACCGTTGGACAAATCTGGGACCGGTTTCAAAACAGGAATACAATCTCCGTTTCCACTCGTTCTCTTCGTTTTATTGGTCGTATCTTCACATTGATCGATGAATAGCTCCGTGACTCTTAGAAGTTCAAGAGTTACGCCCCAGACAAAATTACTGAGACTTCCTAATAAGGAAGGGTAGTATATAAACGACTTGTAAAGCTGCATATTGTAGGAAAAAATTATTTGTATGATGCATGTAATTAAAAGCAACTAATTAAAAATGCTAACACCAGAACGGTTATAGTTTTAAAATTTTACCTTCTAATCTTAACACTCCAGCTAAAACCATATTATTGGTGGTGGCACTCTGAGATATATAAGTGGGAATAATCATCAGCTTCTTGATGTTTTTACAAGCACCCAGAGCCCTATCGAAACCCATCTTAACATCGAAATTAACCAGCTCCAATTGTTCTAAACAGTTCATATTTTTCACAGACTCCAATATTTCAAACGTGTGACAAGTCCCCTGACCCTAATCAGAGCATTCAAACAAAAAATTATATACAAATATCAGTATTTGTTTACCTTTTCCAACCGCAATTTCTCGAGTTTGTCAAGCTTCTGCAAAATATCTTCTCCGAAGTTCTTGGGAAAATCATAGCACTCACCCAAATCCAGAGACACCAAATTGGTAAGTTCGCCAATTACGTTAAGATTCAACGTGTGTAAATCTATTACCGATGTCAGAGAAAGGATTTTCAATGTTTTCAATTCCTTCAGCGAATCTATTGAACTGATTTTGAGCCCTGATGTTGATTTTAGTCTCAGCTCGCTTATGCAAGATAGTGATTTGAAGGAATCTAGATTCAACGAGTCGCATTTTATCGTTACGGCGTTGATTACTTCCAAATTAGAGTTGGAGATGGCTAATTGTTCAACAACAGAGGCAGGACATCTATTTAGATAAAAAAAATATATAATATACTTGGTCATTTGTGACATCTAACAGATGCATGTAGAGAATCTCAAAAGTTTTCTTCTAGCACCGCAAACGTGAGAAGAAATTTCATATGGAAAATCAATTCGTTCAAGGTTCTCTATAGGCATATGTGAAGTGTATATTGTGTTGTCACTGTACATATCGCAAAGCTTAATGTTAACTATATTCAAAAACAATTTAACTAGTAGACTTTACAATTATTCGATGACAAACTTTCAATTCTTCTTTCATTTCATTATGTGATATTACAGATATTTTAACGGCTCTAGTCTGGTGGCTTTTAATTCATACAATCCGTAAACTTTGGGCTTGCCAGTTAAGAACTCTTTTGTCTATACATTACCTGCAAAACTCAATTTTCTGCAAACTTTCCACCTTTGCGATTGCTTTCGAGAAATCGGGCCATATATCATCCCCGTTACTGGGCAACAACATTTTCCTCAAATCTAAGTGAACTGTGCCTTGTTTCTTCAAGGCATTGGCCAATCCCTCGAAACTGTGCACCTGAGAATTCTTCATTCGCACTGTCTTCCATAATTTCGGGTCATTTGCCGTATTTCTCCACATGTGACATACACAGCCGGCCCTCAAAAGATCCTGCACCTTCAAATATTGAAAAGCGTGCAATAACGAACCGAACATTAAGGCGGAATCTCTCAATAAACACGCTTTCACGTCGACTTTTTCCTCGATACTCGCATGGCGACTCTCATGGGCCGTCAGATTCTTCAATTTTAAGTTTCGTTTCACTTCTTTAGGCTGGGCCTCAATTGGGGGATTAGACTGCTGGGCAGCCCTGCAAATGTTTAATTGTAGTATTGAAAAATGTCAAGGTTTATTGAGGGTGGCTACTACTAGATGATGGAGACAATATAATTATGTCACCACTTTCAGGCTTGTCTGTGTGATAAAACTTTGGCATACATAACTATGAGGGATTAAGTGATGGATGATGGTAGGTTATGACGCTTATTAAAAAAAAAAACTAAAAGCACAATAAATGGAGTTTAGTGCGGGATACGTTAATGTATGCCAAAATTTCGTAAAGCCCGTTTAAAACTTTCTAGTAGGAACCTGATAATCAAAACAACTTAAAATTTTTTGAATAAACCTGTAAAAAGAATAAATAAACTAAATTATACAGTATTGGACTAGATTACGCAGATTGGGGGTTAGGACGGGAGGATTTTCGAAAGCGAAAAAAAGCCTGAAAACGGAAACAAAATTATAGTGTATCATCGGATTCTTTATTGGACCTTCGCAGCAAATCAGAAACTCACTCGTTTCTATTTTCACCTTCATTAACGCCGTCACAATCCATGGGGTCTTCGCCCATTTTTTTATCATTTTCATCTGCTATCTTAGCTGGCCCTAAACTAGCTGAAATATGAGGGAGTTCCGTTGGCTGAAGAACATTGGGCGTTACCGAATTCTCGGATCGTAAAAAGGACCTCCCGGAGGATACTGACATGACATTATGCTTCGGAATAACCAAGAATTTCCTCCCTGCAATGTATTCGATGTTCTGCGGCTTTGGTGCCTCGGCCGGTTCCTCACTATTAACAATTTTTGAATTGTGCGGTAACCAGGAAGTCACGGAACCCACTAGAGATTTGCAGCCTTCTGATGATTGTTGAATTGGTGGCCCTTCGACCGTTTTGTTCACTTTTACAAGCGGAGGGGGAGCGGGAATCGATTGCAAATTTGGCGGTGGGTCGGAGGAGTCAGTTCTTGGAATACGTTGAAGTTTCGGCAAAGTGGTGTTTGCAGAAGCTGTCACGGTCTTTAAAGTGTTTATTGGTGTGAGAGGTGGGGGCGAAACTAGAGGGGTAGTCGAGGTTGTTGCTGGCTCTTCTTCACGGCAGTCCTAATTAATGAGAATTAATCACATCATCTTTAAATTTTTTGATCAAATAAAATTAAAGCAAAATTAAAATTTTAAGAAAATATAAAAGCTTACAAAAGTGTGGCAAACTTAACCTATATTTTTAAATCGAACACCTTCAATATTTCCTATCAATCAACATATCTTGCAATCTTCACGCTATTATAAGCAAGTTTTAAGACTCGTTAATCTTCAACAATTTGTGTAAATTATTGGAGACTAAAATCTTAATATTCTACTTCTACTCGCATGATATAGAAAAAAAAACATCACTCCCTACATTAAGTATTTGATCTATCTGAAATTTTAAAACTAATATTGAACAATTCCACTTATGCCAAACATCTTGAATACATTGAAGAGAAGATTTATACTTTTCTGGAAATAGCAGGCACATTTTTACATCTGCAGAAAGTGATTTTAAAATAATTCTACCCCAAAATAGGTAAATTGTTTATCCATTTATTCTGTATGCTGACTTTAACTTACATTTTAAACAAGGAAACAAAATTTCATTTTTTGCTTCATTTTTTCAATCAACTGCTTTATTTTGCAACTATTTATGATCAATTTATTTTTCTGCCTATTTCTACTAATTAAATAAAACCAGCGGGAATTACTCAAATATCTTCTTTCTTATTTTCGGATATATTTAATACCAAGTAGAAACTACAAATTTTCTTTGTCAGTGCCAAAGTTTTAGCAGTTTACTTGGCAAAGTTTCCAGGACTTTGATCTGCGGTCACTTATACAGGGTAGTTTAATTTTCTGCACCATATTGTAAACTAATTTCCATAGAAGCATTGAAATAGAGCTTTAGTATTAGTTGAATTCTTGATTTCTATGGAAACTAGCTAGTAATTCAAGTTAACATTCAAGTTGAAACTTGACATTATTAAAATCAACTTACCTTACAGATGTAGGAAAGACCCATACCAGGGCTCACTCCGACACACTGGTGGTGGTACAAGCACAAACACATTCTACACTGCAGAGTCGGAATAATTCCTTGAACCCCTTCGCAGTTCATCGAACATGGTTTGCTAGAAGTGTTCAATTACATCATGATTCTAACGGAATTTGTAGAATTAAGGACACTGAGATTTCGCTTATTTTTTAATTGTAATATTGGAGAAAAGGGGGGATTTAAGGGTGCAACAGGTTGGCTCGGATTAGGTAGTACTGCGTAATCTGCATATCCAATACAACTGCTGTTTATACGACTTTTTAATGATAATGTTAGACGAAAGAAAATAATGACACTTACTTGGTTTTTCTTGGACTGGACCTTGAAGGTTGTGAAGGGGAAGGTTTGGCATCACTTATTTCTTCTGCTTTTTTGGATAATCTCATTTTCTTGCCTGAAATGTTCTTTTTTCTCTCCATCTGCAAATTAATAGAAAAGCACAATTAATATTACTGCGATACAAAAATTAATTTTAAATGTAGCTGACAAACGTCAGATTACCTACAGGTACAAACAAAACCAGCAAATAACGCACCTTTGAATCAACACTTGCAGGACTCTCCTTTGCTTCCTCTTTTTTCTTCTTAACTACAGGAGAAGGTTCGGGAGTGTTCGCCGAAGCTCTTTTCTTGCCCTTGCCAAGAGTAATCAACTTGGGTGTATCTACAGATTTCCCAGTTTCTGCAGCTGCCATATTTTTAAGGCTTTCCACCTGAATCAACTTGTTAGACACCTCCAAATTTCTTAAATGAAATACAGACCTTCTTATTTTTTTTTATTTCAGCTTGTTTTGGGATTGGGCTGTCCCTACCCACACTTTGACTCTGAGGAATCTTAGCTTCCCTCTCAATTTCCTTCTCTGGGTCATTGACACCCAAGAGATCTTTGGTATATGAAAAATTATCAAGCGAGAGATTTTTGTTGTCAAGATGATCCGCCAACTCCCGAAAAGAACGTACTTTTTGTCCAGTTGGAGTGTAATAATAAATATCACCCATTTTCTTAGTGGAAGTACTAGTGGAGCGCCATACTAGCTCACGCTTCCAACCATATTTAAAAGGTTTTAGATATTTTGGGTCCTATTAGAAATATTGTAAAAAATTCTGAAATCAACTGAAATCAAGGAGGTATATTACCTGTAAATCATCACGAGAAGTATTAGGCCCCCGACCCCTCTTTACAAAGGGTGCACTACTACTTGGTGTAACAACTACGGGAACCACGATTTCGTCTACCTTACCGGCATTTTCTGGAACTAGTTTTGGGAGCACTCCACTTTTTCTGTTAGGAGATAATATGATATCACTGTATCTTTTATTGGGCACCCGCGCCCTTTTACCTTTACCCATTTCATCTGTGGATGAAACAGATTTTAAAATGGATTCCTCTGAAAAAGAGAAAGACTCTATCTAGGTAAGAATAAAAAATAAAATGTGAATGGAAAATATTATTAATTTTGAAAAATTTCGATAATGTGTATTTGGGGAATTATATTCCTGCTTTATTCTTATGATATGTAGTGCACACACTTATGTGATCGGTGCACAAATACAAAGTCATAATAAGCCATTACATATAAGACCCCTATACTGCAGTTTATGGTTGTTAGCTTTTTAGGGTGAAATAGATTTTTCGCATCACAAGATATTTTTATATATACTTAATTTCTAAGTGAATCAAATTGAAATTAGTAGCGCACCAACTAGAAGAGATTACTTAGTGAGCATAGTATTAATCCACACTATTTGCTACCTACACAATTATGCCTTTAGTTTTGTTTGCAATTCCAATTTATTTTAGAAGTAGCAAAGTAGTGTGTGAACACAAATTCGGAAAGCTCCAAAAACGACATAAAGTAAATACACTAATAACTAATTTTACCATTATTTTTCTCAAAATATGCAAAGAATGATGTGTATAATTATGCCCCGATTGTATCAAATGTCAAAAAATATATCTTTGAAAATTATTCCATGAGTCTTCTAAGGGTACATAAGACATGTAAAAAATATCTATTCAGTTTCTAGAATCAACGATTTATGTCTTAACCAAGTAATATAAAATTATTTTCTGTGAGATACAGAGTGTTAGGAAAAGTTTGTAAAAAACTTAAGGTGAATGTAGAGACAAAAAAAGTTTCCGTATACACTGGCCTTATGAAGAACTGTTATTGAAATATGATCCTCCAAAAGGGTTCTCTTATTTAAATAGTTTTTAAAATAACTTTTTTTCTAATTAAGATAATGAAATGAAATTAATGACCTACTTCAAAGCAATCTGGGTTCATAAAATGGGGGCCTGACTTAAAAAAAAAAATGTATATTTTTCCATCTATGCTCTAGCATAAAGAGCAACTGGCAAACCAAATTTGTGCCAAAAATTCAAAAAAACTAGGACCATGATCAAAAGTTTAATTAAAAAGGAAATTATTAATACTCTGTATCTTGACAATGATGTTTTCCATATATTCTAAATAAGTATTTAATTACGCAGCTTTATCCTATTTTAACTGACCTCATAACTCTTCAAATAATCAAGATAATAATCATTCCTCAGATTAACAAAGGGGCACTTTGTATGTAAGTAATGCAATACTTAATATGTAAATACTAATAGTCTGCTGACGAGAAAGTGTTATTTTATAAACATACATATTTACCTTAGTACACAAATAATTACTTGGTTACTCTTACCTCCTAAATCATCTCCTACTTGAACATTATTCTTAACAACACCAACATTTTCCTTCTGTTCAGTAGTTTCAATTGTGGCCAGATCTGTACTCTCATTTTCCGAAGTGTTAATACCTTCGACACGAGCATCGGCCTTCCTTTTAGTGCCTCGTGTGCTGCGAAGAAATTTATCTCCAGCATTCACCACTGTAGGCTTTTTGTTTAAAATAGGCTCTGTGGCTTTATTATAAGAAGTTTTTTCAGTTTCAGAAACACTTGCTATTTGCTCTTGCTCCTCTGTACTATTGTGATCCTCATTATTTTCTAACACTTCAGGCTGAGAAACGTTACCATTTCGCATCACATTACTGTTCGCTGAAGACTCTGTAGCCGTGGCGTCAGTTACTGCATCTATGTCCTTTTCAATTTTTGCATCTTTGGAAACGATTTCAGAGTCTTCGTCTTTTGGGGGTTTCTCATTATCTTTGACTACGTTTTTCTTTTCCATGTTTTAATTAAAAATTAAGCTCAGGTTACTAATAAATCGACAACGTGAGAAATCACATTTCCCGGATTTTTCACTTTTGGGTCTGTTGTAGCATGCACTACCATTCACCTAAGCGCGTCACTTCCCATGATACCTCTTGGCTTACGATTTAATATACAGGAAAAGTAATGATACTTCAATTAGTGTTCTTGGGCACTATAATTTTGGAGATATTTATTTTGCTTAAATATTCGTATTATTTTGAAAATTAGGCAAAATATTCTTGAAAGTGAAAAATACAGCCATCAAAAAAGATGCTTGACATTAGTCGTTTGTCTATGTAGTGACAGATTCCGCCACTAGGAGTCATCGGAAACAAAAAAAATGGTGGCACATATGATAGCGCATGCACATCAAAAATGTTGGCGGCAGTTTTAAACCCAAAATCTGAGTCAAGATTATTTTCCTTCTAAAAATAGTAATAAATATTAACAGCTCATTTTCATACTATGGATCTAATCATAATTATCATGTGACTCAGATTTCCCGTTTTTTTCCCTGTTGAAATAATGAATGATGACGTTGACCAATAAAGTTTGCTCGTCGTTTGAATATGATCTTAAGCTGTTAAATGGTGCCTTCTCTGCTGAATATTATATAAGTAAACAAAAATCCATATTAATATTGGAAACGATTATAGACTTTTTTCCTTCAAGCGAACAGTTTTTGTGTTACTATTCTCCAGCAAGCCGAGACCATAAGTACATCTTTTTAAAAGTTTTATTGCTATAATTTAGAGTTACGTTTTGACTCAACCTAAAACCAACCTATTTCCAACAAAAACGATGATGTCGAAGGAATATTTTGGTTTTAATTTTTCAGAACCAGCTCAAGCAATTCAAATGTTATGTTTTGCTAAGAGTTTTATCATGGATTTATTGTTACTTCACGTACTGCACTCATCAATTCTCACTTGCCCCGCTCTATTCTAGAGCGGTTATTGGAAAATACTATTGGGGCTATAGCAGCTTTACCGCTAATATGTCATTGTAACGCACAGTCCATTATTAAAGTTTGTCCAACAAACTGTAATTTAGAAATTTTTGTTATTTCCTTTTGGACCCAAGATTCAAATTTTTTTTTAACTTAAATTATATATGGGCTTTCAGACACCGGATGTATGTACACTTAGTTAACCTCGTTTGTAGTTCTGTCTATGATATCCCATCATTAAACAACATCTCTGCATCATCCGTATGATACAATTACCTCAGCAGTAGGCAGTTCCAACAAAAAATTTTATATTTTTAATTTCTGTCAATGTTATTTCTTTTTTAATTAATTTCGAGTGCTCTGTTCATGTTTCAACCTCATACCAACTGGTAGAGGATGATGGCGAACACTGATTTGGAATGATCGCTAATAGCAACAGATCAGAAATGTTCTCAACTCTAATAATAAATAATATTCTGATCCTTCACTGATGTCGGTTGCGACCTTCAATGTGTTTTTCTAATGAATCCGATTGTGCTAAAACGAAACACAAATATTATACAAAAACAATAGAGATTATTTACAATACATCTTGGTACGTAAGCACAACAAGATGAGTGGATTAACAATAATTAATATACCTATAGTTATTATAAGTAATTACACCACATACCAAAAAGAAACGGAAAAAAAACATTCAATTGTCTATAATAAATTACCTACCACTAAAGAAAGGTAGATATTTATAAAAGGAAATGTCTTATAAAGAATATATTATAAAAAAGGTAATGATCACTGTCGCATCTTCTTCTTTAACATTGCTTTCCGCCTTTTCTCTTCTTCTTCTTTTTTCATATCCTCCAGGTCTTCCATAATACCTGAAAACAAAAAAAAAATTGTATAAAAATTAGGACGCTGCTTGGAAACTGATTACCTATTTTGGTGCTTATCACCTCTTCTTTCATCTGTTGCGCGAAACTAGTTTCCATATTATCCACATCATCATATCTATCTCGATATCGGGATTTGTCATAGCCGAAGATCTCTTTGATGTATTTAGAGTAATCGCCTTCTTCTGGATCGTCGTCGATGAAATCGTCCATTTCAGAATCATATTCTTCATCGTCGTCGTCCAAAATACGACCTGAACCACATGATGTATTTAAATTTGATAAAATAATAGGCACAAAGGAAGTTTTTAAATTTTTTATGTTAAATACATTTTTAGTGTTTTTACCTCTATTAACTGGTAATGGTTTCCTTTTGACTTCTCGAACGTCCCGTGGGGGAAATTGTTTAAGTTGCAATTGTTTGGGTTTGTCCTGAAAAATATTATTTAGAAAAAATGTCTAAAAAAAGCGATCAGATTAACACGTAATATTTTACCTTGGTCATCAGATCTCTTGGTGGGAATTCTTTTGGCTTGTCACGGAATTGTAATTTACTGTTTTTCAATATTTCGCTTTTCCTTCCTGATAGTATCTGTTTTCGAGCTCCATTCTCGGATCGAACTGCGCCATTCATATCACTTTTGGCAATTTTTTGAATATCATCTTTTTTACTTGCGATATTATTTAAATTTTTATTGAAATTTGGTCGTGAATTAGAGTCTTTGATGCTGTTACTACTACTACGCTCACTAGTTTTGTCTTGCTTTTTTAAGGGTATCGCCCCAAAGTTTGGTTGCTTTAAGACACTCTTCTCAACATGGTTATTATTAATAACTTTTTCCGTGGAATTTGATTTGGTCAACTGTCGTTCTAGGATATTGGTTTCAGTCTTCCCAGGAGGTTGTAATCTCTCCTTATCCCGCTTTTCCCGTCTCTCCCGGAACTCCTTTTCACGCTCCAATTCCTTCTTCTGCTTCTTTGTGTACAATTTTTCTTCTTCCTGAGGTTTAACTTCAATTACTATGGGTTCGTGTTGTTTTTGAGCGGCGATTTTCAAAATTTCAGTGAAACTCATGGGTGGAGAAGCAGGTTTATGCTTCGGTTTTGATTTGACTGTATCCCCTTCTTTCCTGTTCCCTTGTTTCATATTAACCTCAGGCTCTCTATCTTCTATCTCTTCATCCACCTCTTGACCATCTTCAAGTTTGCTCTTTCTTTTTCGTTTGCGGGGTAACATAGCATCTTGCTTTTCTTTTTCCAAGGCGGCTTTTACTCTGTCTTTGGTATTATTCAAATTTGTGCTAACCTAGTGAAAGAGAAAATTAACTCTTCAGCAGTACTTCAATAATATGAAAAGTATGTTATAGTTGAACCGAATAGAAGATTTATTTTCTGTGAAAAATTATTTAAAATGGAAATTTTTGGCACAATACACTGAAGTACAACGAATTTTTCGATTCAAAATCAAATCTTTTTTTAACTTAATTTATTCATTTCTATGATTTATTTTTTGGCTATTTCTACTCACTAAGTGGAAAAACTTCACAGTAAATTTGTATGCAAGTTTATGTTTTGAAATTTTTACTTCATCATACTCATTATTATGTATAAAACACTAAAAATGTGGAAACAAAAGTATATAACTTGCCTTCTTCTTGAACATTTTGAATTTGGGTTCCTCAGGTAATTGACTGTATTTTTGCATCATTTTTTCATAGAGTGCAGAGGCCTCTTGTGAAACATAGCCATAATCATCCTCGTCGGGCTGATCAGGACCTGCCATAGTGACCGCAGTATGAGTTTTATCTATCGCGTCTTCAATCACTGATTGATTGGCTGATTTGGTTCGTTTTAGCATAACATTTACCCTACGTGTTGCCTTCTTATCCTAAAGTTTCCAGACTTAATTAATAAAAGAGTCTTGTCTTATACAGGTTTAAGTTAATAGGGTGATGTTCCTAATTTAAGAAGAAACATCTAAGGCCAAGTTTATCCAACTCCTTAATTCCTTATTATCTCTACTAATGAATAATCCTATGAAAACCACCTTATAAATTAATAAAAATTAAGGGCTTAACATTGTATAGTAATTTAAGGAGAAATGATCATGCATGAATTCTTCTATTATATATTTTAGTTTGGAGGGGCATATCTAAATGATCATTTGATACCATAGGTAATAGTCTATAGGAATTTCTTGCAAGTATTAAAAGTTTAATTGAAATACAATCTAAAATTTGTAACTTGTCTCTAAATTAACAAATACATTTTCTCATTTACCTGTGATCTAAGAGCAAGAAGTTCCTCCTTTTTCTTCTGTTCTTGAGCTTGTTTCTTTCGTTCTTCTTCCTCTTTCTTTGCAAGAAATTTTTTTATATTGTCTGAAAGATTTTTAGTCTCTTTCTTTACTTTTTTAGGTGGCTCATATTTGGTGCTATAATATCTGCCCTAAAAAGGATATAAGATATGATGAAACAAAATCACTGATCTTGATGAGGATTTTCTAAAATAAATGGTCAATTTAAAGTAGTTTTGGAGATAATAAACTTTGTAAATTGGAAAACTATGTTATAATTTGGATACCTAGCTTTGTTAATTAGTTTTAGATAGTAAAGAACTATTTCATAATAAATCTTTATCTACAAACTTATTTTGAGTAGTATTTAATATTTGAGTATAGTAACTAGTATATTACTATTTGGTATGTAGTATTACTGCTGCCTATTGTTAGTTAATGTGTCTGGTAATCAATAGGTTCAATTTATTCACTGAAAATTAGTAGAGATCAACTTTTATCTACTCTAGATCATAAGTTCCAAAAAATTCACTTATACTTATAATTAAGGCAAACAATTACATGCATTGTAGATTTGCTAGGAAAAATCTAAATTTGTATGTGTATAAGATAGAACGGGCTTTAAGCTTGTTTTTACAAGACCCATCATTTACTTAGTAAGACACAATAAATTTGGTTTTGTGCCTCTGAACCTGATTGCTCTAAATAATTCTCTGCAGGTCAGTTTGATAAAACTGAAAAAATAACTGCAACGATATAATGAGTATCTTTACAACCACCTGCAACATCACTCTTCACATCCCCAAAGGGGGCCAGGTAGAAATAGTTTTGAAAATCACTTACCCCCACATTTTGTTCATTTTTCTTGGCCTTGTGCAGTAACTGGCAAAAATCCATTATTGCTGCCTGCCCTTTTAGACTTAATAAGCTGGTTTTTCATTAAAGCTATAGTCAAAATGTCTAACTCTTGCCTAATCTAAAAACAGACTATCTAAATAGACATCAAAAGTTAACACATCTGTATATAAAAACGAGGACGAAGATAGATTGGGACTAAAATATAAAATTCTTGTTTTGACATGTGATATTTGTAACTGCGCATGCGCATTTCTGGGGTAAGTTCAGTATTCTTCTCCATGGTGTTGGTAATTATATCCCAGAGTAGTTGCACTATGTTATGTAGTGTTCTCTCTTTCAATGCTTAGGATTCGGCCAAATGAATTTTACGCCTGCTTTACGAGCCTCTATTGGTATCTCAGTACCTTAAGAAATTATACATTACAGCAAATTTGCGCAATTGAATGTTTAATACCAAGAATACGTTTGAAATTGACGGTTTGGCCAATATTTTCGACAACACTGGAGGGTAAATCCGCATAAAAGGATTTGATAAATATAGCTTAAACGCTTTCTCAAAAAAATCTTTACCAATGTTGTCGTGTTTCTTCTATTGCATCAAGTTTCTAGAAGATGACTGCAATTAGCTTTTGTTGTCATATTTCATGCAGAACAAACAATTGATAATCATTTTTCGCCAAAGCTACCATATTGAAACATATACAGGGTGTCCAAGCGAACATTGAATATAGGAGATTAACATGGGAAATTGGTTTTTATTTTTTTGCGCCTGTACGGATTATCCAATTGAAAAATTTTTATATGGAGGTCATAGTATGCAAGACCGGCTATCTTTCAGTATTTTTTTCAGTCTTCTAGTTACAGCCGTTTTGGCTCAAAACGCCTCCAAAATTCAAAAATTTGAATGTCCCGCGTAACCGTTCGGCGCCATGATTGGTCAGAATTAATGTCAAAACACAATGTCGCCAACAACGTAAGCGTAAACACCCCATTTCAAATTAATTTTCCCTTTTTGCTGATTTCTAACTTATTTAAGAATTAATTCAGGGAAAAATCAATGGAAAACCTGAGGATAATTATTATGTGGTCTGCTTTGATGTCCCTACGGTAAATACGCAAGTTTTGTTTTGAATTAAATTTAAAATTGCCCGCGAAGATTCTGTCTAGTAAGTGAGATAAAAGGTTAGGTTATGTCTTTGTGTTATCATTATGGGGTAATAAGAAACTTGCGTATTTACCGTAGGGACATCAAAGCAGACCACATAATAATTATCCTCAGGTTTTCCATTGATTTTTCCCTGAATTAATTCTTAAATAAGTTAGAAATCAGCAAAAAGGGAAAATTAATTTGAAATGGGGTGTTTACGCTTACGTTGTTGGCGACATTGTGTTTTGACATTAATTCTGACCAATCATGGCGCCGAACGGTTACGCGGGACATTCAAATTTTTGAATTTTGGAGGCGTTTTGAGCCAAAACGGCTGTAACTAGAAGACTGAAAAAAATACTGAAAGATAGCCGGTCTTGCATACTATGACCTCCATATAAAAATTTTTCAATTGGATAATCCGTACAGGCGTAAAAAAATAAAAACCAATTTCCCATGTTAATCTCCTATATTCAATGTTCGCTTGGACACCCTGTATAAAATTGAACTTTGATCTTCGTTTATGTCTTACTTATAATTCCGCAAAAAATTAAAAATAAATTCGAAAATTGCGATTTTTTAAAAAGAATCGTAAAACTATTTCCATAAAAGCGGATTTTTTTTTTTACCAAGTTTGTATCCATTACTGTTTAAGACATCCCCATATTATTTCATTTACCCCATATTATTATCACTTGCATATCGTATTATAAACCAATAAGCTATATTTTTGTAAAAGGCTGTAAAGTTTTTTTATACGTTTTAAAGTCATATCCTCTCATGAATGATTCAAATGAGTGTTAGCGCGGCAAAAAAAATAGCTTTGTTATACTGGATGAACCTATAATCGGGATTCTTGGGGATGCTTTATTGTTTTCAACAATTCTTAAATAGGTTATTAATATAGCTGATAAATAGTAGGCAAAATTAAGCGTCGTGTAATGGACACTTAGTGACTAAAAGTGGGTGTCGCATATACCAGGTATACAAGTATGAAATGCGGATTTGAAAAATCGATAGCGCATCAGTACAAGAGTTGGGATAATGATTGTTTTTTAATTTTTTTAATTTTTAGCCATCGACAAGTGATAGCCACGACTATATGATAAATTGTAAAAGTGTTTGCATAGTAGTGTTGTACTGTGTTCAATACAGTGGATCACAAAAATATTCAGACAGCAAATCTAATTAATTATACTTACCGTTTTAAATGGATATTTGAAAGAATTAGACAAAAAATATTCAATAATGAATTTCTAAGATATTTTTTCTACCACAACATGACCTTAATTTTCAAATAAAGCCATCGAAATCGAAAGAAAATTATGAAATTAGAAAATTATCGCATATTTTTAATTTCACAAAAACATTCGGACGCTGTTTACCTGCTTGCAAGGCAACAGTTTTTTTTACTAGTGTCTAACAAATTTTTATATCATGAATCACTTTCGTACACGTCCATATAGTATGCTATCGAAGTTCAATTTATTATCATTGTCAGGACCAACGGTAATTGTTCATAATCCTATATATTGGTGGACTTGGCTAATTCCCACCTGTTCTATGTTATATGCGTGGGTTGTCAAACTGTATCTAGTTTATGAGACTTGAGGGCTGTATGGACGCCACCGCGAAGGAACCGTAGGCAGATTTCGCACATGGCCCCAGGGCGTGAGAAATCCTTGTTACATTGGCCAGGCCTCACGAAAATCACTGGTTTTAGATAGTGATTGCAAAAACCTTTTAAGGTTTTGTGTTTCCATAGCTTAGTATAAAACAGGCACACCGTACCGTGGGAATCGGTCTACGGCAGTTCTGATTGGCGTGTACGTAGGCGGAGGGAGGCTAAAAAATTATGAACTTGGTTGCCACCACCGCCGAAACAAAAAGAAAAAAGATCTCAAGAATTTTCCAGTTTTCAGTTTTATCCAAATTCTCTTGCCAACCACACGCAAATAACCTCATTCTATTTATTTCGTTATATTCTTCAATTTTTATCAGCCAGTGCGGTTCTGACCAATATCCGATAATCAAAATAAAGTGCATATGTTACCGAATTACCAGGCCTTTGTTTTGTGAACCTTTGCTTCAGGGTATAAACGGGTAGTTGTATTCCGGGGCAAAACAATCATCTGAAAAATGGGTCGTATCGCAAATAAGAACATTAGTTTCGAAATTAGACAGTTAGTGATTTCAATTATAAAAAAGGTTATTCATGCCAAAAAATAAGTGCTATGGTAAATCTAAATAAAAGCTCGAGGGAACACAATATCGAAGTATAAAAATGAAGATGCCATTGAAGTAATCAGGCCGTCTACGAATTCTTAACGAACAAGATTAACGACTTATTATGCACAAAGTGAGAGAAAATCCTAAAATGAGTGCCCCTAAGTTGCAAATGGAAATGGAAAAATTTCATAAAAAAAAAGTGTCAGCGGAGACCATTCGAAGATGTATTCGCGATCATGGTTTTTATGGTCGTGTAGCCAGGAAAAAGCCCTGGTTAAGTAAGAAAAATCAAAAAGTTCGATTTGAATTTGCCACTGAACACATTTCTAAGGATGAGGACTCTCTGGAATAACGTTATTTTTTGCGATGAATCTAAATTTAATATTTTTGGATCGGATGGCAGGCAAATGGTCTGGAGAAAAGCAAATACTGAGCTAAATAACAACAATTTATGTCCCACGATTAAACACGGAGGAGGTTCTGTAATGGTTTGGGGGTGTATATCATCGCAAGGTGTGGGCGAATTAGTTTTTATTGAGGGAATAATGGATAAGATATATTACCTTAACTTATTAAAGCAAAATCTTAAAAAAAGTGCTGAAAAAATGGGATTACTGGATCGGTTTAAATTTTATCAAGACAATGATCCTAAGCACAGGGCTCGAATAGTGAAAGAATGGTTGTTATACAGGGTGTTTGGTTCACCGATACATATCCGAAAGGGGGTGGTAGGTGCGATGATTTGGAATGTATTGAACCATATATACTATTATACAAAGTGTTACGCATTTCGAGATATCGTCATTTTTCCAAATTTTACCATTTTCGCTGTTTACTTCCATATAAGTTAAAATAAAAATTTAGCTGAATGTTCGATCTGGCTCTACCTTTTTTCACATAAACTTGAATATGTATTTTATTGATATCAAACATCTAATGAAGTCTACATATTAAAAAAAAAATAATGTAGCCTTTTAAAGTTCGAAAAAGAAATTTCTTAAATATCAAACCTTGACTTTGTAAGCGAATACAAGAAAAGGTGCAAATGAAAGAGACGTTCAAATATCTCTAAAAACTTATTGAACTAATGCTCTTTCGAATGATATATTGAAAGACTCAGATTTAATGTAGCATAAGATATTTAATTAAAAAAAAATTAAAAATGCGGATATGGCGATTTAACAATATGAATAAAAATTAATTAGTAATTATTATTTATACATTAATTATACTATTTATTTAAGATTAATTATTATGCTCGAAATGAGATCCACCATTTCTGATACAACATCGGCATCTTCGTCGCATCTCTGTGGTGGTTACTCCTAGCTTCATTTCAACCTTCATGACTTTTGCTGCCCTATTAATTTTTTGAATGAGATGGTCTCGATCGTGAATTTCTTCATTGTATACCAGTTCCTTCATTCTTCCCCAGATATGATAATCTACTGGGGTCAGATCCGGAGATCTAGCAGGCCATAATATTGGTCCGTAAAAAAAATAATATAAAAATAAAATAAAATATCTGGTAAGCCATGATACTGGGTTGCTTAGTAACGAGATATGACAGACAGTGTTTTATTCAAAATTTTTTTAGTGGTCAATCGATGTATTTTATTTCGTATAATACTGTGATATTTCATTTTTAACGATTTAGATTAATGGCTGCATATTCAAATGTTGAATATGCTGATATACTTTTTATGTATGGCAGAGCTGACGGTAACGCAGCTGCCGCTCAGCGTTTATATCGTGAAAGATTTCCTCAAAGAAGAGTACCTAACGTAAAAGTATTCGCTAATACATATCGTAGAATGAGTGAAACTGGGAATTTATATCATCAAGATCCTAGACCGAATAACCAAAAATATCACGCTGAGGTGGACGTACAAATTTTTAATACGTTTGAAGCAGAGCCCACTACAAGCGTTAGGAAAGTAGCTGAACAACTCAACGTATCTACGTGGAAGGTGTGGTCAGTTCTACACTCTGAGAAATTGCACCCTTTTCATTACACACCCGTGCAAGGACTTGAGGAGGGAGATCCAATCCGAAGAACACATTTTTGTCGATTTATCTTACATGCGGATATTGAAGATGGAAGATTTCTTCGCAGGATTTTATGGACGGATGAATCTAAATTTTCCCGTGAAGGAGTTACCAACTTTCATAATTTGCATTATTGGGCTGAAGAAAATCCGCATATGAAAAAAGAAACTTCGTTTCAACATAAATTTAGTGTGAACGTATGGGCTGGTATAATAGGCAGGCTTTTGATTGGCCCATATTTTTTGCCAGACAATTTAAATGGCGAAAATTACCTAGAATTTTTAAGAAATCATTTACCAGATATTTTGGACGATATACCTTTAGATGTAAGAACGGAAATCATATTTCAAAACGATGGATGTCCTGCCCATTATCGGAAAACAATAAGGGAGTTTTTAAATAATCAGTTTCCCGAAAGATGGATAGGGCGAAACGGACCAATATTATGGCCTGCTAGATCTCCGGATCTGACCCCAGTAGATTATCATATCTGGGGAAGAATGAAGGAACTGGTATACAATGAAGAAATTCACGATCGAGACCATCTCATTCAAAAAATTAATAGGGCAGCAAAAGTCATGAAGGTTGAAATGAAGCTAGGAGTAACCACCACAGAGATGCGACGAAGATGCCGATGTTGTATCAGAAATGGTGGATCTCATTTCGAGCATAATAATTAATCTTAAATAAATAGTATAATTAATGTATAAATAATAATTACTAATTAATTTTTATTCATATTGTTAAATCGCCATATCCGCATTTTTAATTTTTTTTTAATTAAATATCTTATGCGACATTAAATCTGAGTCTTTCAATATATCATTCGAAAGAGCATTAGTTCAATAAGTTTTTAGAGATATTTGAACGTCTCTTTCATTTGCACCTTTTCTTGTATTCGCTTACAAAGTCAAGGTTTGATATTTAAGAAATTTCTTTTTCGAACTTTAAAAGGCTACATTATTTTTTTTTTAATATGTAGACTTCATTAGATGTTTGATATCAATAAAATACATATTCAAGTTTATGTGAAAAAAGGTAGAGCCAGATCGAACATTCAGCTAAATTTTTATTTTAACTTATATGGAAGTAAACAGCGAAAATGGTAAAATTTGGAAAAATGACGATATCTCGAAATGCGTAACACTTTGTATAATAGTATATATGGTTCAATACATTCCAAATCATCGCACCTACCACCCCCTTTCGGATATGTATCGGTGAACCAAACACCCTGTATAACTGTCCAAATGTGATAAAAACACCACCGCAATCCCCGGATCTCAACCCTATTGAGAATGTGTGGCATCAATTAGACGTTCAAATCCGACAACATCAGATTACAAATAAAGAAACATTAAAAAGAGTATTAACTGAAGAATGGCTTAAAATTAATACACAATTTATAAAAAAATCAATTTCTTCCATGCCACGCCGATTGCAAAAGGTTCGGAACCAAAATGGAGGTCATACGAAATATTAATTTTTAGAATAATTGCAACTATTACCGTTTTTTGTCATGTTTAAATCGGCGTCCGAATATTTTTGTGATTTGATAAAAATGTTATTTAAACAGATTTGTTATTATTTCTCTAGTTGTATATGTTTTTTTGTTTACGAATTTATTAAATATTAGTATGTAAGATTGAATCTATTCATTGGCAATTAAATTTTTCTTCACCGTTCAGTACACAGTCCATTAAAACCTATAATAAACGAATTCTAGTAGGTGTCCGAATATTTTTGTGATCCACTGTACGTCGAACTTGGTACCAAATAAAGAGCATTCGCGGACAGTATTAATTTTTTGTTTTCATTTAAAGAGAACTGCTGCTGAAGCATACCGATTACTTCAAGAAGCTTATGGTGAACATGCTTTATCGCAAGATACGTGTGAACGATGGTTTCAGCGTTTCAGAAGTGGTGATTTTAATGTTAGGGACAAGGAACGCGGAAAACCGCCAAAAAAGTATGAAGATGCAGAATTGCAGGCATTGTTGGACGAAGACGATGCACAAACACAAAAACAACTTGCAGAGCAATTAAGCGTTAGTCAACAAGCTATTTCCATTCGCCTACGAGAGATGGGAAAGATTCAAAAAGTCGGTAGATGGGTACCACATGAGTTGAATGACAGGCAAATGGAGAGACGCAAAAACACATGTGAAATTTTGCTCGAAAGATACAAAAGAAAGTCTTTTATCGTGATCTGCAAGATTACTTGAACGTAGTGGGCGCGGCGTCGGTGCTTCCCGGGGCCTTTCTGCCTCTGCTTCCCGGGTGGTACTAGGGGGATCAATCCCCTCTAACAATAACTGGAATAGTCCCAGCCTGTTTCCAATCGCATTCCCGTACGCCATTTCAAACGCAAGAATTATTACTGCATACGTTTAATTGTTAAGGGGTACCACTTAAGTTTTTCTAAAAGAGTTCTTAATACTACTTCTAAAGTTTAACTTAGGAAACTTTTTAATCATTTACAAGAGTGGGAGAATTGGATAAGCTCCTGAACCTTAAAACTATTTCTACAACGTCCTTAATTCTACCTTCCTTACTCTATCCTATTTAACAGTTCTTGTGTAGTTCTCGGGGTGAGGTTCCTTTCTCGCCTTTCCTCCCGTGGGCGCAGCAGTGAGAGTAAGAGATCTGACGATCCCCGATGATTTACTAAACTCACTTTTCTTTGTTGTTTTTTACACGGCCGGCGATGTCGTACTCTCTTTTTTTTCCGTTCTTAATTCACAGGGTGACAAGATTTATTAAAGAAACCGAAACAAGAGAGTCAAAACAAGCAAGCTTTTTCCGAGTCAGCAAAAGAACAATAACCCCCTTACCAAAACTTGCCTGTCTTTTTATCGTGCCTCTTCAAGGCAATAATCAATTCAATTAATCAGCACTACGAGGCCTTTAAAATGTCACAACACATCATCTTTGCATCTTGTTGAATTTCCTAGAAAAATAGTACTTTGTGTACTCGAACACACAACTTTTGGGGCTTTTCAAATACTGAAACTCGATAACTACGGAAAATGAGGACCAAATTCCTTAAACAAAGTGTCAAATTAATCAGCACTACGAGGCCTTTAAGATTCACAACACATCAAATTTGCATCTAGTTGAATTTCCAAGAAAAATAGTACTTTGTGTACTCGAACACACAACTTTTGGGACTTTTCAAACTCTGAAACTCGATAACTACGGACAATTAGTACCAAATTCCTTAAACAATGTGTCAAATTAATCAGCACTACGAGGCCTTTAAGATTCACAACACATCAACTTTGCATCTAGTTGAATTTCCTAGAAATACAGTACTTTGTGTACTCGAACACACAACTTTTGGGGCTTTTCAAATACTGAAACTCGATAACTACGGAAAATGAGGACCAAATTCCTTAAACAAAGTGTCAAATTAATCAGCACTACGAGGCCTTTAAGATTCACAACTCATCATCTTTGCATCTAGTTGAGTTTCCAAGAAAAATAGTACTTTGAGTACTCGAACTCACAACTTTTGGGGCTTTTCAAATACTGAAACTCCATAACTACGGAAAATGAGTACCAAATTCCTTAAACAAAGTGTCAAATTAATCAGCACTACGAGGCCTTTAAGATTCACAACTCATCATCTTTGCATCTAGTTGAATTTCCAAGAAAAATAGTACTTTGAGTACTCGAACCCACAACTTTTGGGGCTTTTCAAATACTGAAACTCGATACTACGGAAAATGAGTACCAAATTCCTTAAACAATGTGTCAAATTAATCAGGTCTGCGAGGCCTTTAAAATGTCACAACACATCACCTTTGCATCTAGTTGAATTTCCAAGAAAAATAGTACTTTGTGTACTCGAACACACAACTTTTGGGGCTTTTCAAATACTGAAACTCGATAACTACGGAAAATGAGGACCAAATTCCTTAAACAAAGTGTCAAATTAATCAGCACTACGAGGCCTTTAAGATTCACAACACATCAAATTTGCATCTAGTTGAATTTCCAAGAAAAATAGTACTTTGTGTACTCGAACACACAACTTTTGGGACTTTTCAAACTCTGAAACTCGATAACTACGGACAATTAGTACCAAATTCCTTAAACAATGTGTCAAATTAATCAGCACTACGAGGCCTTTAAGATTCACAACACATCAACTTTGCATCTAGTTGAATTTCCTAGAAATACAGTACTTTGAGTACTCGAACTCACAACTTTTGGGGCTTTTCAAATACTGAAACTCCATAACTACGGAAAATGAGTACCAAATTCCTTAAACAAAGTGTCAAATTAATCAGCACTACGAGGCCTTTAAGATTCACAACTCATCATCTTTGCATCTAGTTGAATTTCCAAGAAAAATAGTACTTTGAGTACTCGAACCCACAACTTTTGGGGCTTTTCAAATACTGAAACTCGATACTACGGAAAATGAGTACCAAATTCCTTAAACAATGTGTCAAATTAATCAGGTCTGCGAGGCCTTTAAAATGTCACAACACATCACCTTTGCATCTAGTTGAATTTCCAAGAAAAATAGTACTTTGTGTACTCGAACCCACAACTTTTATGACTTTTCAAACTCTGAAACTCGATAACTACGGACAATTAGTACCAAATTCCTTAAACAATGTGTCAAATTAATCAGCTATACGAGGCCTTTAAGATACACAACTCATCATCTTTGCATCTAGTTGAATTTCCAAGAAAAATAGTACTTTGTGTACTCGAACCCACAACTTTTATGACTTTTCAAACTCTGAAACTCGATAACTACGGACAATTAGTACCAAATTCCTTAAACAATGTGTCAAATTAATCAGCTATACGAGGCCTTTAAGATTCACAACACATCAAATTTGCATCCAGTTGAATTTCCAAGAAAAATAGTACTTTGTGTACTCGAACACACAACTTTTGGGACTTTTCAAATACTGAAACTCGATAACTACGGAAAATGAGGACCAAATTCCTTAAACAAAGTGTCAAATTAATCAGCACTACGAGGCCTTTAAGATTCACAACACATCAACTTTGCATCTAGTTGAATTTCCAAGAAAAATAGTACTTTGTGTACTCGAACACACAACTTTTATGACTTTTCAAATACTGAAACTCGATAACTACGGAAAATGAGGACCAAATTCCTTAAACAAAGTGTCAAATTAATCAGCTCTTCGAGGCCTTTAAAATGTCACAACACATCAACTTGGCACCTAGTTGAATTTCCAAGAAAAATAGTACTTTGTGTACTCGAACACACAACTTTTATGACTTTTCAAATACTGAAACTCGATAACTACGGAAAATGAGGACCAAATTCCTTAAACAAAGTGTCAAATTAATCAGCACTACGAGGCCTTTAAGATTCACAACACATCAAATTTGCATCTAGTTCAATTTCCAAGAAAAATAGTACTTTGTGTACTCGAACACACAACTTTTGGGGCTTTTCAAATACTGAAACTCGATAACTACGGAAAATGAGGACCAAATTCCTTAAACAAAGTGTCAAATTAATCAGCACTACGAGGCCTTTAAGATTCACAACACATCAAATTTGCATCTAGTTGAATTTCCAAGAAAAATAGTACTTTGTGTACTCGAACACACAACTTTTGGGGCTTTTCAAATACTGAAACTCGATAACTACGGAAAATGAGGACCAAATTCCTTAAACAAAGTGTCAAATTAATCAGCACTACGAGGCCTTTAAGATTCACAACACATCAAATTTGCATCTAGTTCAATTTCCAAGAAAAATAGTACTTTGTGTACTCGAACACACAACTTTTGGGGCTTTTCAAATACTGAAACTCGATAACTACGGAAAATGAGGACCAAATTCCTTAAACAAAGTGTCAAATTAATCAGCACTACGAGGCCTTTAAGATTCACAACACATCAAATTTGCATCTAGTTGAATTTCCAAGAAAAATAGTACTTTGTGTACTCGAACACACAACTTTTGGGGCTTTTCAAATACTGAAACTCGATAACTACGGAAAATGAGGACCAAATTCCTTAAACAAAGTGTCAAATTAATCAGCACTACGAGGCCTTTAAGATTCACAACTCATCATCTTTGCATCTAGTTGAGTTTCCAAGAAAAATAGTACTTTGAGTACTCGAACTCACAACTTTTTGGGCTTTTCAAATACTGAAACTCGATAACTACGGAAAATGAGTACCAAATTCCTTAAACAAAGTGTCAAATTAATCAGTACTACGAGGCCTTTAAGATTCACAACACATCAAATTTGCATCTAGTTGAATTTCCAAGAAAAATAGTACTTTGTGTACTCGAACACACAACTTTTGGGACTTTTCAAATACTGAAACTCGATAACTACGGAAAATGAGTACCAAATTCCTTAAACAAAGTGTCAAATTAATCAGCACTACGAGGCCTTTAAGATTCACAACACATCAACTTTGCATCTAGTTGAATTTCCAAGAAAAATAGTACTTTGAGTACTCGAACCCACAACTTTTGGGGCTTTTCAAATACTGAAACTCGATAACTACGGAAAATGAGTACCAAATTCCTTAAACAATGTGTCAAATTAATCAGGTCTGCGAGGCCTTTAAAATGTCACAACACATCACCTTTGCATCTAGTTGAATTTCCAAGAAAAATAGTACTTTGTGTACTCGAACCCACAACTTTTATGACTTTTCAAACTCTGAAACTCGATAACTACGGACAATTAGTACCAAATTCCTTAAACAATGTGTCAAATTAATCAGCTATACGAGGCCTTTAAGATTCACAACTCATCATCTTTGCATCTAGTTGAATTTCCAAGAAAAATAGTACTTTGTGTACTCGAACACACAACTTTTGGGGCTTTTCAAACTCTGAAACTCGATAACTACGGACAATTAGTACCAAATTCCTTAAACAATGTGTCAAATTAATCAGCACTACGAGGCCTTTAAGATTCACAACACATCAAATTTGCATCTAGTTGAATTTCCAAGAAAAATAGTACTTTGTGTACTCGAACACACAACTTTTGGGACTTTTCAAATACTGAAACTCGATAACTACGGAAAATGAGTACCAAATTCCTTAAACAAAGTGTCAAATTAATCAGCACTACGAGGCCTTTAAGATTCACAACACATCAACTTTGCATCTAGTTGAATTTCCAAGAAAAATAGTACTTTGTGTACTCGAACACACAACTTTTGGGACTTTTCAAATACTGAAACTCGATAACTACGGAAAATGAGTACCAAATTCCTTAAACAAAGTGTCAAATTAATCAGCACTACGAGGCCTTTAAGATTCACAACACATCAACTTTGCATCTAGTTGAATTTCCCAGAAAAATAGTACTTTGTGTACTCGAACACACAACTTTTGGGACTTTTCAAATACTGAAACTCGATAACTACGGAAAATGAGTACCAAATTCCTTAAACAAAGCGTCAAATTAATCAGCACTACGAGGCCTTTAAGATTCACAACACATCAACTTTGCATCTAGTTGAATTTCCAAGAAAAATAGTACTTTGTGTACTCGAACACACAACTTTTAGGACTTTTCAAATACTGAAACTCGATAACTACGGAAAATGAGTACCAAATTCCTTAAACAAAGTGTCAAATTAATCAGCTCTTCGAGGCCTTTAAGATTCTCAACACATCAAATTTGCATCTAGTTGAATTTCCAAGAAAAATAGTACTTTGTGTACTCGAACACACAACTTTTGGGGCTTTTCAAATACTGAAACTCGATAACTACGGAAAATGAGTACCAAATTCCTTAAACAATGTATCAAATAAATCAGCTCTACGAGGCCTTTAAGATTCACAACACATCAAATTTGCATCTAGTTGAATTTCCAAGAAAAATAGTACTTTGTGTACTCGAACACACAACTTTTATGACTTTTCAAATACTGAAACTCGATAACTACGGAAAATGAGGACCAAATTCCTTAAACAAAGTGTCAAATTAATCAGCACTACGAGGCCTTTAAGATTCACAACACATCAAATTTGCATCTAGTTGAATTTCCAAGAAAAATAGTACTTTGTGTACTCGAACACACAACTTTTGGGGCTTTTCAAACTCTGAAACTCGATAACTACGGACAATTAGTACCAAATTCCTTAAACAATGTGTCAAATTAATCAGCACTACGAGGCCTTTAAGATTCACAACACATCAAATTTGCATCTAGTTGAATTTCCAAGAAAAATAGTACTTTGTGTACTCGAACACACAACTTTTGGGGCTTTTCTAATACTGAAACTCGATAACTACGGAAAATGAGGACCAAATTCCTTAAACAAAGTGTCAAATTAATCAGCACTACGAGGCCTTTAAGATTCACAACACATCAAATTTGCATCTAGTTGAATTTCCAAGAAAAATAGTACTTTGTGTACTCGAACACACAACTTTTGGGGCTTTTCAAACTCTGAAACTCGATAACTACGGACAATTAGTACCAAATTCCTTAAACAAAGTGTCAAATTAATCAGCACTACGAGGCCTTTAAGATTCACAACACATCAAATTTGCATCTAGTTGAATTTCCAAGAAAAATAGTACTTTGTGTACTCGAACACACAACTTTTGGGGCTTTTCAAACTCTGAAACTCGATAACTACGGACAATTAGTACCAAATTCCTTAAACAATGTGTCAAATTAATCAGCACTACGAGGCCTTTAAGATTCACAACACATCAAATTTGCATCTAGTTGAATTTCCAAGAAAAATAGTACTTTGTGTACTCGAACACACAACTTTTGGGGCTTTTCAAACTCTGAAACTCGATAACTACGGAAAATGAGTACCAAATTCCTTAAACAAAGTGTCAAATTAGTCAGCTCTTCGAGGCCTTTAAAATGTCACAACACATCAAATTTGCATCTAGTTGAATTTCCAAGAAAAATAGTACTTTGTGTACTCGAACACACAACTTTTGGGGCTTTTCAAACTCTGAAACTCGATAACTACGGACAATTAGTACCAAATTCCTTAAACAATGTGTCAAATTAATCAGCACTACGAGGCCTTTAAGATTCACAACACATCAAATTTGCATCTAGTTGAATTTCCAAGAAAAATAGTACTTTGTGTACTCGAACACACAACTTTTGGGGCTTTTCTAATACTGAAACTCGATAACTACGGAAAATGAGGACCAAATTCCTTAAACAAAGTGTCAAATTAATCAGCACTACGAGGCCTTTAAGATTCACAACACATCAAATTTGCATCTAGTTGAATTTCCAAGAAAAATAGTACTTTGTGTACTCGAACACACAACTTTTGGGGCTTTTCAAACTCTGAAACTCGATAACTACGGACAATTAGTACCAAATTCCTTAAACAAAGTGTCAAATTAATCAGCACTACGAGGCCTTTAAGATTCACAACACATCAAATT